>NC_135433.1:35172353-35496103 GCF_051991255.1 Vanacampus margaritifer
AGAAAGTGTGTTTCTCAGTTACTTCATGATTGTTAAAAGTTGCCGTGCGTACATTTTTTCGTTATAAAAACAAAAGTCATTTACACTCACACAAGTTAATACTAGAGGAGATGGCACAATACTGATTAAGGCGCTAACATCTTGCTGTATATTTCAGCGTTTTATCTTTTATATTTCATGTTGACCTGCGGCATGAAATGACTTATTGGAAATGAGCCATGTATACCTATAGCAAATTGGCAGTGCGGCCCCTTATTCTCAAGGTTGAAAAAAAGCTAATTGAACTTATTTTAGCTTTAGCAGAAAATTGTCATACCATAATTACCTCTTCTGATGAATCCATCTTTGTTCGTTTGTTGTTTGGTTCTCCATTTTGACTGTCTTTGAAAACAAAATAAAAACGTTCTGGAATCACATTCATTAGAAACAATATTTGATCATTTGAGAAGATGTTAAATATTTATCAGTGTGTCTCGGCACATTGATATTCATTACTGAGGGAAATGGTATGTGAGCGTAGCGTAAGTTAGCATCTCAGAAATTGTCAAAAAATTACATTTATTACTATAACATGATGCACATTCTCCATATCAACATCACAATTAATTCCACAGCTGCCCTTTATTAAGACCATCTTATTTTTTTATTCTTAGTTTAGTTTGGTTAAACTTGGAACAAGGGGAAGCGATATGTGCCATGGCCTCATATAAAACATTGTGATGTTTTAAGATGTTTTTTGTTTGTTTCTATTCACAATATGAGACTAATGCAAACCAATAATTAAGCTGTAAAAACAAATGGAGCTGGACTGCAAGGTACACTATTACCGTAAAATGCACTTTGTTCTTAAGGTGATGGCTGAAAAGCGGTTCTCTCAATTCCATTCACAGCTGCTGTCAAAAGAGCTGGCGCTATATAAATGACTTATGAGAATAAGACCTATAGTTGCCACTGGTTCAATGGATGGAGGAGACCAGACCATTACAAACACCGATGTTAATTACCCACTACTGAAAACAGTGGACATAGTAATATACCAAATACCAAATGTTACATGAAATACAAATGATGGGTTTGACAGTTGCGAGTTGCTTTGGGTACGAGCCCATATTGGAATCAAGGGAAATGAGAGGCCAGATAAAATAAGGCTACATCATTTTCACAAGAAAATTTATGTCAGTCTCAGTCAGACATAAATAAAAGGCATAAATTAAACAGAAATTGATAACTGACAGAATGATTGTTTTACAGATTAATTGGAAAGATTAGCTAGATCTAAAGACAGAAAAAAATATCAATAATTAAATTTGGACATAATGAACTAGACAGTACACTTTTTTTTTTTTTTAATAAATTCAAGAAAATGTCGCTGAGCCTGAGGACAGGAAGAATCACCGCAAGGAATTTATTGTAATAAATATGCCCTGGAAAGAAGACAAATGCCTGATTTAATAAAACTAAAGAAAATGAGAGAAATGCTGCAAAATAGTAATTAACTATCATTAATATGAGGTATTATCCAAACTGGAAATAGTCGATGACTTTATTGGGCCATCCTTCACATTTGTTGCTTGTTATATAAACTGTTAATAATAATTGAATAAACGAAACAGAACACTTCTTTACCAGTAGGTGGTAGTAATGTACCTAAACGTATTTTCCAACCGCCATTATACGCCACCAGAAGAAGAAAAGTCAGGACTTCTCCGATAAACTTGTTTTTACTCATTGAGGCCTACTTTGTCAAGATAAGTTAAAAAGGTCATTTTTCCCACAGTAGCCGCTTTACATATAAAGAAGTGTGTTGGTTTTCTCCACTGGGCTTGAAGAGACAAACGTCCCAACAGCAGTAAGTTTTGACTTCTTTAGCTTCACCGTTTTACCTGAATTAAAGTGGATCGCTTTCTAATATGCGGCGTTGATGTTACTTTTGTGTTGCTTACGAGAAAATTATCATGTCTTATTTCACGACCTGCGGTGTAAAACCATTCAATTGATTTAAATTATCAATACTGTATGGTAGACTATTTTTTATACTCTATATGTTGTACTCAACATATCTATACATGTTGTCATGTATCCATTCCACTTCTGGGAAATACTGCTACTTGGGCACTGATTAATGTTTGATACACACTTATGAAATAACAATAATCCAGCCAACCATTTTCTTAACCCCTTATCTTCACTAGTAATAATAATAAATTAACATTTCTCAAATTACCGTTTATAATGTCCTTATACTGCATGTTGCTAACAAATATTCACATGAATTATGTAAGACTTAGAAACATGCTAAGAATTTCACACAATAATGAGGAAACTGGTTAAGGTAAAGTTGAAGTTTATTTTGAACATAAACAACATAAACAAAACAAAAATCAATATAATATTCCATGTGAAAACTGCTAGTTGGAAAAGGAGTAGGAAGAAGTGGTATTAACTGACTAAATATCAATATGCAATACTTTATTTAATTTTATATCAATCTTAACCACTGTTTATATTTTTAAATCATCATTTCAACAACATTCCTAGAAAATCGCAATGTTCCATCGCAGGTGACCTATTTTAAGAAGAGTCCCACGTGCTACTCAACAACTGCATTGAGCATATTTAAAAATGAGGGAGAGTGTTTGAAGCAGGAGTGGGGACCCCACAGCCTGTGGGTCAAAGCCTGTGGGTCACATCAGGCCTGTGAAAGCATTCATTTGGATGACATATTCAGAAGAACTATTATTTTTAAAACAACACCTAGAGCACACATAGCATGTAATAAAGGTCTGTTTGAACATGTGTTTTTATATTTTCCTAAATTTAGCAGTAGGGTTCTCAAAGCGCTTTACAAAAAGTCAAATGTCTTTTCATCAGGAAATTATTGTACACCCTAATTTGAAGCCTAATTTCATGAGGTTTTGACAAGTGTATATAGAGGTAGCTATCTCTATGGATCACACCACAACAATGCCGCAAATTAAAAACACTCTTGTGCCACTGTCAGTTGTGACACTTCTTGCAGCGCCCCATCATTTTGCATTTGCACGTTTTGATTGTCAAATCTAACCTTCACTTTTAATATTATGTTTTGTTTCCCCAATTCTCCTTAATGTCTGGAAGTTTACGTCCAAAGTGGGGTTGGAATGGAAAGGCGGAAGTTGATGAAAATCTCAGAGGCCCTGAATTCCTCTGAAGTGGCCGCTCTCTGCTTCTTGTGCCGTGATTTTGTCAACTGGAAATATCTCGAAGGAGTGAGGATCCCATATTTTATTCTTGACACTTTTTATTTTTATTGCAAATTAACAATTTCATTCATTTCATCAACTTAAAGGGAAGTCAACCCAAACATTGTCTTTCTTTACAATAGGTTGTAAGCTAGTCAAAACACGGCATTCTGATTCATATTTTATGTTTGTGGAATATGAATTTAGTAGCAAAATAGACTTGCTGTCTACTGAAAATGACATCACTGTTTTCTGAGTTTGGTCATGTGACGTTTGCAAGCTGAGCCGTGATTGGTCGTTACCTGCAATGAGCCCTGATGAAATAACAAAATAGAATGTTTTACACACTTCATCGAAGCACAGCTGGAATGTAACCATATTTGTTAACAAACAATTTTTGCAGGTTGAAGATGCAAAAGTTTTGTTCAACAGATTAGAAGAAAGGGATCACCTGAACACTGAATTTCTTCGTGAGCTACTGCGCACAATCCAACGGATTGATCTCCTCAGCCTCTTAAAAACCAACAGACAGGGTGTGGAGGAAACTGATGGAAATCCTATCGACAAACTGTCAAACTACAGGTAAAAGCAGCAAGAATTGTGTGTTTTGTTCTTAATTACCTTGTGCTCGGGACTAATCCTATTTTACAATCCTCCTTGCTTTGTGAATAGGGTGATGCTGTACAATATATATAATGAAACAACAAAAGAAAATCTCCAAAAGATGAAGTTTCTCTTGAGCGACAAGACTGGCAGGAGACAAATGGATGAATGCAAGGTGAGAAGAAGCCAACCAAGTTTTGTCACATCTTGTCAAAATCATACTGCAACCTCCCATATTTACGTACGTATGGAATTTTACAGTATATTGTGTATTTGTTGTGCATTGAAACAGGCCTGGACTGGCACAAGAAAAAAAAATCAGCGCTGACATTTTGACTCAGGCCCAGCCAGACTCTTGTCGTCGACATGTCGTTCTGCCACTGATGTTTATTGATGATGTTTCAGCTAGTGATAGACAGATATGTTTTTTTTCAAGGCCGATACCGATTATTAGTAGTCAAGGAGACCGATAGCTGATATTTCAAGCCGATATTCATTTTAAGTGAACGAGAAAATATTGTCATCAAAAATTTTCACATTATATATTTTTTCTTTTAATCTTAAACATAAGATTAATAATTGACAGCTTTGTTTAAACATTCTAACAAAAATTGCACAGTCATCAGCATGTGTTACACAAAGTTAAAGTTTCCTAAAGTTTTCTACTGGGGATAAATTTTTCCATAATTTGAACATAATTTCTTAGTTTTAATGTTGTTGTTGTTTTAGTATTTTGATGTGTCAGCGTATTTTTTTTTATAAAGTGGAAATTGAAATAAATCCCTGAATGAAAAGTTTCCTGTATCCCACTGAGCGACAAATACATGCAAATGTAGCTAATTTGGGTTTTTCGTCAGAGTTCGTAAAAGGTTTCAAAAGATCTTTGCAGACAGTAAAAATGATCTGAATATGTTCGAAATGGTTTTGTGAAAAATAAAAACTGTAGGTGAACATCTTACAAATCCTGATGAAAACCCTAAATTTCGCTACGTTCGCTAGCATTCACCGCTCAGTGAGATTTCAGCTATATCGGCCTTCAGATTCGTAAAAAGGCAGATGCTGAAAATGTCAATGTCAAAATGCCAAATATCGGCACCGATAAATGGCCCGGCCGATAATCAGTCTAGCCCTAGTTTCAGTTTGCTATCTATATTCGAAATGGCCAGTCTCTTGGGCTAATAATCATTAAGAAGAACAGCATCGGCCCCAAAAGAAGGCAGCCCACCGGGCATATGCCCTGTATGCCAGATGGCCAGTCCAGCCCTGCATTGAAAGCAAAGTCAAATGCAATTTGAGAAGATTAATTGTTAAAGTATAGGCACATATTTTATGGTAGGCCTACACAGCATGTAGCAGACAGCTGACATGATATTATGAACTTGTTTTCTGCAATTTCCAGACGGCACTGGACATCTTTGTGAAACTGGAAAAAATGAATTTACTGTCTCAATCAAATCTACATCGGCTGCATTCGGTACTGATAGAACTGGATCAACCACTGGCATTGACCGTCCAGCAATTCAAACAGGGTACAGGTGACTCGACATGTATATTTATGTTAGACTTATCACTCAAGTTGAATGTGCCCTCCCAGACAGTCCTAAGAGGAAAACCTAGGTGATACAGTATATCATGATGATATACACATGACATATTATAGCTATAAAAATGGCAAAGGACTAAAAAGACAATCTGACATCGGGATCCAGCCTCAGCCTGGATTTCGCCTGTCAGAGTTTGATCCACATCAAACAAAAAGACATGGCAAGCATTGCACACTGAAATGAGTTGTTCTTTTCAAACTCATCAAATCCTTTCACTCGTAGGTGCATCTCTGCAGCCAGTGAGTCCACCTCCTGCCAGACTCCTCAGTGGCTTCCAGGTTTGTATATCTGTATGTTTCTCTTTCGCTTGGGAATGCCAAGCGAAAAAATAGTCAGTCTACTAACTGTGATTTCTTCCTGTAGCATTACAACTCCCCTCTTTTGTCCAGATCTGAGCCTCCAACCACCCGTATGTTTTTCAAACTGCATTACTCACAAGCCATGCATGGCATTGTCATATACAGACAATTAGTTATGACTTTTTGGTTTGGTTTGTTTTTCCTTAGATGAAGGTGGCCATTTTTCCTCAGATGAAGAAACAAACAACCAGCCTTCATCTTTGTCTGATCAGGTATCCATTCACACGTGCAGAAGAAATGCTCAAAATGCTAAAAAAACAATTCATTTTGTCCCTTAAGTGGAAAAAAATCAGCCAATGTAACTCTACCGGAGTATGAGTGTAAGATTGTGTTTGTAAACCATCTTTGAGGCTTATTTTGAGTTACAGTACAAGCTACTAGTGTTTAGTAGCAGTCTGTCATAAATTAAGCTTCTATTGCTGTAAATGTAACTCCTAAATTTTACATTATTTAATTCATTTCAAGTTATTCCGTTGCCAAAAACTAGGTCAAAAAAAAAATTCCCGGCAGATAGAGCTGATTCTTATTCTAATATTTAGGAGAGAAAAATCCAATAAATTAATAATCATCCAGTTAATTTAAAAACTACATATAATGAATGTCTTCTTTTTTGGCTCCTTAATGATTTCACACGCAAAGACATGAATTACAGGCAGAATATTTGACTGCTCTACAATACTTTGTCCTTAAGTCTTTGTTTAACTTTAAAACAGAAAGGAATTTTCAAGTACAAAAACATGCAAAAAGTATTAATTGATGAATTTATCTTTATTTAGGCCATAAACATATACAGTAAGGAACACAATGAGAGGAGTTTCTGGCAAAACATTATTTACATTTACTATTTTCTTTGCTATGACTTAAAAATAAAATTCAGAGGTTCTTTTCTCAGATGTTAAAACATGTCAGTCTTGACAGAATTACATTTTAAATACATGACTGCACAGAGAACATTCAACTTTTAAAATGCACTCTAAGCATTAATATAAACCTTATGAACATATACAGTATATTCTCTTTACATGTAAATTATGCTATAATTAACTTATCTGACTCCCAGCCTGTGGGTGAGTGTCGCCATTTTATCCACTTCTAATATCTCAAGCGTAGTCAACTTGTCACACACAACAAGGGCTGTTCTCAAATCTAAAATGATGCATCGCTGCCATCTGTTGGCAGTTGTGTGCGCTAGTCCTTGCTCCACAAGAAAAAACATAATCGGTGTGTATACCCATCATTAGCGATGAACGTTCGGATTCCGTTTGCCGAGTAGTGCCCATGAAAGAGTTAATTGTCTGTCCAGCAATGCTCCTCAAATTGCTGCGTGCTCCTTCCGGCGTCTTCCTGCTTTATGTCCTCTGGACTCGCACACTTGACCTACTTGGTTTAATGACAGTTACGCAATGATAGTTAATGGCAGTTACAATGATAATATATATATAATATATATATAATATATATATATATATATATATATATATATATATATATATATATATATATATATATATATATACATACATATATATATATATATATATATATATATATATATATATATATATATATATATATATATATATATATATATATACACGTTTGGGGAAAAAAAGGAGTAGAAGGAAGTAAACACTAATGACTGCATGGATGAAGCAATAATGACTCATCTGGTTATAAAGTTCTTTTTTGAAGCACAATTACACAAGAGGGGCAACTTAAAGTATCGGTGCTCTGTATCAGTGTGTTAGTCATGACTTTTGAACATACTGTATTAGGCCTTAACATTGAAGAAATTGTCAATCGCTCTAATCTTGTCATTAGCAGCTACAATATTTCCTCTCTATTTCTGATGGCCTCACCTAAACCTGACACATAAGGCTTTTTTTTTAGCATGATATATTTTCCAATGAGTAAAAAAAAAAAATCTAAGTAATTTATACAATAAAATAAGAGTTTTTGATTTTAGGTTTTCAAGCTGTAAAAAAAGTCACAACAGTTTAAGTAAGTGCAGTAAGACGTTTTCACTAACAATTCATTAGGTAAGATTTTTATTTTTTTTTGCAGTGCGCAACAATAACTTCTGCAACGTCATTCATCCATTGATTTTAACGATCATTTTTATGAATATTTTGTGTGCTTGTGCCGCAGACAGAGTACTACCAAATGAATCACAACCCTCATGGTCTTTGCGTGATTATCAACAATGAGGAATTTTTGGGGATGGAGCTGAAAAAAAGGAGAGGAACACAAGCGGACTTGAGTGCGTATTTTTATTCCGTCATGAATCTTACCTCTACAAATGAACAATGTTAATTTTTTTTTTACATTTATTTTTATTTCTTGAAAAAGTCACTCCTTTATGGCTATATTTACAGTGTATTAATGTTGGTGGATTTACGGTCAAGTACTGCAGTTTTCACGGCCGGGCTCAGTCCCCGTACCCCGTGAATTGCGGTGTGCCTACTGTAAATCTTCGCCATTTTCCACCAATTTCCATTTTATTGAGGATAATGTCCTAATTTCAGAGCAACCAGTCTCGTGAGTTTGAATATTATCTGACTCAATATGGCCAAAATATTAGGAATCAAATGTCATATTGGTGAATACAACATGTAAACAGCGCCGGGTCAAAAGAGTATATAACTCTTTGGATTTATGTACTTATTGATACTTTGGCAGCTCAGCTCAACAGGCTAAGACGTATAGAAAATGGATATATGAATGAGCCCAAAAAGTTTTAAAAAAAAAAAATTCTTTTCCACAGATGCTCTTTACCCACTGTTCACCAAATTTGGCTTCCTTGTGAATGTCCATAGCAACTTGACTGCAGAAGAGATAAGAAGAGAGCTCAATGGTGTCGCTACAAGAGATTTTTCAGAGGATGATGCTCTGGTGAGAAAGATATAATGCATGAAGACAATTTATAATGAATCCAAAAAATGAGATATTTTTTTGTTTGTATCTTGTATTTAGATGTGATGTCAAGATGAGCACGAATGGAATAATTGTCACCAGAATAAAAAGTGACTGTGCCTTTTCTTTTGTTTTTAGGTTGTGTGTGTGCTCTCCCATGGCGAAAATGGTTGCGTCTACGGGACCGATGAGAAAAAGGTGTCCCTACGAGAACTGACACAGCCCTTTACAAGTGGACTTGCCCCCACTTTGGCAGGGAAACCCAAATTGTTCTTCATCCAAGCTTGTCAGGGAGGAGGCTTTCAGACAGGGACCTTGCAATGCCCCCCAAATCCGAGAGGGCTGGACGAGGACAGAGGGAATCAAATGGAAGCGGATGCGGGTCCCATCCGGGGCGTGACGGTGCCCTCAGATGCCGACTTCCTGCTTGGCATGGCCACTGTGCCGGAATGCAAATCGTTTCGAAACACCAACACAGGCTCCATTTACATACAGGAGCTGTGCAAGCAGCTCAAACGATCTGCTGAGAGGTGAGATTAGATGATTTAAGAATGTTTAGCATGTTCCTTAATAATCGGAATGTGATGTGTTTGATGTTTGCAGCCCACGAGATGACGATATTCTCTCTGTCCTGACACGTGTGAACAGGGAGGTCAGCAAAGAAGAGTATCTTTATCACAAGCAAATGCCTGAGCCCAAATACACCCTTACAAAGACACTGGTCCTAAAGTTTGTTGATTAAGACTGCATGCTATGTATCAATCTGGTCATCAGATGATGCACTGATGCTGACGTTTACAAAAATCTGAAGAGCTCAGGTGAAATTTTCTTTTGAAAATGTGGAATTTGAAAAGATTTTTGTCGTTTTTCCACTCAACGTAAAATGCTTGCTTGTAACATATGTCTGATGTTGAATTAGTAAAATGTTGATGTCGTTTTCCATAAATCAACAGAGAACAAGAATATTTGCTAGGATGTGCTGTATTCATTAGGGAAGTAATGATATCCAAATGTCACAATACCATATTATCAAGACATTGTGGTGGTGTTGGCAATATAAAAAATAAATTTAAAAAAAGCTCATGATACTCTATAAAGGACCTATAGATATCAACCTTGTGAGATTTTTCTGCTATATCCATGCCACTAGGCAAGTAAGGGCGCCGCCCTCCGCCATCTTGAAATATTCTGTAAACAGTGCACAGCGATGTTACTATTGGCTCAGCAGCGTCAAATATCATAGTCTATGTAGTTCATAAAACTGCTTGGCTGAAGCAGGTGAAAAGTAACGTTTTTTGATGGGGATGTGGTGCTTTAAATACCGTAGCATGGTGACGACGATATTGTGGCAATTTTAATATCGCAATATCACGATATTGCTGTTATTGTGACATCACTAGTATTCATCAGAAGTTGCCATTTATTTATTTTAGGTTAATGTCTTTCACATAATTTCACACCTTTAAAGGGAGCTACAATTTCTATATAACACTTATGTAAAGTGATAGGGATGGGTGATTACCGGTATCAGGCCGTTACCAGCCAGGAATCGGGTACTCTGATTGGCTGCTAATACCAGCCACCAATACCTAATAAGGGCAAAGAAAATCTGACTTTGTGTAAGTCCTCCTCTGCAGTAGTTGGTCCTATACTACGGCAGTTTGAGACATCGGCGAATCATCTGCATCAGGAAGAACAACTTTGTTCACAATGTTATTGTGTTAAATGAATCAATGAATCAAAAGTACTAAAGATATTGGTACGCAGTATTGGTGAGTACTCAAAGAGTGAATACTCATACTGGTATCGGTCAGAAAAAAAAGTCGTATTGAGCATTCCTATAAAACGGCGTTATACTGTAGAGTATTGACTAAACTGTTTTTACTCATCAATTGCTTTTCATTAGTACTGCACTTCATTTTGGCGTGTTAGTTTTAATTTTTTGTACTTAATACCAAAACAGATTATTTACATTTGTGACAACAACCGGCATTCTGATAGTGACAAATTATTACTGCTGTCATGCTTTCAGGGCAACGGTCACCGTAGCCACAGACTTGTCCTAAAAATTTTTTTAAAAAAAAGCTCACCAGTGATGGGACAATTTCGTTTCCTTCAAATGCTGTAGAAGTGATCACTTCAAAATGTAAACACTTGTAGAGATTTATTGAAATAGTGTGGATACTTATCTATTTCCTACCTTAATAATAATAATAATTGTTGATAATCATTGCAGGTACAAATTTGTTATGCCACAAAATATTAATCAAACTAAAGTAGCCCTTGTGTTGATTAGTGTCCAAGAAGCAAATCTGAGTTTTTCAAAAGGTTGGTGACACCTGTTTAGGCACACTCAAACTCAACTTGTATAAAATTACGATTATACCTACTAGCGTAAACAATATTTAAAAACAAAAACGTTAACTGCAATAATGTTGGAAATTCAGAATTCAACAAAACGAAGCATTAAGTCCTTCAAATAAACTATATTAATATTGTAGGTTAAACCATTGGAATATTTTTTACTTGTGACGTAAAGCTCGGAATTGTCCATATGTAGATCCACAAAAAAATGTGATCAGTTTGTGACAATTTGTATTCAATGGATTAATAAAATTCAAAACAAAACCCCAAAACAATGACTACGGCGCTGACAAGTTTAGCCCTCGCGGTCCCTAAACTCCAAATGACGTAACTCGTCGTAAAACCAGGATCCCGTTGATCAACATGCCCTGCTAACTGACGTCATCAAGGCGGTGTTCGAGTTGTCAGAAACACTACATTAATAATAATGGCAATACATGTACTTTGATTGAGCTATGTTCATAGCACAATATCGACGAGGAAAAATGTTTTATTGATGTTTCCTGATTAAAAAAATAAAATAAAAATCCTGTCGAGCGAACATGTTGAAGCATGACTTCATACAGTAACAGTAGGATGTTCACGCAAACACAGTACATGGACACGTCATAACCATGAGGCGTAAGCGATAGAAAAAAATGACATATGTTGCGTGGTCTCGTCACGTTTCCAAGCTACCGAGCGAGAACAGGACTGAGCTAAGCTACAAGAGTGGAGAGTGGCGTGGTTGTGGGGGGGGGAAAAGATTCCTGTGGACTCCACCCAGCTGCTCGGATCGGCTCTGTTCCGGGAAATGTTCGACTGCAACGCCGAGTCTCGCGGGGCCCAAAACCCATTCTGAAATCAAATCGCAACTGTTTGCCACCACACGAAGGAAAGTCTTCAAGTTTCGCACTATCCGTGGGACTTCAAACTTGGTAAGTTGTGCTACATATGTCGTTGGTTTGGTTAATCTTCAAATAATGTAATGTAACGTTTAAGGATGTGTATTGTTTAGCTCAGTGCGTAGTTTGTAACGTAACTCCCTTTTTTTTCCCCAGCCGTTTGCTTTCGAAGCCTCACAAATGAAAATAGTTTTGTTAGAGGACTTCTAGGAGAATTAAATTCTTCTGTCAGACATGGAACTAGAGTTACTGCTCCAGCTTGCTTAGATTTAAAGTTACGCCAACATTGAGAGCCTTCGTGAGGACGTTACATAAGAGACGTACTTATAATAATAACATTTATGTATTTATTTAAACATTTTTAGATACCCGTTTGTATGCGTGGATATATGATAATAGTCGGTGCGGCGAAGACAGGTTGTACTTGTATTTTATAAATATACACCGAGCGATAATGGGGCCGATGTGAGCATTTATACCCCGACCGATTATCCTGCGGTATGTGTTTTTAAAAGATTTTTCCCCGTCCCCAATTTTCCCAGAAATTTGTGTGTTGACAAAGCGATAGCCAATCAGAAAGAGACCTTACTTTGATTTGTTGCTAGACATAAATACAAAAATATAATACAAGCCTAATATAATATGATTTTATCTTATTTTTTTAAGTGCAACTGTTGTAGCCTACGTATATCATGCCGTCCAAGTCCTTCACTACATAAAAAGATGACACAACAGTGTGAAATTTGCAACCATGATAGAGTTACCAGATAAGTTAATAGTTAGCCTAGCATGTTTTTTTCTTCTTCTTTGTATTGTATGTTATTTTGTACTAGGCTTACACAATCAGGATTTTTGGGGCCGATCAACAAGTTAAGAAATGTTTATTTTAATAACTTTATATATATTTTTTGTAAATAATCAATTGGGTTGTACCTAATTGTATATGTGTACTGTATTCTGAGCATCAACTGAAGTATTCTTGAGCATGTTTAGCAATCTTTGCAGTTTGCAATGCCCCAAGGAAGAAAAGGAGAGAGAAAAAGCAAGAAGTGTGATTTCAAGATGAAACATTTATGCGTTAATAACCAAGCACAACTTGATTTTTAGTTAACATTGTAGCTGCTTTCAAGAAATGCAAAAGGGTGAAAAAAAAGTACATTAGTAAATACTTTAGTTGGAACCTTTTCAAAATTATTTGAATGAAGAACTTAACTTGTGGATTTCTGAATCTTAACTCCTGCATGTCAGAATGAAGTGACGCGAGCATTGCATGTTACATTACATGTCGTCGGCTTTGCCCATCATGAAGTGGTGTTTCAAGCCAATATACATACAAAGACAACAAAAAAGCAGCACTAAAATGAGACGGCTGGATTTACTACTTGTCAGGGTGTTCTGAGGTAAACATTTAACTGATTCAGAATCATGAGTTGGATCATCCATCCATTTTCTCAACCGCTTGTCCTCACAAGGGGGGCGGGGGCGCCAGAGTCCGAGTTGGATCATGTGATTATAAAAAATACGCAAATGTTTAACTGCTTAATCAGACCAACAACTTTAATTTTCCAACACCAAGACACAGGCATGTCAAGTCATCGCAGAGAAGTCTCACTGGCTTCTTTTGGAAAGCTCTTGCTGAGATAGGAGGAAGCCGTTTTTCCACTCAGTGAGTGTTGTTGCTTGTTAATGGGGATGTGACGTCATGGCAATCCAAGGTGGGGCCTCCTCTTGAATTCCGTTACTGTGTATTTCCCTAAACTTCACAGTCAAAATAGAGCACAGGGATTATGTTTTTTTGTTTTTGGTCATTCACACCATATTTAGACACAGTGAGGCAGTTGGATAACTGTAGTGTAAACTATCTGTCCATCTACGCCTCTGAATAGCTCCAAATAAACATCTGATGTTCTAGTAGACTAGTATTTGAACTGTTGACAATTCCCTCCACCTTGACATTATTTTAATGTATTTTGTTCTTTGCGTGATGAGAAGTTTTGTGTGCACCAAACTAGCAGCGCTCCGAACGATCGGCATATGTCTATCAATGGCTTTCATTGCTGATCACCAAAAAAACAATCATGGGCAGCTCATACTTTGTAGCCTGCATCCAACCTGAGACCAGCCTTTGTGCAAAGCACCTTGTTGTAATCCTATAGCAGCTTTTCAAGGTTGGGAGGTTGTGGATGAGCTGCAACTGTCCATATTAGGCTACATCATAACATTGGAGAGATTTTTGTGTAAAGGCTGAATTAGAAGCAACCCTCTATGCTATATAGTTAAACCTGTTTCAGTGAGCACTCATACAGTAAATGAAACATTTAAATTTGCTTAAAGTAAGCATAAAAATACATGTGTGTGTGTGGAAAAATAAGAAACAGAACCGCTAAATACTGAATAGATAGAACCCACATAGTTCCTACGCAAGTATGACAAGTAATAGGGAAATAGATTTGATCAATTTCCAGGTATTAAAAAGTATGGGAAATGAAAAATAAAGTATGGAAAAATTACATCCATAATATTATGACTGTTCTAAATACAGTTTTCTAAATTAGAAAAAACTTTTTTTTCCAAAACTAATTTAATCAATCTAGATTAGGGCTGTCACGATTGAATCTTTTGAAAATAGTTTTTTTCCTAGTGATTATGCCATTGAATAATCCCCCCCCCCCACCCCTTCTATATTTAAAATAATATATATATTTTTTTAACCCACTAAAATGTTGAACATGAATTGAATTGAGTGGATATAACTACTCATCATTTATTTTCTTATGTACATATCGCTGGCGTCGGGCCAAAACCTTATAAGTCGCAATTTGCCAAATTTAATATTTTTCAAAAATCTATACTTTTGGTCAGTCCACATGTATGGGTGTGATTTTTACAAATTATTGACCAATCTAAAGTGTTGAAAATGATGATGCAATTTTAATGGTTGAACAAACCATTAAAATTGCATTTTAAAAGTCTCCTGAAAAGTGATGATTTCGGAGGTACAAGGTTTTGGCCCGACGCCACTACCAAATATCAAAATTAGCCTATGCTACACAGGTAGCAATTGTGATTAGCAATTCTACATGAGTTAAATTGAGTGGCTATAACTACTAATTACTTACTTGAGCATTAACCTCCATAAAATTCACCAATGCTAAATGTAATAGTGCCTTAAAAGTCACTTACAGACGATGCTTCAAAAATAGTCCATGAGTGAATCGTTTGGCAAAAAAGGGTCAGTATAAAAACATGGACGGTGGCGCAAACATGTTTCCGTTGACATTTTCAGTCAACCTATTTTTAAAGTTATCTTATCCAACTTGGTCGACTTTTTTTTTTCCAGCCCACAGTTTGTGTGAGGAGACATCCCGTAATGACTTGATCTTCCACAAATGTGTGTTAAACAAGTGACTGTTCTCCTCACAGGCAACATGTCCAGATCCGACTACCCTCCACGGTACGATGACTCCTATGGCCCTCCGTACGCACCCCAGGGCGGCAATTACCCAGCACCTCAGAGCGGCAATTACCCAGCACCCCCTGCGTATGGCTTCCCAGCCTTTGGCGGACCTCAGCCAGGCCAACCTACTGCTCCCTACCCCACCAACTCAAATACACCTCTTTTCCCGGGTCAGCCAGGCTTTCCTCCTGGTATGTACCCAGGACCGCCTCATCCCACTGGGACTCCTGGAGCCGTCTATCCCAGTCAGCCACCTATGCCTCCCATCATCCCGCGAACCATGCCCTCGGATGTTTTAAACACTGGTGAGACGGGAGCTTTTTTTACGTGTGAAAGCAATGAATGAAAATATTGTGTCGACTGTTGACGGTTCGGATGAAAAGCTGTTAGAATGAATCATCTGGCTTTTTCAACTCAAACACTGGCAGTTGTGAGAGGAAACCGCGCTTACACTTGAAGGACAAATATTTATATACATTTATCACCAAAAATGAAGGGGAAACGTCATTTACAATATAAGTTGTTAATTGAAACAAGCAGAATTTTTTACTTCCACGCATCAAATTTGAGTCGGCTACATAGTCCAAAGCAGTGTTGTAGAGGTCCCTAGAGTAGTGGGTGTGCTCTAAATTTGACTTACTTTTTTTTTCCCGCTTCTAGAAACACGCCCTGTTTTAGAAACGGTCACATGTGAGGGAAAAGCCATCATTTGTAATTACGCACAAAGATAAAATGAATGAATTAGGAGCAGTTTGTAATGTAAAACGTATTCATTGTGAGGTAAACATGAATAATATGTTATCTACTATAAAATTAAACGACATCATATAAAGTTAGTTAGGGCTATATTAGTTAATTATAAGTTATTGTGTACAGTATACAATAACTTGGTTAGCGTTACTTAGACCTAAAAACATATTGACCGATACATAGTGGGACTGTGGCCAGAGTTAAAACCAGTTTCTAAATTAAAACCAGACACAAGATGGCACAGCACTGTTGTGTTCCGATAGCAGAGCCCGGTGTCGGTACCAGATGTGATCGGGGTCGCCTAACGTACACGTTACGCTACAGGATTGGCCGGAAATTATCCAGTTGACGTCAAACATTGGAAAGAAAATATTAATGGTGTAATTTAAACAACTAAATATACGGACTGAAATTGTAAAAACGTAAATAAACCTAAGAAAATAAACGTAAGATATATTGAATAGATAATAAAATAGATTAAATGTGACAAATATTGTCAGTTTAGAATGTTAATTGTTCCTATTATCATTAAGACTGTTTTTGTGATGTATTGTGATTTGTGAACAGCTAAAAAGAAACCAAACCGAAGTGAATCGCGCTTTTCGTTAGCGCTGCAGTACTGACGTTGCCGGCAAGCGCGAAGGCGCTTCAATCTCTTTTATTATTTCCTCGATCTTAAAGTATCCGGTTTTTGTATTCTTAGGTTTGTTCATGTTTTTACAATTTTAGTCCATACATTTTGTTATTTCAATGACATCTTTATTCATTTCTTTACAATGTTTTACCGTCAATTTTCTTCCATATAACTTTATTGGACAATTGTAAACGGACAATTTCCAGCCAATCCTGCGTGACGTCATCTGTAGGCGACCCCGATACAATCTAGCAGCCCGATCACATCTGGTACCGACACCGGCTCTGGTCGAGCTGATCCTGTAATATATAGGCTGAATGGTGCGCAAAAACTGCGCATCCAGGAGGATTCAGAAGTGGGTAGACTCTAAATTGAGGATTGCAAAACTGACCGAAAAAGAAGTGGGCATACGCCGTGTAGCCGCGTATACCCTGGACTACACCACTTGTCCAAAAAATCTCTTATAAATGCTTTCATTATTTTTACACAATAGTCAGCATCTTACATGGCTGAGAAGTCATTTTTTGTGAGACCAATCACTGTCATGGTTTCATGAAGTAAAGTGCCAAACGTATTCAAACTGCAAGCAGGAACAAACCTTAGTAAAACATTTAGAATTGTATAAATGTAGTCATTTTTCAGGCTTTTTAGATATGATTTGAATGATTGTACCGTCAATTGCAATGTTTTATATTGGTGTCAAAAAAAAAATTAAAAAACAAATGCCAATTTTGACTTTGTTGTAATGTCTTAAGCATTCATGCTTCAAAATGGAGAAGTTTTTTTTTTTTTTTTTAATCTTAGACAATATACTTAATTTTAAATGTCCCCCCCAAAAATGTTTAGGGAACTCCCAAGGTTATCAGTACATCTTAAAAAGTTAGATGGAAACTAAAAGAAGTCAAAAATAAAATAAAAAAAATAATTAAAAAAAGCTGAGATCTTAAACATTCACATTTCTTTGTTTTAATGTTGAACAACAACAAAAGTTTCAGAAGGTTCCCAGGGTCAGTAGCATCTCTTATAAAGTTAACTGAAAATAATAGTTCCCCGAGATAAAAATGGTTTTAGATTTAACTTTTATCGGTCTCCAGATTTGGAGAGAAAAAAGGCCGATACTGATATTTGTCAAAATGCTCAATAGCTCTAATGTTTAACACAAAGTCCCAACTTTATTGGAATTGTGTTTGTATGTTAGGCTAATGATTGTACATGCTGATTGGGGGAGAGAGAACAAAAAACACACAAGCTACTGCATATTTGTGGTTTTAAGTAACCACAGTTTGACGTTTTCAGCTTGCACCGCCCACGTTTATTTGAGCAGGGCAAACACAAAGCTATCAGGTTGGCACAGAATCTAGTGCTAAACTGACAGACGTCCTCGAATTTGCCAGTGGTTACCCACGACAATGGCAGAAATGCAATTCTAATATTACCAGCCTGCAGACCGTCAATATGCCTTTGACGCTGATATTTTAAGAGCAATAGATTACTGCACTTGCTTCATTATGTCCATTCATTTCGACATTTCTGATCTCATATGGACAGGTGATGATTTTGCCGCGAGGGGAAGCGACTGGGACAATGTGAGCATTCGGCACGCTTTCATCAGAAAGGTAAAACGAATCACTCAAATCCAGAATGCTTCAATACTTTCAAAACCAGAATGTTTGAAAGTACTTTCTTGATTATGGATTTGTACACCTGTGACGTGAAACGTGTCCTGTTGTGCCTGCGTTCAGGTGTATTTGATCCTGTCAGTGCAACTCATTGTCACAACAGCCATTGTGGCCGTTTTCACCTTTGTGTGAGTATCGTGCTTTTTTCCCCCTCTTTTTTCTTTTAACTCATTCACTGCCATTGACGATTATAAACGTCAAAAAAATCATTTTAACCATTTCTATTAGTTTTTTCTACTTTTGTTAACAAGAATATGAAAACCTAGAATTTTTTTTATTGTACATTTAGAACAGATAGAAAATGTGTGATTAATCATGAGTTAACTATTGAAGTCATGCGATTAATTACGATTAAACGTTTTAATCACGTGATGCTCCTAATTTTTAATAAGCATCTCGTCAGGCGATTAAATTTTTTTATTGTAATTAATGGCATGACTTCACTAGTTAACTCACGATTAATCACAAATGTTATATCTGTTTTAAATGTACAATAAAAAAAAAATCTAGGTTTTCGTATTCTTGTTAACAAAAGTAGAAAAAATATTGTTAAACTAATAGAAATGGTTAAAATGAATTTTTTAATCTTTATAGCCGTCAATGGTTAATGTCCCGCCTCAGCCTGTCTGTCAACTGTTTGTGATTATGTGCACCACATTTCTGTTTCTCGCAGCCAAGAGGTCAAAATTTTTGTGAGGCAGAACCAGGCTATCTACTGGGCATCATAGTGAGTTGCAACACATTTAAAAGTGGAAAGTGAATTGTATTCATACTTAGTGCTTAATTTTTTTAAATCAATTTTTTGCAGTGCTGTGTATTTCATTACCCACATTGTGTTGGTCTGCTGCAAGGGCCCTCGGTAAGTGCGAGTGCACAGCTTTAAACGAAGAATCATGTTGACACAAATAATGAAATTAACCTGCGTTCTGTGTTGAAATCTCTTTAGGAGGAAGCATCCATGGAACTTGATATTGCTCGCCATCTTCGTAAGTTCAATCGGCAGCTGCTGTTAACTTAAATCGGGAAGTGGTTGTTGGTACACATGGTTTTCGGCATGCGAATGACAAACTGAATGAAGGCGTCCTCCAGAAAGTTTCCATTTGGGCGGTGTCTAACTGAGCCGGCCGGCAGCAGGAGGTTTGAGTCATCACAAATCCCATCATGACACACACTTTCTTTCTCTTTGTTGTTTGTTGGTTGACGGCTGGAAGTGAATGTTTGGCGTCATCCTGCTGTCGACAGCAGTCGAGGCATGGACAGCTTAGGCTGTGATTGCTGATTTGTGTTTACTTTTTTTCAGCTAACGGCATTGAGATCCTAACCTTGCCAGCAAGCTGAATTCTCGCAGTATTTGTTCACAAATGCTACATTACTGTACTGCTCCCGCTGATACGTTCGCAACCGACCTTTTTTTTTAGGTCGGACCAATCAGGCGTTGTTTAGGGCGGGACATGCAGCGCCGATGCCGGGCGAAGCACGAATGGATGCTGCAATTAACTCATTCACTCCCAGCCATTTTTACTGAAGCAATCCCCTTCACTCCCAGCTGTTTTACTGGATTTTGACTGATTTTGCAAGGCCCACAGAATATTATGTTCTATTGCTATGAAAACACATAACCTACCAAAAGAAAGATTTGAGTTTCTTCTTTCATCTATCTGTTTCCATTTTGCAGCAATTAGCATTTGAATATAGCCAAGTTTCATCATTATTTACAAATCTTTTTAGAACTGTGTGTAAATGAGCTTTTTTCAACATGGCCCTGCTTGATCTATTTTACTCTGCTGCCACCTGCTAGCCGTTTTTTTGTAATAACTACCATTTCCTCAACCATTGTGTGCAGTTGAGAGGCGCATCAAAGCCTTCTGTTATGGTCTAGCATTAAAAAACATATAAATAAGTCTTTGGGACACTTATAACATTTAACATATATAACGTATTTATAGGTTTTTGGGAGCAAATGAGTTAATTCTGTTCTCACAGAATCACTCAGTTTCCTTGTTGAATGTTGAACAGCGAGAGGCACTTTGTGCATTTATAGCTGGCTTTTTTTTTCTTTCCTAAGACGAGACATCCTTTGCCGTGATTGGTCAAAACAAGCGTGCGCAAGATGCCTAATTGTCCAATCAGCTCGAAGAATTGTATAGAAGGTCCCGCCTTAACCGAGCAAATCACCGTGGAGCGGTCCCAGATTGATCATGTGAATCACAATTAGCAATCTGGCTATTGCCAGGTTATTGAGATTTTTGTGACATTGTCATACTTGCTTAATTTTATGATATCTGTGTTTACAGTAGCTTTTTGAGAAGGGCTTTTGTCATATTCAGCCACTTTTAAATGATAACAACATTTCAAACTGAGCCAAAGCCAGTTTCCTGCCAATTTTCTACTAAAGCTGTCGTCTTTGTAAAGGGTTAAAGGCAGAATTGAAGGAAATTCTGGCGAAAGCCAGAATAATGACTAGGACTAAGTTACAACTCAAGAAAGTCTCTTAAATAAAAATATTGTGTTGTACTAGGAAGTACGCGGCGCATTACCCTGAAAGTGAACTGAAGTGAGGCGGAGTCCGATGCAATTTGCATGTGGGGACGGGGAAACGAGAAGCGATCTGCGCTAGAACATGCCGTGAAAACAGAAATGTTACTTTTTTTTTGTGGTTTTGAAAAGTTCCGTGTACAGATGACTATGCTATTAAAAGTGTTCCTATTTGCAAAAGTGCCTGAAACATTTGCATACCGGCCCTATTTCACATTATGTTCTACATTATGTTACTTTAAAACATGTATATGAAAACATTAGCATAGTTTTGTGAGATACTCATTTACGTACCGCTAATCAGAATTCATGTTAACTATATTTGTTTTTTTGTTTTTCTCATGCAGACCTTGGCGCTGTCTTATATGACTGGCACCATATCCAGGTAAAAAAAAAAAAAAAGCAGCCATTTGATAGAGGTTTCTAACCATTTTGCGTCACCAGTTGCATGTTCATTGGTGTTTTCTTTCAGTTACTATGACACATCTGCAGTGTTTCTGGCTTTGGCCATCACTATTGTCATCTGCATTGCTGTCACAGTCTTCTGCTTCCAGACCAAGGTATGTGTGTAAGGTACAGATGTATTTCCAACTTTCTTAAGCCTCTGGGCTCTTTGCTGGCCATTTACAGCATGACAACCTCATTCCCTTTTTTTGGAACTTGTTAAGCTGTGCTAATGCAAATGTAATGGCGCTTGTCCAATTTTTGGGTCTCATTTTGTCATTTCCAATTTGAGCGGTAAGCTACTGTTTGAATCATATTTCCACTTTTGGATAATATCTAATATTATTTCAATCAACCCCCCCCCCCCCCCCACACACACACACACACACTTATTTATTGTTGTTAATGTGGTATTGTTTAATGATTTGACGTACGTTTGTAAGGCAAATAGCTATTATTTTCATTTTAAACTGACTTTTTTTTATTTTCATCATAAATTGATTATGATTCAGTTCCTGGTTTGGTCCGTAACATGTCAGGGAAAAAAATGTTGACCTTTGTTTGTGAAAGTAAAAGAATATGTTTGCAAATGATCTTGTTTTGATTAAACACAAAGTGTTCGTTCATTCAATGCAGGACTACAGAAATCAAATAATTAATGTGGAGAGGCTGGAATCAGAGAATTTAGGCGATTTTAAGTTAAACATTTTCTGTAAATTAGCAAAATAGTTTGCATTCATTTGATAATTGATTTGTGAGATTGATTGTTGCAAATAATTGAAACCCATGAAAACAATTTCTTGTAATATTCTTCACCCCCCCCCCCACACACACACACACACAAAAAAGGTGTTACATTGGTTACTACACTCCACTAGTGCAAATACTGATTATAGAGAATCCTATTTTGATTTAAAAAGTGAAAGCTCCCTCTTTGAACTTGTACAGTACTGAACATATACAGTAATGTCATTTTTGAGCTTGTTTTACAACCTGCACATTATGCAAAGTGGAATTTGTACATGTAGAAAAATAAAAGAATGAGTATTTAATACTAAAGTCAAAAATAGCCACAAGCAAGTAAGTAGTAGTAAAATGGACCCTTAATCGACCTGTCTGTCCAGGTGGACTTCACCAAATGCCGGGGCTTCTTCTGCGTGCTTGGCATCGTCGTCTTTGTGACCGGCATCATCACCGTCATTGTGCTGTCGTTCCAATATGTGAGTTTCCACGAGACTCCTTAACACCAACTTCCTTGTTGGCATCATTTATTCATCATGGTTTGCATCTGGTAGATCCCCTGGCTTCACATGCTTTATGCCGCTATAGGAGCCATAGCTTTCACTCTGGTAAGTATTTGAAGGCCGATTTTATGTAAAAAAAATAAAATAAGTGAGTTACAAAACCACTCTGGAACCGGTTTGTATTTGCTTTACAGTTCTTGGCGTACGACACACAACTCCTCATCGGTAACAGGAAGTACTCCATCAGCACAGAGGAATACGTGTTCGCTGCACTCAACCTCTACGTCGACATGGTTCAGATCTTCATCTTCCTGCTACAACTTATCGGTTCAAGCAAATAAGTCTTTGGGGGTACACAAGCGGTCATACTGACGTAATTGCCGCAATAGCACCCCGTGCTGTTTAAAGCCTTTGCTTTGTTTCCACTACAGAATGTAAATCATGCTGCACTCAATGACTATTCATAAGGGCTGAATGTGAGATTTTATTACTGCACAAAATCCCGACGCACTCACATAATAGGTTATTTCTACATTTATACGCCTAGAAAAAAAAAAAGTATTCCGGTGTCAATGTTGCCATTCTTGTTGGCTAGAAGTAAACAGAAGAACTGTTACAGAATGTTTTTGTCAGTTTGATGTCAATACAGAGTAATAGTTTGTCAACAGCTTCGCAAGTCTATGTGGGGTATGGCGAGGGTCACCAACATTGACCAGAAGTATAGGGCGCCTGATGGGACATTGTAATCTCTTAGAAATGGAGTAATGATCATTTGAAAATGTACGTTTATAGAAAGTTACATGTTGACAAATAATTAGTGTCTTCACATAATAAAAGGTAATTGTAGCTTCTTTTTTTTTGCTTAATGTACCAAACTGGTCTCCTTTTAAAATGGTTGGTGACCCCTGCAGTATGGCTTGTAAATATATTGTGTGGCCTCTCATATATAATAAATAGTTTTATTTGTGAGCTTTGTGTTTCATGGAGATTTTAAAGAAGTTACATCAACATAACATTATCCATTACACTGATAAAACATCCAATACGAATTCATTAAACAAGCATCTTTCCATTATGTTACTCATCAAGTTCCCTCTGAGAAGTCCCAGGATTTTTCTCATTGAGAATCAGTCTTAGCAGCAGTAGCAGGGGTCAAAGGGGTCAAAAGCATTATTGGTGAGATTTAACTATCTCTGCATGACGGCGGTAGCGGCTTCCTTCGTAGTCCCCCACGTTTGAATTTTGCATCCTCTGTCGAATTTTCAGCTGCTTTAAGCGGTTCTTGTCCACTTGCCTTTTGACCATCAGGAAGCCGATGATACCAGCGGGGAGGCCTATCATCCTACGCAGAAGCAAGAGAGAACATGCATGTTGCTCAGTGATAAGGACAATGTGTCACTAGTATACTGTATAGAGTTTCCTCTATTTGAGTCCACAGTACAATTAGAGCACACATCAGCATTGCTGCTGTATTGTGTTGCGACTTCTTCACATGTGCACAAAACTCACCAGGCATACCCAACCTTCATCATGGGATGTTTGGCCTTTCTAAGGGGAATGTACTCTGGACCCTCGTCTTCCCACTCCTCTTCCACAGCCCCTCTTATATCCTTTTGGCTTCTCCGTGGCTCCGTCCCGGGACTGCAAAGCGATGCGGTCTGCAGCCTCAAACAATGGCGGGGTTTTGGGGAGAGGTAGCTCGTCACCAACCATCTACTACCGGGAACCAGGGCTGCACCTGGTACGTGACAAATAAAGTACAGTAGACGTGTCCCCAGAATTTCAGAAATGTTTGACATACTGTTATGGAAAGCTACAACATTTATTTGACACAATATGCCCATGAACTAGTATGCTCACTAGTGTGCACTTTGCCCTCACTTATTTTATCCACTACTAGATCCACATTTGGCCTACTCAGTTAAACCTTACTAGTAAACCACTGTGCTGCACAAGTAACAAAGGCCCAACTAGTAGGAATGTGTCTTACTAGTAGTACCGTATTTCTGGCAACAAAATGCCTACTAGTAGTTATTTGGAACGGTTCATAATTCCTTTCAACGTAGAAGGCTTTCCATGGACATTTGCATTTGGCTCGTAATAGTAAACTATCTGTAATACGACAAATTATAAACGGTCAGATTCTCATTGTCCAATGCTAATAGTCACCGATATAGGTGTCACATCTCAGTTTTGTAGTGCTGACATGGTGTGAAAATGACAACTAAACTGCATTTTACCTTTACAAGCTGTGCCAACAACTGCCCCGTACGCCGCCATGTTTGTTACGCAATGTCCTGCACATGCGCAGTTTCAGCCTGCAGGATTTTGTAGTCTGCCATCTAACGGACAATCTAGTGTAGAGTCTCTCGTTCGTTAAATTCTATGGGGATACTGAAATTTTTTTAACTCTCTTCCATCTAATGATTTTCTTTAAAATAAAAACAAAACAAAAAAATTGCTATAGTTTAAAGGCTTACGGAAACCCATCATTCGTTGAGTTGAGTACATTTTCACATAACACAAATGACGAACTGAAATTAGGTCGTATTTTCTTGTGTTTAATGAAACTAAAGAATACACGAATATCACGTTTTAGTAATAGTGTATTATTTCTATTTTGTGCCATATGTTTCTTGTAACTTCTCTTGCATTCTATTTTTAAAAATCCTGTATTATTGTTGCTGTAACAATGCCCTTTTTGTGGTATTAATAGTTCTTATATGAAATTAATCTTTCTATATTTTAGTTTGCAATACACCTCTATACCTAAACCGTATTTACATTATGCATGAGAGTACTTTTTCCAGAAAACGTGCACCTTATTTTATTGACTATCAATAGAATTATAAAGATCCGATTAACAAAATTGACTGGTGGCCAGTCCAGGGTGCACCCCACCTCACACCCAAAGCAATCTTAGATGGGCTGCAGCTCACCAGCTATCTGAATGATGAGCACCACAGAAAACAGATTGGGTGTCTAAAAAGTTATAAACAGTAAGCAAAGGCCAATATTGTAGTATTAACCTAAAACACATAGTGGCACAAGAGAAAATACTAAGGCACACGCAATATTTTTTATTGATCACCTACTACATAATTCAGGACAGTTGACTAAGAAGAACCGCATATTTACATCAAATGTAACAAGTAAACCTCAGTTTTTTGTTTTTAATTGAAAAGCTCAATCAAATCTTGGTACAACTGAGACCATGTCCAACGCTACTGTTATGTATTCTTGAATATGAGCATTTATTAAACAACAGGGTAACAAACTTGTTTTTTTTTTACTTTTGCGCACATTTGTATAAATGAAACAAATCAGAAGGAGCGAAAGAGGAATTCAGTCTTCAAGGGTGTAGTTGGGATTGACAACCAGAACCACGTCTTCTTCCGTGCTAGCAGGTTCGGAGCCTTTAAGGCCCGACTGAGACAGCTCGATGAGGATGTGATCCTGCGCAAGTAAAAAGGTACTAGATGAAGAGCGGGTCATACTCGCCGATCGGAACCGTAATTTTTTGTGCGGCAGGTTGACTTACAAAGTGCACCAGCCTGTGGATGACCTTCTCGATCAGTCCCTTCTTATTGATGAGCTCCTCCTCCGTGTCGATCTCGGACTCGATCTGCTTCAGGTACCAATTGACCACTGCTTGTTTTTTAAGCTCCGCCTCCTCCTCAGCTGCAGGCAAGATCATTCAAAACAATTGTTGAGCAATTCTTAAAACATGGGATGAAAGTGAGGAAGTCCACTTTGCCACTTACTGTACGTTTAACTTTTAAACTGCAAGTCTGCATTTAGAACATACAGTTGAGTGCTCAGTGCTTTCTCCAATACATTAAATGTGCATCGCACCTGATTGGGGTGGGCTGAGCAAGCGCAGCGCAGCGGAAAAGGGTTGCAAGACATACAGTACCTTCTTCTGATCTGCGGAGATGCAGGACCAGCAAGTTGGAGATGCGCTGGTACTCGGCGAAAGACAGACGGAGGGACGGTTTGGGCTGACTGCCAGTCTCGGCGTGGCCGTTCACGCCGTTGACAAGACCGCCGACACCATTGACGTGACCGTTTATTCCAACGACCTCACCATTCACTCCGTTAGGCATGTTTCCTGCATTTTAAGTGATTGATACAAGACAATCCATTACACAGTGGACAAATGCAGTTTTAAATATGGACAAAATAAGTTCTTTGACCCCTTCACTCCCAGCCATTTTCACTGAAGCAACCCCCCTTCGCTCCCGGCTGTTTTACTGGATTTTGATTGATTTTGCAAGGCCCACAGAATATTGTGTTCTGTTGCTATAAAAAACATGAAAGCTACCAAAAGAAAGATTAGAGTATCTAGTACGTTTCTATCCGTTTCCAATTAGCATTTGAACATAGCTAAGTTTCATCATTATTCCCAAATATGTTTACAACACTGGTGGGGAAAGCCTTTTTGCAACATGGTTGATCTCGTACTCTGCTGCCTCCTGCTGGCGGTTTTTGTAATAACTACCATTGCTTTAAGCTTTCTCTTCAGTTCAGAGGCTGCATCAAAGCCTTCTGTATGCTCTAGCATCTAAATACGTCTTTGGGATCATGGTAATATTTACAATACAGCGTATTTATACTTTTCATGGAGCAAATTACTTGTTAAAATATAGTTAATTTCTCATAATACATTTCTCATGCAAGGACAAAACTGCTGAACAGCAAACCAGAATAAAGTGTAAAAAAAAGTCATTTTGAGCATTTTTTCACAACACACTCAAATAAATTTGCATATAAAAAAATTGTGTGCATTTTTCAATATAATTGAATATTTTTGAGGTTTTTATTCCACCCGTTTAAAAAATAAATAAAATAAAAAACATTATGAAAGTTTGCAACAACTTCTTTTTTTCTCTTCATAACATTAATCAAGGGGCCACTCCGAGTGTGGTCGGGGACCACATGCGGGCACCAGTTGCCCATCCCAGCTCTAATGAGATCCAATACAAGAAATTACTGTATGTAAAAATGCCATTACAATGAGAGCACAGTTATAAGTAACAGTCATCTTTATAAAAGTACCATTTTTGATACAGCTCAAGTTTTCTAGTATCACAAGTACACTGTACTGTCAACAATAAAAAAAAAATTAAAAAAAATTGGAAATCAGCAATATCGCATAAGCGCAAACAACTAACTGCTGTTTCTATGGCAGCGGAACACTTGTAGTTTGTCTTCAATATGTAAATATACATGGAAGGCATCAGTACCTTCTTCCGGAAGCTCCTCCTCTTCCTGTTCGTCATCTTGCTCCAGGTTGATGTCGGGTGTCTCCACTCTGATAATGGACTTATTCAACAGGCGGAACGCTTCCTTCACATGTTTGGGCTGCACCTTGATTCATGAAGAGGAAAAACGTGAATCATTTCAAGCTTGGATTCATTTTTTTTGCCTGACAAACGTTTGCATTTGGAGCCACCTCATCACAACAGTGCATCCTGGCCATGCCCTCGGAAAGGCGGATCATGCTCTCCAACTGTCGCACGGTGATCCTCCAGGCCGACTTGGTCACGCCGCCCGAGCTGTCGCGCTGCCGCAGACGCTTATACTGCTCCACAAAGAACTCCTCGGATTCGCTGGAAATCTGTAAAACGTGCCTCGTTCACACACCAGGGTTGGGCAATCAACAAACGACGGAAACCGGCGGACGCACTTTGGGTTTGAACTGCCTGGCAAACAGCAGGTATCTCCGGATTTCGTCCAACGAGTACAGCCTGTCCACGGATTCCTCCACGCGAGAGTGAAGATCGACGATGCGCCTGGCGATGGCGTAGTCCGTAACCTGCAACGTGAGCAGAGCGTTCCCAATTTCCCCGGGACGCCACGTGACCCGGGTCAGCCGCCGGACGGCGGAGAGCAACAACCGACCTCATTGCTGTCATCCACCAGGATGAAGAAGAGGTCGAAGCGGCTCATGATGGGGGCGGTCAGGTTGACGTTCTGTTTCAGGCTCTTGCTGCGGTCGTAGCGCCCGTTGACGGGGTTGGCGGCAGCGAGGATGGATGTGCGAGCGTTCAGGGTGGCCTGGAGATGAAGGCGGATTCCAGATGTACAACATTTTCAGATTACGAACCGCACGTGTTTGCTAACAACATAGCATGAATAACCATATTCATTTGTCATAACAATATAATAATAATAAATTATATTTAGAGGCGCCTTTAAGTTAAGAGAGGGCTTTAAAAAAACAAAAAAACAATGACATTATTGCCAGGCCAATTATCGGTGCCGATATTTGACATTTTGGCAAATATCAGCATCGGCCATTTTTACGAATCTGAAGGCCGATAAAGCTGGAATCTCACTGAGCGGTGAATGCTTGCAAATGTAGACATTTCAAACATATTCTGGCAATTTTTCACCATCTGTCAAGATCTTTTGAAACCTTTTATGAACCTTGACCCCAAATTAGCGACATTCGCATGCATTTGTCCCTCAGTGAGATACAGGGAACTTTTAGTTTATGGATTTATTTAAATGTCCACTTTATCAAAAATTATAATGACGCTGGGAACTCCCTACATCTTTTATTTATTAAAATTTAAAAAAAATTGAAGAAAAAAAAGTTGCGCTTTGGGCTCTTTGAGGTGGCAGTCGCAAGTAAAAAAAAAAGTGACAAACTGCACAAAGATCCTTTAATACATGCTGCTGACCCTGGAAACTCCCTGCAATTTTGGTTATAATTTTTAAACAAAGTTGTCAATTCTTAATATGAAAAAAAAAAAAGGTATTTTTTTTCTTTTTTACTTCAAATGAATATCGGCCTGAAACATCGGCTTTCGGTCTTCTTGACTACTACTGACTCATTCACTGCCATTGACGGTTATAGAAGTCAAATATTAATTTTAACTATTTCTATTAGTTTAACATTTTTTGCCACTTTTGTTATGAAAACCTAGATTTTTTTATTGCACATTTAGAACAGATATAAAATTTGTGATTAATCGTGAGTTAACTCGTGAAGTCATGCAATTACGATTAAAAAATGTAATCGCCTGACGCTCCTAATTTTTAATAATCTTTTCTTCTTTTCTTTTTTTATCGCGTCAGGCGATTACAATTTTGAATTGTAATTAATCGCATGACTTCAATAGTTAACTCACGGTTAATCATTCATTTTATATCTGTTCTAAATGTACAATAAAAAAAAAAAAATAGGTTTTCATACTCTTGTTAACAAAAGTGGAAAAAACGTTTAACTAATAGAAATAGTTAAAATGAATTTTTTACGTCAACAGCCGTCAATGGCAGTGAATGAGCCAATAATAATAAACGGTATAAACCTTGAGAAAACCATATGGGTCTATGACTAAACTATAACTTTGGTTAGGGATAAACATTATTTGGCTTCGACTAGATTTCAATTTCCACTCTCACCTTGACTCCAGCCTTCGTGATGCTGATGGTCTGTTGCTCCATGGCCTCATGGATGGCCACTTGGTCTTTTAGGTCCATCTTGTCAAACTCATCAATGCAGCACACACCCTTAAAGGCAAACACTTATTTTGACCAATTCAATTCACGCATATTACAAGGTTTCCCACTGGACATAATCGTGCTTATTTTCATACATTTCAAGTGTAGAGATCATTTGTCAAAAATGTCAAAGCCATCACAAGTAAGAGATGAAAATTGTCTGTTGCCATCTATTGAAGTGTAAGACAAATACATACCCGACTGCAGACTAGGACAATTAATTAATCCAGTGCTACGCAGCCCTTGCTTGATTAAATAACGACGAAAAGACAGAAACTCACGTTATCAGCCAGCATCAAAGCTCCGGCCTCAATTACAAACTCGTGGGATTCTTCATCTCGGACTACGGCGGCGGTCAGACCTGCGGCGGTGCTCGCTTTTCCACTCGTGTACACAGCTCGGGGGCTGAACTCCTCCACGTGCCTACACACACACACAAGCACAGAGAGGTCAAAGTTCGGCCATTGTTTGGGTGCGGGAACCCACGCCCACTCGTAACAGGTCAAATCTGTGATTGGTAAAATGTTTTATCATGCACACACTAAGTTTATACTTCAGACATGTGTAAAAGTGTAAATGTTAATTGAACCAGGGTTGCTTAAGGCTATTTAAATTTAAGACTTTCTAATGCCACTTGAAATATATTTTAAGACCAACTTCTCAATGCCTCATGTTGTACAAAGTTGCTACAGTGCATAAACCACATCTTTTTTTTGTTGGTTCCACTGTTGTTACCACAAAAAGTCATTCGGTAAATTATCTTTTTGAAGAATGTTTATTTATATTGACAATTTCAGACCATTTAAAATCATGAAAATCGTACCTATCATAAGGTATGGGCCGATTACCGGTTTGACGGTTTACCATGGTTTTAAAGGGATACTTGACTCATTTAGCCATTTTCAACAGTCAAAAGTTGATATTTTGCGTAGCCAGCCAGCTTGATCAGACGCGCTAGGCGGCTAATGTTTAGCTCTTGCTTCTCTGTGTCATCAATGCTTCAACAGCTTTCTTACTTGAGTGAGACTTCTTGACATCAAAAAGAAAATGATACAAAATCCATAACTCATCAGCGCAAGCGTACAGTACACAAAAATTCCACCAGAGCGGTCAAAAACCTGTATGCCCTTCCGGGCCAACAACAGTTTACTTCCTGTTTCCTCTTGCTAATATAGTTTAGTGACAGCGCCTCTTAGCGGACAACACGGGTAACACAATCAAGCAAGCACATCAAATCATTCATTGACATATTTGGCTACTATATTTTCTCTGTAATTAGTTTGATAACTTCATTATTTTTCATGTATAATTAATAGCTTTGAAAACATATTTTCCCCACTCGCTGTCGACTGAAAATAATATCACAGGTGCGCAGGGGACAGGTAATGACCAATTACGACTCTGCTGACCAAACCCAGAGCCATGATTGGTCTGTCAGAATCTAAAATCAGCCCATGCCTACTTTCAATGCCAATTTTGTTTTGTTTTTTTAACTCATTCACTGCCATTGACGGCTATAGACGTCAAAAATTCATTTGAACTATTTCTAGTTAGTTTTATTTTTTAAGAGTATGAAAACCTAGAATTTTTTTTCTGTACATTTAGAACAGATATAACATTTATGATTAATTGCGAGTTAACTATTGATGTCATGCGATTAATTACAATAAAACATTTTAATCGTCTGACACCCCTAATTTAAAAAAAAAATAATAATTTTGATTAGGGGCATCAGGCGTTTTTTTTATTATTGTATTTAAACACATGACTTCACTAGTTAACACGATTAATCACACATTTTATATCTGTTCTAAATGTACAATAACAATTTTTTTATAAGTTTTCATACTCTTGTTAACAAAAGTGGAAAAAAGTGAAACTAATAGAAATAGTTCAAATTATGTTTTGACGTCTATAGCCGTCAATGGCAGTGAATGAGTTAAGTATACTGTAAAAAAAAAAGCCATAAAAATGACTGCTATGAAAAAAAAATGCAAAATTGGTCACTGTGCTTGTTTGTGCACTTACTTGAGGAACTGGCTCTTAGCAGTACTGGGGTCTCCAACAATACAGACGTTGACATCTCCCCTCAGCGAGGTTCCCTCCATAGTGGTCTTAGGAACGCCCCCGAAGAGCATCAGCAGGATGCCGCGCTTCACCTCGTCATTGCCTGCAAGCACGTTCAAATCACGCATGTTTTACGCAGCGCTTTTGTGGTGCACTGGAGAAGGAAGGACCGCCATGCTGACCGTGGATGGTGGGGAAGAGGCTGGTGCACAGGTTATGGTACAGGTTCTTGTCTTGACTCATCTCAAAAACCTTCTCCCACTCTCGCTCGGTCATCTGGCTCTTGATGCTCTCAGCTGTTTGCTCCTCCTCCCGCAGCTCCTTGCCACCAAACTACAGAGACAATTCACATTTGTTATCTTTGGATTATACAGCGTGAATGTTAAAATGTTAATTGCAATAGAGTTTCTTTTGTTCCGTGACCAAGCTTGAAACTAAACTCACTTGTATAATTAGTCAAATAAATTGTTCACATTTGAAATGAATTGAAATGTCATTAATCTGTTCCAGCACTCTAAAAATCGATTAAGAACGATTTTTGATTCAAAATGATTTGATTGACAATGATTTTTGCTTCAATTTATAGATGTTCAAGAAATCGTAATGATCTACTCCAGTCTGACTTGCTAATGCTAATTAGCGCGCTACTCGCGGCACTTTTATCACTCAAAAGAACGACTCCATGTTGCAAAAAAAAACCCCACTTTTATTGGAATAATTTGATTGTGTTTTTTTCCTTCTACTCTCTAATGTGGCTGCAACTTAACAGTGTATCAGACCGCGTGGAACCACACTGCTTCTAAGTGGCCAAATTGGGTACAACATGAACTGCGCTCCAAATAAAAGCACACTCAGACAAAGGCAAGACAGTCTAAAATAATTTAAATAAAATCGATTTTGGGACATTTAAAATCGATTCTGAATCGTACTAAATGAGAATCGATTTTTTGGGCACACCACTACTGGTAGTGGTCACTTGGTATCGGTATCAGCGAGTACGTAAGAGTTGAATACTCACACTGGCCTGAAAAAAGTGCTATTGAACATACCTAAAAAAAATACATGCGAAGAGGACCTTGAAGAAATACAGTATACTAATAAATTGCAATATTGAGAAAGAGAGCAATTATGTTATTTTTAAAAATCGTGTAATTAGCATTTGTTGGGACAAGTTCAAAATCACAACACTCGTGTCGTCTGTGTGCCTTTATGGGGCGTGGCCCAGTGAGTGACATCAGCAGCTGGAATGTCAGTTTGTCTGCGTATGAGCGTCTACGTGTCCAAATTGAAAATTGCCTGGCTCCTTGTGTTTTCATTTACTTTTTTCGGGTGTTTGGTCATTTGTCACATTTAATAAACGACTGGAAGTGCATCCTTGACTGTTTGTTTGTTTTTTGCTTTACTCCAGTGGCGGTATATTTGAAGCTTTCTCCTAACTGTAATTTTGGCTTGCAATAAAACAATAACAAGACCAAGTGACAGCTCAAGTTGTGGTTTGGTCAAGGTGCCACTGTACAATAATTTAATAAAACTAATGATTGACAGGAACAGTTTCCATTATTTCTTAAGCAAAAAAAAAAGGCTTTTCAAAAAAATTTACGAAAAATGTGGGTCCATCTGTGCAGTTTGTCCCTCTTACCCGTGGGTTTGTAGGCGCAACATTACAGGCCAGGAAAGCCAATTTGTACGACAGTTCTCGGACTCCCAGAGCTTTCAATCCCCTCAGACCTTCTGACTCGGAGCGCTGAGGTCCGCCTACCCTGGTACTGGTCTCTGCTCGCAGACCTGGGAAAGGAAATCACACAATTAGTTGAGGGGGAAAAAAAAGAAAAGGAAAAAAAGTCAAAAGTGAGAATGAGGAGGATAAATGAAAACCCTACCGGGAGTGCTGAGCTGTGAGACATCTGGCACCACAATCAGCGTCCCGATGAAGTCACATCGGTCTCCGGCTTGAGCCGTCTCCACCGCTTCAGCTCTCAGAACGATCTCCAGGGAGCGTGGGATGGAACCACGGGGCAGCTCCGCTTGCGTCTCCTGGATACGCACCTGAACATGACCAAAGATGAAGCGCACCGTCAAAACGGCTGCGTGATCTTCCACACGCGCGCACGTGACCCCAAAGATACCTTCTGGAAGTCAATGAACTTGGACTTGTGTGTGTCGAGGTGGAAGCGCGAGCGGTTGTTGCAGGCTGGGTTGCGGCAGATGGTGGGCGGCGAGTATTTGAACTGCTGAGGGACGTCTTTGATCACCGACTGGCAGTCCATGCACAGGAAGGTGCCGCTCACCTGAGACCAAGAAGACGGACGGTCATGGCCAAAAATGGCACGGGTCAGCACCAACGTGCGTGGCCAGATGACTCACCAGTTCAGGGTGGACTGGGTGCGTCCTCACAACCTGACCACTGATCCTCACCAGGGTCCCGATGCGCATGGATGAGAGCTCGCGAATCCTGAAGTACGAATACAAATTTGATGTAAAGCAGGAAATGAATCCATGAAGAGTTGGAAAGTTAAGAATAAGATCAAAGTAAGCTCATCCGGAAATTCTTTGCAAGTAGTGTGTATGAATCTCACTTGTGTCTCGTAGGCAGATCTTCAAGGGCCACGTAGAATTCTTTTGTGAGAGGAACATTCCCATGATCCCTTGCAAAGTTACGGACGGCCCGACAGAGGAAGGGGTAGACTCTGAAGACAGGACAACAATAATCACTCGCACACATGCATACGTCCATGATAAAAACATTATAAATCGAAGAAGAACGATGAATGTGCCAAATGGTGCTGTGTTTATGCAAATTCCTGCATTATGAATGCACCCTAAATGCACCGTGATGCTTGGAGCAAGCGTGTTTTGTGTCTGCTTTTCCACCAATAAGCCCGAGATCTTTTGAGTTCTGGATAAAAGGAGTTCTTGGTTGTAAAAGTTCCGCAGGGAATTTACAATTGTGTTTCCCTGGTGTCTTACGAGTTCTCAGTAATTAATTCAAATTAGTTTGATGAACCCAGCCAATGTAACCCCCCCCCCCCAAATTTGACCAACCAATCAGCCTTGGTCAGGGCAGCCCCGCCCTCTCAAAGATCCAGCCTGGCTCAGCAAGACCCTGCTGCTGAGATGCAAATTGAATTTTACCAAGGTAAATTGAAAAGTTCTCCAAAAGTTCCAGCGGTGTTTTCGAAAAAAAAAAAACTTCTGTCCTCCCTGAGCGTTCTTTAAGTTGTTAAATTGTACCACAGTTGGAGTATGTTGTAAAACTAAACATACAATAAAAATAATTACATGCATTCTATATTTAAATACAAGGCAGACTTTGTTTTAGATGCAACGGTGCTATGGCTAATGCTAGCTGAATGAGAAATCCTATTGACTGGCTAGCAACAAATTAGCATCGACTTCCGGGAGTGCCGTTCCTTCAAATATCGAATATTTACACACAAACGCGGTAGTAAAAGATACAACAATATTCAATCATGACTTTCTTCTTCTTTTCTTTTCTTTTTTTAATCTGTGTAAATGAATTTATCTCCATGCATGCATTGACTGCACCACACTTTTTATTTCTTGCTATTATTGTTTTTTATTATTTTACTTGTTGCAAATTAATTTTCTGGTTGTTCTTTTGAGTCATATTTAAACAATGAGTTTTGGTTGCTGAATAAATAATAAGTTTGGAATTTTAATAATTTTGTTTATTAATCAGGATTTATATATTAAAAAATTATTTTGACCATTATTCTTCCCCCATATCTCCAAGCTCTACTACTTTGGACCACAAGACTTTACAACAGGAAGCTGCTTTTAATTCATCTCATTCCTGTGACAATGCTTAAATGTGATTCGTCGAAGGCTGTGGTGTTATTTTTGATGAATTATCATTATGCAAGAAACATGAACTACACGGACTATTCACTTTAATTGGCCATTAAAAATGCGACAGGTCTGACCTAGTCCCCGGGTCTTCAGTTTGACAACCATAAGCAGACAATATATATATATATATATATATAATGTAATCTCAAAGCCTCCACACCTGTAATATTCCTCTTGGATGGTGGTTGCTAGCTCCTGGTTGAAGACCTCAAGATCAATGTAGCTAACCAGAAGTGTGTTCCTCTCAGGTCTAATCAGCTCCTCAGCCTCCCTGACATACTTCACTTCTCCATCCGCAGTCTGGAATCTGAAACACACACAAAGAAAAAGAGTGGGGGCAAAATCAGAAATCATTATTTAAATTCTGTGGTGGGAAGTAGTGAAGTACATATTTACTGTACTTAAGCACATTTCATTTGTACTTTGAGTTTACCTATATGACAGCTTTTTATTTTTATTCCATGCATTTCAAAAGCGATTTGTACTTTCTAGTCCTTACTCTGTCAAAAAATTGTTCAATTTCAGCTCCACTTTTGTTTTTCAAATTTTACGTAAGTAAAGAAGTCGATCCAAAACTTACAATACCTGTAACAGTATCTGTACTTGCGAATCCCGAGTACTTTTGTCAACTCTGTTTGAATGCATATTGGAATCATGCGGCCATACAACAACAATGCAGTAAAGCGTTTTACTTGACTTACTCCTCCAAAAAAGCCTGGAATAACTTCTGACACTTGTCCGCCAACTCGTCTTTCACCGTCTCCCCGGCATTCTCTGCGGTAGCAGTAGCAACATCCATGCTGATATGATCCAAAACGAATGTATAAAACTCCAAATACGAAACAACGCAGCTCCTGCACCGAGCAACGAGGTCCAGCAAGATGGCACAGTTTCGCGGGAAAACTACACCATGTGACATTTGGCGCGCCGTTTTCGTCCAATCAGAGCTTGTATTTTAACGTCACAGTATTTGTAGCCAATCAAGAGTTACGCTCTGGAAATGCAGGAAGTCCCGTGTCCCACCGTGTCTGATGACGTTTAGTGAAAGACTACTTTTGACAAAATGCTTTAGATTTTTTTTTGTGTGCATATTATTCACTTTTAAAGTGTAGGGAATATGGTAGGTTGATCACTATTGCTTTCTAGACGTAGCTAAACGTTCTTTGAACTTTTCAAATTCGTGCATATTTTTAGCACTTCTGTCAGTATAGAATTTCACAAGTGTCCACAAGGGGGCAGTGAAAAGCCCGACATAACCCGGTATTGATCGATGACAAGCAAGGACCTGCATTTACAATCTAAATTCTAATATTTGTTCCTTGAAATAGCATTAATTTATTCCAACTTTATTCCAACTCAACTTTAAACTTTAAAACAACCATCGCTGCATACAAAGTACTGTACTGTACATGGAATAAAAACAAACAAACAGTCATGCAGTAAAGACAGGTAAAACAAAATCAGGTAAAAATAAAAAGTTTTTTTTTTAAAGTAACTATGTAACTTAACGTGATTTTGACTGACTGTGGATAGATAGATACATAGATACATAGATAGATAGAAATCAAATGTATCATCATTTTTATCTCTTGTTAAACATGATCAGACTCAATAATCAGACACAATACAATTAATGTTACTGTATACCGTGCCTTGTCCAAGAACACAGGAAGCGCAAGTAGTAATATGTATAATGAGGAAATGACCTGGCATCTCTCCAATAACCATTCCCTAATTTCCATATTTTCTGTAGGTCTCAAAGCTAAAGCCCTGCCATGCCAAGTCCCACAGCAACTTGAATGCCATCCGCTCTTGATCAATTGTCCTCCAATATCCTCAACAAAGATAATACTTCCTATACAACTGTTTTCAGCTGACTACCTGTTTACACACCAAACCTTTACAATGAGCGCAGGAACAACAGGCCCCTGCATAAGAAATCTGATCAAGGCAGGGTTCATTCTCAGCGCCATCTGTGAGATTAAACACTTTATTATTTCATTGACTTCTCCCGCGGTTCCCATATCCTTGCTATGTTTCCATCCGCACATGGCGGTCATTATGAACACTGTCAGGAGGCAATTGGTTTCACCTGTCACATTGTATGAATCCGCCAGGAACAAAGCAGGAAGTTGTTGCACGCCATTTGGATCTCTCGCACCCTCTTTAATTCTCTTTTTGTCTTGACCTCTGGTTTTCCCACGATTGTTCAGTAGCAGGAAACTCAAGACAAACTGTGTCTGACTATGAGGGAACCTGACCACCTGTCGGCAAACACTTTGAAACAAAACACACATACAAGCAAACACACACGCACACACGCAAACTTTACATGGCCCTTAAGAGCATCCGCATCCTGAAAGTGAAGAGCTTTTAAACTTTGAATCGCGAGATTGTTTGGATACACTGAAAAAAAACTAAAAACAGCAAACCACCCATTCTCAAGTCTGTGAAATAATTCCTACAGGCAAAATGAAGCCAATGTGCTCTGAACCAAGATAACATTACTGCATGTAATGAAAATTTGAGAAGTGCAACAAATTGAATTGTTTTAAAAGTAGAGTCAAGTGGCATTCATAAACACATACACACACTGGAGATCCTCGGAACACATTTATCAGAGACAACATAAGGACAGGACAGGAAGTCACAATTGTACTCATGGAAGGAAATGAAAGACAGTTGCTTGCGTTTGTTTATGTTCCAACACTCTTTTTTTCCTCCAAATGAGCTGTGCACGTTGAACATATTTTATATTCACTGTTTTTCCTCAGCCATGTGCTCTCTGCATTCTGAGTTTAAAAAAGGAACCAAGAATATTAGAGTGGATATAAAAAGTCTACACACCCCTGTTCAAATGCCAACATTTTGTTTAAAAAAAAAAAAAAAAGGTCCACCAACTAAAAAAAAAAAAAGTCATCTTTTTGAAAAGGGAAATAAAAATAAATGATTGAAAAGATGTGCTTGAAAGTGATTGGTTAATTGTGAACATAGCCACATTCTAGTTACAATAGGCTGTAACCATTTTATTTCAGTTGTTTATGTTTACTTCCCCATTCGACTTATTTATTTATTTACTTACTTACTTATTCTTGGTACAGATTAGAGGTCCCATTAACTCATTCACTGCCATTGACGGCTATAGACGTCAAAAATTCATTTTAACTATTTTTATTAGTTTAACATTTTTTCCACTTTTGTTAATGAGAGTATGAAAACCTAGAATTTTTTTTATTGTACATTTAGAACAGATATAAAATGTGTGATTAATCGTGAGTTAACTAGTGAAGTCATGCAATTAATTACAACAACAAAATGTAATCGCCTGACGTGATTTAAAAAAAGGTCATTAAAAATGAGGGGCGTCAAACGATTAAAATTTGTAATCGTAATTAATCGCATGACTTCTTAGTTAATTGTGTGAAAAACGTTTTTTTTTTAATCTTTTTTTTTAGCAAACAAAAAACTGTAAATTGAACATGTGTGTGTATACTTTTTATATACCCACCGTATGGTTGCATCAACACTCAAGCAGCAGCAGCAACAAGCCAATTCAGTGAATGCATTTATTAGTAAAAGCGTTGAAATCAAACTTTTTGGGGTCATTTGTGTGGCAAAGAGGCAAAAACATCACAAACCGCCTCTGTGTAAACAGTAACAAGACGACACCAACAGACCACTAAAGTGGGCAATCTGCAAGCACAGATGCTATTCTGCTGTCCTTATTACAAGCCACTGCACCAAACAAAAATTCTAATTAAAGTTAAACATCTGTCCAGATCTCAAAAAATATGAAACACAAACTCCTAATTAAAGTTCCTAAGAGGACGAAACAACAATAAGCAGGATAGCTGCACATGACCTGGTATCGGGATCATAGATTTCCCACAATTGCAAAAATATGATGTGATAATTTTGTAGTAATTACTTTAAAATAAATTGAACCACAAGTAATAAAAACAAACTCTGACATCTCATCTCCGCTCCAACATCGTACTGTAGTGGTTGGTTTATTGCTTTAGTTTTTTTTCTCAGCAAACACTGAGAACAAAACAAAACAAAAGAGGATACAAGCAATTCCTCAACATTGGGGTTTCACATTAATTGCAATGATGACTAAAACTCTTGTATCTTCCAATATTTAGCTTGAACTTTGTTTGTACTGAAAATTTAAGTCAATTAGTGAAGGAATTATATCTGGGTCATTATTTGTAAATGTGGGGTTTATCAAGGAAACATCATCTTGATTTATATTGCTTACATGTTTACAATACGTTTGCATATGGCTGTGATTTAAGCATCCTTTTTATGTCTCCTCCCACATTGACTTTATTGCCACTGTTGCCGATGTGGAGTGCAGCGCTGTTTGGTTGTTTGATTGTTTTAGCTGCTTGTTTTTCCTAAAATGAGTTGCAGGAAGTCTTTCCTGTTTTGAAAGCCCTATGAATAGAAGAGGCTGATGTGTTGGTGTGTGAGAGAGACGGGCCACAGGTTCATTAAGGTGGAATTTTTCATAATGTCCCATTTAGACACACAACAGTTGGAAACACTGATCATTAAAACGCTTCTTTTTGTCAGTGAAGCCTTCACCAAAGCTCCGTCGTCCGTCACCAAGCTCTCATCTTCATCTTCATCATTCTCTTTGATCCAGGAAACGGGGCACAGTAAACTTCCAGCTTCTGTTTGTCTCACATCCGAGTGGAAGTGGTGATGTCGGGAGAACTCCGAGTGTGTGTGTGCTTGCGTGATAAAATATTCCCACGAGTGGTAAGTAGAATACCAGGTGAATCCAATATTGGCAAGTAACAGAGTTCAATCGTTGACCTGTAGAACAACGTACAAAATAGTGCACAGTGTAATCTTCATAGTAGAACAAAATCCATTAGTTCCGATTTGTTCCGTAGCAACGTTTTCACATCTTAAGTGTTAAAATAAGTCAACCACTGTATAAGGATCCCTCGAAAGGCTAATAATGCAAATCTAAAATGAAACTGATAACAGTACCAATACCAATACTAGTATTTATGATACAACCCCCCAAACAAAAAAAATGTCATTATATTAAAACTAGACTGTATATCTATCCCAATCGAGAAATTTTCCTCAAAATTGCATGAAATTAATGGCAATTTTATATTCTTCGATTTCTAATTCCTGAACTGATACCTTGGAATAAAGCTTGGTATTGGTACCGATATCTGATATCAGTACTCGCCCATCCCTACTTCAAACTATAAATTGTCTGCTAGCTCCTAACTTTGATGACATGTAATGGATGTCGAGCTGAAGGCGTTGCATATTCAGTCTTAATTTTTATAATACATGGGCATCATGGGAAAATATGCTATGTTTGTAGCAATTAGCCTACAATTGTGTTGTAATCTACTCGCGAGTACGTTCCAATGTATTTGTGAGTATGTTTGAACGTTTTTAAATACATTCGAATGTATACTGTATACTGGCAAGTCAAAAATGTTGTCGTAAAAATAAGGCACCTCGGAATGAACAAAAACTAAATTAAAGCAAGCTCAAGTAAACCCAAGTCAAAAGTAACAAACATACACAAAACTCTCCAGTCGAGGATACTGGAACATAATAACAGAGAAGGGACTAGAAACCAAAGAAATGAACCCGGATGACTGAACAAGAAGCAAGGAGCTATACAAGTAAATTAACGACACAATGAGAAACACCTGGGCAAAGCATGTTCAACAAACATTGAGACTAACCCTAAACAGCGAGTGGACATACATTGAGAGAGTTTTCGGTTCCAGAACAGCTGATTTGAGGTAATTATATCAACGTAGAGTAGTTTCACCTGGAGTTACCGCTACACTAAAAAGACCACATCAATAGAGCCCCGATTTGTCGAGTCACCATGGCAACAGGGAGGCAGAGCGCGGCACCGCCCTCTGCTTGCGCGTTTTTTTAATCCTCTCAACTGGAAATCGTAATTAAATAAATTAAATTAATCTTAATATGGCGAATTTGAACATGTCTTTAGAAAGAACACCGCAGCGGTTCCACTTACAGGAACGTTGATGCTCCGGTGTCGGGTCAATGCGTAAATTTAAATGTAGTCCTTTGCAATCACAATAATATTACAGGGGAAACCGGTTAAATTTTAGCTCCTTAATTCATTTCATTTTGGTGAAATCCTGCGGGGGAGAAGCGCACTTGATTTAAGATTAATTATAAAATATTATTCAAACGGTTATAAGAAAAAAAAACGGAGCGCAACACACAATACTGTATATGCTGTGATGTGAGCACATGACTATGGCGCCAGTAATGTTTATTCTTAACCTTCTTATGTTTTATACGTAAGGACGGATGAAGTTGTGTATGTAGATGATGGACTATGATGTGAAACGATACTGTTCTAAAAGAAGATAACTGTCCGGAAATGCCAGCATATCTACGCGCGGTCTGATAACAATCTCGCGACGAATATTTAATTCCCTGCGCAATATTGCGGCACCTTCTTCAAAAAAAGTCATTGTCAAAAGGACATGCCATGTTTGTGACAAAAGTAAACTTTACGCTCTAGACTATAGGCTTATTTACGCAAAAACTCGCCGTAGCGAACTTTATGAATGAGGAAATATGGCTGAAAGAAGGCTGGGACCGAAAAAACCTCGAGGTTCATTGTGAAAAACCTGCCACCGACTAGGTTTAATACATGGACAATGTTGCTATGGTAACTGACCAAGAGCTTAAATGGCCTCTTTATATGAAACAGACTAGATTTACCTCTTTTCCTCTGGTTTCAATTAACTCCCTTTCTGAAATGGAAGACGCCGAGTTTCCCACATTTCAGGGTTTCTTGACCCAGGGTTCTGACTAAACCTGCTTTGTGAAATACACCCCTGGACCAATACACAAGTAGTCGGGGGAACTGATTGGTAGACACAAGAGACATGGGCTGACGAGCACAGGTGCACACACAACCATAATGAGACATGAAACATGACAAAAATCATTATACTTTGGAGGCATATTGTTTTTGACAACAATTTTGGTTTTATTAAAAAAAATAGTGCTTTAGATGCATTTGAGTACAGTAAAAAAAAAAAAAAAAAACTTATGAAGTTTCTCTATCGATTGTTTTTCTTCATAACAACATTCTTGTGTCCTTAAAGAAAAAGACATCTCCTGACCCCTGTGTGCTCTCACGTAACAAAATGTTCATACTCACAACAAACATGTCCACACATACAGTGTATTCACCCACACACAATATGGCTGATTCACCTGTTTTCACACGTCAGTTTCCACAGGAATCTTATTGTATCCATGCTTCGAATCAGAGGCTTCATACGTTTGGATTCAGTTGGTTGATTGTAAAGTAATACTGTACAAGGGTGCTGAGATTAAGCACACGTCACACTGGGAACTGATTGCAACATTTTCCCCATAAGAAGCAGTGAACCGTTTCCTTTGCAGTACAAACTGTTGAGTGGATTCATATGTTATGATGGTGGGTGGTTCTGATTTCAGATATGTTGACTGTTTTCCGTTTTCTGTCCCCTTTCATCATTTTTAGAATAACAGCACATTCTGTCTTGTATCAAAAATATGGCCCCACAAAGTGGATAATGGTTAGTTTTTATTAACACTAATGTTAATTACACTGGGGAGCAATTAGATTTTTTATATATTTTTTTGCATTAAATGTTTATACTGCTTAAAACAAAATGTTGATATCTGTTCTTAATGTTAAAAAAAAATTACAGGTTTTTATACTCTTGTTAACAAAAGTGGAAAAAAAAAAGTCAAATAGAAAGAGTTCTAATGAATTTTTGACGTCTATAGCCGTCAATGGCAGTGAATGAGTTAACCTTGTAACCATGGAAAATATTGCTATAAGTACTCTTACATTTTACGCTGTTTAAAAAAAAAGTTTTAAAGCTTGTAACAATTTTTATCTTAGTGTATTACTAACATATATACACATTTATTTATTTATTTTCATTTGAGGGGGGGGGGGGATTCTAAAGCTCATATAATTGACGTGATAGAGCAAAACTAAGCTCAGTTTTGGATTCTGTACCTAAAAATTAGTTCAAAACAGCTGTCAGACCCACTTGCTTTTGACTAAAAATGTCATCACAGTTGCTCAGGTAACGAGTTCCAACTAATCACAGCTCAGCTTGCGAATGTCACATGACTAAATTCAGAAAACAGGTGAGTGATGATTGGTCGTTACCTGAGCCCTGAGTGACTGTGATGTCATTTTCATTTTACATTAGGTGGGGCACATTTTAAGACATGTTACTCTTATTGTAATAAATTCGTTTTAGTCATGAAGATTAGAGTCCGAAACATGACAAGAGAATTTCAAAAGTTTTTGTCTGTATTTATTATAAACAGTACAGTAAAAGCACAGCAGCATTGACAAGAAATCCAAAATAGACTATTTACAAGAGAATTGAGAGAAGACCGCCAGCAGTTCCTTAAATTCTCAGATTATTTCTATTCCACAATACACACACACACACACACAGATTTACAGAATAAACCAACACTAGCTAGAGTGCAAACTGGACGACTCAGACTCTGTGGTTGTCGAGGCCCCGTTGCGCCGTTTGGGTAAAACCTTCAAACTGGATGCTCGGCTCAATGTCAAGGCTCTGCGGGCCGAATTCTTGAAACTTGCCCCCAGGAACGCATACAGCAACGGATTTAAGCAGCAATGCGCGAACGCCATGGGCTCAGCCACCGCCAGCCACACGCCCAGGACGGCCTCCAGGTTGCAGCTGCGGGGCAGAACCTCCAAACGCAGCATGGCGTCCACAGAGATGCCCGCTCCGTAGGGCAGCCAGCACACAAAGAAGCAGAGCACCAGCGCGATGGTGGTCCTCACCGCGCGCCGCTTCTGCCTTTGGCCCCCGAGAGGGCCCCGGGTCAGTCTGGTGACGATGACGCAGTAACACACCAGAAGCACCAGACCCGGGATCACGAGGCCCACGAGGACTAGCTGCAGGTGAAAGACCGCCACCCAGAGAGGAGCACTTTCCGCCGGGTAAAATCTCTGGCACAGGGTGCTTCCCTCACCTCCTTCTTGAGTTCGGGCAAATATCAAGTCGGGAACGGCCAGCAGACCAGCGGGCAACCAGGCACCTGCAAAGATTAGAGAACGGATGGTGGTTAAGAAAGAAAGAAAGAAAGAAAAAGGAAAGAAAGAAAGACGAGATAGCGTAAAAGCACAGGTGGTAAAGAAATAAAGAAAGAAAGAAAGAAAGAAAGGAAGGAAGAAAGAAAGACGAGATAGCGTAAAACCACAGGTGAGAAAGAAAGAAAGAAAGAAAGAAAGAAAGAAGAGATAGTGTAAAAGCACAGGTGGCAAATCCAGGTCCAGAAAGTAAAAACCCTGCCACAGTTCAGGAGCTAGCTAGCTAGCACCAGGGGCTAAAGCCGAACTGTGGCAGGGTTTTTACTTTCTGGACCTGGATTTGCCACCTCTGCGTAAAAGTGAAGTGAGACACTCACCAACATAGACCAATCTGTGTGCCAGCATCTGTCTCAGGCCGCCCGTATTGGTGTCTGTGGCTCGGACCACCGCCAGGTAGCGGTCCAGACTGATGAATGCCAAGATGAGCACGCTGCCATACAAGTTGACCGTATAGATCACGTGCACGCCAACGCAGGTGGCCGCGCCAAAGCGCCAGTCTGCAAGCGCCGCGTCCACCGCCCAGAACGGGAGCGCCAGAACAAAAAGGAGATCGGCGGCTGAGAGGTGCAGTCGGTACCGGTCGGTGAGACTGGATTTGGACCTGAAGAACAACACAAATGAACAATGAGTTTGGGATTTTCACCGACAAATTTTCAAAGGACAAATCATCCGGCTGTCTCACCGACGCTGGCAGCCCAGCACAAAGACCACCAGACCGTTTCCGGTGATGCCCAAAAGGAAGATGAGGGCGTAGACCACAGGTAAAAAGACCTGCTGAAAGTCAGAGGTCATCACGTGCTCCACCTCACAAGGCTCCTCCAGATCCACCCCGATATCACCAGAACCAGAGCCAGAACTGGTGTCATTGTATTCGTAGTCAAAGAGGATGTGCTGGAAACAAAAATGATGATTAAGTTAAGGAAGGACGCCGTCGTCGCTGAATTCTTTGGGGAAAAGCTTACCTCATAGTACGACATGATGGACTGTCCTTTCTCTGCCGAGTGAGGTTGGGACTCCAGTGGAGCATTTTTATAGTTGTGCTGGTGCTCCTCCCTCAAACTCTCGAACCCATCTGTGTTCCTGCCGAAATGCTTTTCCTGTTTTGGAGAGGTGTCAGGTGCTGATACTGCTTCTATCACAGGATGCCGTCCTGTGCGTGCGCGCCGCTTGAATTGTTTTGGCCCTGGGACCCCGGCTTTGTGATCGCCAAGGTCTATTGGCAATCGGAAAGAACGCACAACGAGGTACAGACAATGCGTGCGTGCGCGTGTGTGTATTCGGTCGGTGGGGGAGTGAGAGAGCCCTCTCTTCGTCACTGATGATGATGATGACGAGGATGTTTGCCAAGAGATGGAGGTTGATATTCTACACCAATTTGTAAAAAAAATCATTTTTCTGCCAATCGTCTCCGTTCTACCCCTTTAACACTTTATTGAAGATTTATTGACAACTATTTTCCATATTCCCCAAATTCCCACTTATCCCAGTAAAAGTACCAAACTTCCTAATACAATTCCTAAATTAAATATTTTACACATTTACATCCTCTTTCAACATTTCATGACTGAAACTAATCCAAGCTAATACAGCATAGTACAGCTCATTCAAGACATTTTAGGAACTACTTTCACATTCCAATAATTCCCACAGTCACAAAATTCCACAATAAAATTCTGAAATTAACAAGTAATTACACATTTATATCCTTCCGCATTTTTTGAACATCCCAAGTCTCACATTCCAGCAATTCAATTAATTCCCCAGCCTATATCAGTTACGTTTTTCAGCACTCAGACACAATTTATACACAAATTCTCAAATTCAATGTTTTGATTTGTCATTTTCAGGCTTGTACAAATTAAATAATGTCATATTTACTTTTTTTTTTTAAACACCATGATCACTTGCATTTTATGTGATCCAAACGAAATAAGAAAATTGTATTTATAAAGATAATTAAGCTTTCAATATTACTACTGTTTGTTTTAGACTGTGGAAATTAAATGCTATGCGACTACCGAGACCTGGTTAATATTTTCACTGTCAGCTAAATCAGTTCAAAAGCAGCCTACCTGACGGTGTCATGTAGTGGCGCTAAAGTCACAATAATAAACATTGCAGAATTAATGCCTCAAATTATAATCGATTATTATTGTCTTTACAGTGTAGACTTTTTGATACATCAGTAGGTCTTGGATTGTGCAAATGGTTTGAATGTTGTGGCTGATCAGTGTGCTACTAGACTATTTGTATCGGGAATCAATTTTACTCAAATACAGCTGCGTGTTTTTTTTTTCTGTTCATTTCTGTGCACTGTGGCGCAGGTCTGCAGACACACTTCCTGTCTTCTAATAGACTAATCCCAAAAACAAACAGTAAACCAACTTCCAAATCCAAAGTGTTACACTTTCTGAAAGAGTCCCAGTCCCTTATCTCAACCTCCCCTCCCTTCCTTCAGGTTCATTCCTATCAGCTTTAAAAATCTCAGATAACAATAATACTGAGTAAAACACGTTGACAGATACCTGACACTGATTTTTGACAGGCCTAGGATGGAACAATTTTTTTTATTGTAAAAAAATAAAATATCAAGGAACTCATTTGTATTAAAAAAAATAATAAATCGACATGCAATTTTTTATTTTATTTTTTGAGATAAATTGTAGCAAAACTTACCCAACTCAACTTTCAAGACTGGGAGTAAAAATAAACTGAGAAAATATGGTTGCACAAGTGTGCACACCCTCTCACACCTGGTGATGTGACTGTGTTCAGCAGACTCAGCACACACCTATAAAGGCCTTGGAGAAAAAAAATGGAGCTCAGATGTTCTAGTAGGCTTTTCCTGACATTTTGGTAGTGACATTTTACAGCACAAGTCATGTCTGCAGAAACGTCATCGTTTAAAGGTATAGGTCAGGACAAAGATACAAAAGAATTTCCAAGGCATTAAATGCTGCTTACCGTAAGATAGTCGTCATCAAGTGCAGAAAATCTGACGCAACTATTTTAGTACAAAACCTTCAGGTTTCTGATGACAATTTACAAGCGTTTCCATCATTTGATAAGTCTTCATCTCGAATCAGACCACGTGATTATTTTTCATTGCTCCACAGATAACATGAAAATGAAGGTTCACTGCTATCTCTGAGTTTTAATATTGTCTCGGATATTAAACTTAAGGGAATGTCTGTTGTCTTCCTTCAGAATTAATGCAATGTTATTTTTCAGTTTGCTCAGTGCAGTGTACATGTCTAGTTATCATTATCACATCTATTTTCAGAGGGGGAAAAAACAAGCACTGTGGAAAACAAATGTACCAGTAAACATCGATCCAGTCTTGTTCTTCAATACAGTAGTGATTTTGCTGTTTGAGAGAAAAGGAAACTCAATTCAAACTTATTTCAGGAAAAAAATCATGACAGTTTAACTGCAAATGTGAAACAAAAATTTAATGTTTACGAACAACAGCCTTCAACTAATTTCTTCATCAACAGTGGCATTACAAAGAAAAGTATGGACCCATTTCCAATGGAATTCTAATTACACTTTAAACTGCAACGTCATATATAAATATAGATAAATAAAATTACCATTGTATAAATATTAACAAGACCTCACAACCAACTTCAGCAATGTGATAAGCTGCAAGTGACTATCGGCTTTCTTTGAAAATGCTGCTGGTGCTGCCACGTAACTGGGCGAGCAAAGTGTGGAAGTCGGTCTTCTCCGCTGGCGCTTTCGGCTTTCGTGGGACGGCCTCGAGCTTGGTGCTTTCCAAGGAGAAAGTAGGAGGAATGTTAGTGGTCACGTCTGAGTCGTCTGCGCTTTCTCCACTGTGAAATCCCTCAACATCAAGACCCGCGCGACTCGACTCAAAATTGCGCTTATCGTCATCGTTGCCACTGTTGTTCTGCGCTGGGTTGTTGGCGCGGTGATGTTTCTGTGAACTGCAAAAATCATCTCTTGCCCTCTTCCTCCGTTTTATCTTCCTTTCGTTTCTTGCTGGCACTTTGCGGGGCCGCCTGAGGTTCCTGACACACACATTCATCACATTTGACAGAAAAGATGTCGATTATCCTGTCGATGATAGGAAATGTGACTTTTGAAGCCTCACCTCTGAAGGAAAATATGCAGCCTTGAGCACAAGTTTTGATGCCCATCCTGCTTTTCTTTTTTCTTCCCCTTTAAACGTGTGCAAAGATGGCGCACAGAGTGGGAAAGCTTCCTGACAAAACAAAATCTAGAGTCTTCATTTACACACGGATCACAGGACACTTACAGCATTCCACCAAAGGTTCGACTTACCCTGAGTGAGGTAGCCTACTTGGTGCCCATTTTTTGAGCAGGACCCACTGATCACACGTTAAGGAGGTGGGATCTGAGACACAAACCAAACAAAGTAGTGTTGTGTTTTTGTCATCTGATGCATTGTGAAATTTGTCACTTTTTTCTTTTTCTTTTTTAACTTAGGACTGCCACCTCTGGCCTAAAACGTAACTGCATCCTGTGCCTAGTTAGAGTATGTGTGCTCCAATAAACTTTTCTTTCTTTTCCGGTTTTCTTGGGAGTCTGAGCTTGAGTTTGGGCTGTGTTTGTTTGTCGTTTTTTTCAGTTTTTCCATCCCAATTGTGTCATCCGCTCGCTAATACAACGCTACTAGACCCACCACTCCACCTCCAAAGAAACTGGGGAATGTTCGCCCCATACAAGCTGATAGGCATTAGCGCAGTTAAAAAGTCAGGGTTCTTTGTACTCAACTGGGTATTGGTGGAGCATGCATGATGTAGAAAATTTTAAACTCCACAATGCATCTTTAAGGCGCCCAGTTATTGCATCTACCTTTTGGCATTTGTCGACACATTCCGGCAGAATTGGAATTCTCACAATGGCGTTTGACATCAACTTTAATATAAACAAAACTGTACAGTCAGTCTAAAATATAGACGTGACTGACTAAATAAGTTCATGTGATAGCTTAATTTCCATGTAATCGGTTTGTACGCTTTGTCACTTAAAGACTAATGTGGCAGCATTTAAAATAGAAGCACCCCACAAGTCTCAAATCATAACCTTTTTTATGTACTGATTTTATGTAATGTTTTTTTTTTTTCAAAAATAGCTTTTAGTTATTCTAGTATTTACTTAGGCATACTGAACTTATTGGGGTCACTTTAGAGTAGAAATTTTATTTTATAATATTATTGTGTGCATTTGTGTACTGTCTTTTGTTTTTGCTGGCTGCATCACAAATTGCACCTTGGGGACAATAAAGATGTCTTAAATCTCAAACGTTACTTTTTGGCCATAAGAGTGAGTCTGAATATAAAACTCAACCCGCCAAAGTGTCAAGTGAGAATGACGGCGTCATCCATCACTGATGGAAAACAACCCACAATAGCCGGTGTAGCAGATGTTCATGTCAGGCCCCGGGCTCTGTAACACTGACTTTCATCTATCGCGGGTGGATCTGGGACACAAACCCCCTGCAATAGACAACCCCAAGTACACTTACTATTATCCAAGCATTTATCTTTGATGGGCCTTTTCAGCCTCTTCGCCCTCTGGTAGAACTTCCGGCAGGATGGGCATAGGTCTGTTGGTGGTCTTCCATTTTTCTTGGGAGATGTGTCATTCAGAAGGGAAGGAGCAGTGCTACAGTCACATTGCTCATATGACTCATCTAATCCTTGATCATCCACTTGCACACTACTACCCTCTTCAGAATTCTCCGCCACATGACTATTGATGACATCAATAATGTCAGGGGCGCTGTTATCGTCCTTATTAATGTTGCTGTTATCAAATGTCGTCCTCCTCTTATCTGGAACCAGGCGTCGGACTTCACCTTCATTCAGGTTGAGACTTTTGTCAAGCTTCTTCTTCGAAGCGGTTTTAAACCTGTAAGCGTGACGAGTCTTCATTGTGACTCTCCAATTCAGGCTGTACTCTAAAGAGCTGCATAACCAAAAAAAAACATAAGAGTTTTATCCATCAATGAATCCACAAAGCAGCTACTCAACATTTTAAGATCCAAGTGGATACTTTACCAGGATCGGCAACTCGCCGCCAAGCGCTATTTTGCCGTGAGTCATGTGACAACTACAAGAATTCTACGCCAGTGAATGTGTACAAACTGAACGTTTAAAGTGGTTGCCCCAAAAGTGCTAGGTCTCGGGTTCAAATCCCACTTTTTACATTTAAAAAAAATGACTATTTCTTGCATCCAGTCGGGAGTTGCAAATGAGCAGTTTAGTTTTCCGTGTATTGAAGAATTGAAGTTACTGAATTTTCCACATTTAGTAGAAGACGCGATTGTTGCACAAAATAGGAAAAGTGCGTCCAACTTAATGCCGATAACAGCCTCTTTTTTATTGCAAAACCAAATGAAAACTTCGTGCAAATACACAGAAGGGGGTGAAGCGAAGCAGGAACCACGCCCAGTGACTCGAGCCAGCGATTGACAAAAAAGCAGTTCACGGCAAAATAACGCTAGCAGGAGAGTTGCCGGTCACGGCAAAATCCACTGCCTTTACGTTAGACCTCACCTTTGAAGGAAAACATTTAGTTGTTTTTTTTCACTGTGTGATTCAACAAAAACTGATCCATATTCGGTATCATCTGGACTGCTGTTGAATTGAGGACAACAAAACCACTTGAACATTAAAGCCAAATGGAGTCGTGAAGGTGAAATGAAAACAGCAACTTCTGACATTTTAGACCACATAATATTAACAAATATTTGTATCTCATTAGTTAAATTCACAATTTTAAGCATGCCGGCTTGTCTAACACTGCTGAAAACATTTGTAGGTAGCTAAAGACAAGAAGCGTCTGTATCAGAACAAAAAAGAAAACGGCGTTCAACTCACTTAGACGGTACGCCGCCTGCCTGTGTTGGCGAACTTGGCGTTTTCATAGCAGCACTCCACGTCAAACTTTAAATCTTAACATTATACCACATAAGCTCAACGACTTTTCTTTCAGAAATGTTAATATTCATTTTTGAGTTCTTCTTCTTCTTCTTCTTCTTCTTCTACTTCTTCTTCTTCGCCTAATGGCGGACTTAAAGGGACATGGCTCCACTACAGTATCCATTCTCTGCTACTTGTCTGGATGGTTGTGTTAATGGAAAACTGTCACTGAACACTGAGAAATCAGCGCATTGCCGTCACCAAATGGTCTGTACTCAATGATGTCGATCGTCTGCTCCACAGCAAACTAACGTTAGTAAACACTAAACAGCGTTTAGTAAACACTGCCCTCTCGCGGTATTAGTCTATCGCTCTATCACGTCACATACAATAAAATAACAATACAATTCAACAATTCGATACATTCATTGTTTGAGAAAAAAGACTGATAAAAGTAGGACAGACTCCCTTACTTGAGTACAAGTAAAAAAACACAACTATGAAATGTACTTATTGATACATAATAAAACAAAAAATGCGCACAGAAGTTTCCCACTTTCATCAACTTGCAAGTGAAGTGAATATATGCATCGCACTCGCGAGGGGGGAAAACCATAACAAAAAATAAAAGAAAGAAAAAGACAAATATATTACCTCATTAGCGGCTGCACAAAAACTTTTACATCCATGAGACTGTTTTTTTTATTATTATTATTATTATTTATTATTATTATTATTATTATTATGACTATAATGCCAGAACCTTGTGATTTTCCTTAAGGCTGCACAATTGCATTAGTCACGTATCACCCTTGAATCAGAGAACAGCAATATTTCTCTAATATAAGGCCAGGTCTTGCGTCTCTGAATCTGTTGCGCTAATGTAATGGTTACATCACTGTTGTCGTCACTGCCTTTAAAGATCCCCATCGTTCAAGATCTCAACTGGTGTTGACTGACTCTTCGTCTTTGTTTTTCTTTTTTAACCTTGTTAAAACCTTGTGGCAGTTGAAAACGTAACTGGCTTTTTTTCTAATTTAAAAAAACCCACATTTTTAGGAATTTGCTTTTAATTAAGAAAATGGATGGATGGAAGGCAGTAAAAGTCATTTAACAATAAACATGGAAGAAAACTGATGCCTGAATAAACCACTTAAGTGAGCTATTGTAGTTCAGAGCTACAATAACAAACTATTTGTTGTTAGTAACATTTTGTCAGCTAGCAGTTCCGCCTATTGCTCTCTCCAAAGACCTGGATCAAGCTATGATCACTCCCCAAGGCCAGTTTTCCCCATCTTTTGCATCTGATGTTTTGTTCTATAGCAATAATAATGAGCTACAGCGGCTATGAAAAGTCTACACACCCCTTTTCAAGTGTACATGTCTCGACTTTCTTCCAGTTTAGAATGGGCACTGCCCTTGGCTCCTTGGGCTCGACAACTCCTGCTGCCAGCATTTCTTAGATCTTCTGTTCAGCCGATTCCTGTTTGGGTAATGAAAGAGGAATAAATTTATTTTGTCCTCTTTGCGTGTTCGAAAACTTGAAGACAGATTTAATGTAAGAAAAAAACACCTTTGCAAAAATGATTTAATAAAAAAAGGTCAGAGATTTCTGGACATTCATTACAGACTCCAATTGCTTCACTTAAACAGGTGGAATTTCAGAGTGTCGAATGTCGTTTTTATGTGTTGTTATTCGTTCGATTTGTATTAGGTCGCTATATTATCGCATGTGCTGTGATGCCAGATCATCAACATTAATCGTTTGGAGATGTTATTAGTAATATTACCGTCCAATTAATTTATCCCGTTCAGCGTTTATTAAACGGTTTCATTTATTTTATTACGTAAATTTGTATTATACAGCTGTTTTATTTGCAAAGCAACATTTCAGCAGTAATCATTATTTAATACACTTTTCTTAAAGTTACGTCCGGGATTTTCCTCTATATTAAAATACATATAACTCTAATACTTTTTCTAATTCGCGGTCGGCGTTTACGGAAATACAAAGTTAAACTGTCGCCTTTGAAACCATCGAACAGATTACATATCTTATTAGAATAAACCAACCTTTTTCACAATATAATCAAGTCCCGTTGTTCAATATTAATTACATTTTTTATCATTATTCGACGGTCGATTATATAACCTAGAAGCTTTAGTCACGTCTAGCGGAAAATCATTTAATCCTTCAGAATGAAAGCGCACCGTAGCCCCAACATTATTATAGCAACTGCGCATGCGCTCTCAACTTTTTCATAGCGTCATCATGTTCTCGCTTTACGGAAGTTCATTTGGGTCCAACAATTTTGTTACGCGCTCAAAAGAGCGTCCTTAATTTCTATTAATTATTGACTCCCGTATTTTATCAGCTTATTATATTATATTGTAGTTAAGTTGTATTAATATTTAGAAATGAAGTGACGTCTCACTTATAACAGAATTAGTCAACAACATATCTCATCGCGGTCCCTTTAAGAATAACCGTGACGTCCGATTATTGTATCACAAGACAAAACATATAAGACAAACAAATAACATGATCTCCTCCTAAAATAATAAATACTGCTTTAAGTCAATCAAGAAGCAGTCTCTCGGCTGCAAGGAGCGAAGCGTTGTTTCCAACTTTGAGGCAAGCCTTATTATAAAGAGACTGCCATGTGTTTTCCGTAATTAATACTGCTTGCAGCCTGAATGCCACAATTATTTGATTCAATTGTGCAAATCCATCGTAACGCACCATCGTAGCGTTACGCTATACTGATTTTAATCAATCATGAAGCAGTCTCTCGGCATTTTAATAGCGTATCATCTTTGTCAATGAAATGTGTACGTCTATTTCAGCCTGTCTGTTCACAATTGTTTGATTCAATTGTGCAGAATCCTCATCTGCGCTGAGCAAAATAATCCATCATTCAAGGATCTATTATCGATATCTTCACAGCGGGCGATCTAGCCGCTGTGTCAATCATAATCTTCCTAATTCCACCCAAGAATCTTAGACCTCTAATTTACGTCTGTTTGCCATTCATTCAAGCAACCTATTACGATGTACTACCAGCGGGCGATCTATCCGCTGCTTCGATCCATAATCTTACTCTAATTCCTTCAAAGAATTTTAGACATTTAATTTATGTCTGTTTGCCACCTCAGCGCGACCTTATTTCATCTTCATTTCATTTTAGCGCATTACCCAACAACGTGACGGCATTTCCGTATACAATGCTTACGTCACCACGTACGTGTACAATTCAAACACCGTGGTAAAATCCGAAATCTGGGACTTCGCGTCCAACCAAACGACTTCAAAATTTATCACTATTTTCCTTACACAAATTCCATCCTCAATATAATTTTGCAAGACGAATTTACCAGCCGCAGCGTTCTCAGACAGACAGAACTCCTAAAACGTGGATAAAGTGTCCACTTACCTTGATTAATGTGACCGGGAGTTCCATTCGTCTGTGAACGCACCGCTACAAAACGTCGTTCTACGTCGGGGTTCACCATTTTGAAAGAGGAATATAATTATTTTGTTCTCTTTGCGTGTTCGAAAACAGATTCTGTTCTCAAGGACTAAATGTGTTTTCGCACAAAACGCTGAGAAGGAACTTTTTTAGACCAAATAGTATGTCCCAGTTTAAGGTCAGATTATACCGAAATCAACACCACTTGCTCTGCACAGGACACAAAACATTTCGACAAGGTTAATACTGAAGAATTTAAATGTTAATAATGTGTAACAATGGTTAATATATGAAATGAAGTATCAAAAATGTTACAATATCTATTAGTAACGTTACAGAAGGATGAATGCAGAATGCCGATCCTCTCATGCGTCGCACCGGGCCAAATTGGTACATGTACAATCCTCATAATTGACAGCAAAGATGTCAATGAACAGGTATAACAGTTCCCAAAGATGGACATTCTGGTTCTCATTCAAGCCTTCACAGCTCATTCACAGTTGAAAGACTGCCTGAATGTCGGACACTTTGGTGCTTGGCAGTAGTAGCATGATGTGCTAGCTTTACACATCGGTAGCAAAACCAGGGAAAGGGTGACCTGGACTGCTATGCACGGTATTGACTGTACCCCTTTGCTATGGCATCTCCTAATATGTATAGTGGCACTTGGAGAGTCCATGCCTCCTTTTGCCAGGGGGTTACGTATCTCTTCAAGGCGCCCCCACACTGTTATCCCAAATAAATAAGCAGAACTAAATAAAAAAAGTGAGGTAATTTGTTGCATGCAGAATGTGGGAGGAGACTGGAGTACCCGGAAAAACATGCAACCTCCACCCAGGAAGGCCAAAAACCCAAATTTAATCTCACAAACTCTGCAGTGGGAGGCAAACGTGCTAACCAGTTGGCCACCATGCCACCTACTATGAGCATGAATCAGATTAATTTTGAACACGAAAAAATAAAGTGGTGTGCTATTGTCCTAATCTGACCTAAATTATTATTAATGTATTCAAACGTTAACTAGGTAAAGAAACTGAGAACAGATTATCATTTACAATGTCAACTGTAGACAGATTAAAATAAGGCAATTATTTTAATTTTTTTTACAAAATACCAAGTAAAATAAATTATGAAACATATACACAAAGCATAAAATAATACATTACATATATTAAGTTTGATTTTTAGCATGTACCATATAAAAATAATTTTATCTGTAAATATTACCTTTTTTGAAAAAAGATTTTTCTCAATTTTTTTTTTTTAAGTAACAGCAAATTTATGTTTTTAAGTTATCCATAGCCAAATACTAGTATACTGTTAGTTCAATCTAATCAAAATGATTAGTACAAATTACTCAAAGCCTAGTTTTAGTATCCAAGCATACGAAGGTACACCAACTTCAAAAAGTTAGTATATATATATATATATATATATATATTGCGGTCTGTCTGTCTCTTTCTCTTTCTTTCTCTTTCTCTTTCTCTTTCTCTTTCTCTTTCTCTTTCTCTTTCTTTTTCTCTTTCTCTTTCTCTTTTTCTCTTTCTCTTTCTCTCCCTCTCTCTCCCTCTCTCTCTCTAAAAACTTTTTTTTCTCCCCTGAACATGCTGGTGTTCATCCTGTTGCATTAAACTTAACTTCTTAGCCATTTCCAGGGCTCTAAAAATTATCCACCTAAAAGACCATCCTTTAGTATGTTTTTAAGCTTGCCAAAACAAAAGGGAATATTTATATCATTTCTCTGTGGCAATCCTATGCAAAGTTCTCACTCTTAAGACTAATCCTAAATCTTACATCAATGCTTAATAACTCAAAACCTGTGGGGAGTTAAGGACACATCTTTCAGAATTTTATATACAGCTTGCTGAGACGAACACGTGAATATATGGATCATCTCTATGCGACACTCCTAGGCAAAGTGCTCCACTTCACATTGTCATTTGAAAGGCTCATATAATGTAGGTAACTGTATCCGCCGTATTCAACGTTAAGCATAAATGAGCCTTTGTCTGGTCTATTCCAAATAAGTATTTGCTCACTAATAAGGTGAAGGAAGTGACTGAAATATTACACAAATATTATTATTATGCATGTAGTTTCTAGGGCGCCACAGTGGCTGACTGGTTAGCACGTCCGCCTCCCAGTGCAAAGAACGTGAGATCGAGCCCGGGCTTTGGCCTTCCTTGGTGGAGTTTGTTGTTGTTGTTTGTTGTTCTCCCCGTGCTTGTGTGGGTTTTCTCCGGGTACTCCGGTTTCCTCCCACATTACAAAGATATGCATGGCGAGTTAATTGAACACTCCAAATTGTCCATAGGTGTGGATGGTTGATTGTTGAAAGATATTATAACATTTTTAATACCTAATTTCATATATCAACTATTGTTACACATTATGAACATTTTAATTCTTCACATTAACCTTGTCGAAATGTTTTGTGTCCTGAGCAGAGCAGATGATGTCGACCTCGTATGGTCTGGCCTTAAGATGGGACATACTATTTAGTCTAAAAAAGTTCCTTCTCAGCGTTTTGTGCGAAAGCACATTTAGCCCTTGAACCAAAATTTGTCTCAAAAACACACGCACACACTCCTTAGGCTGGTATACACTGATTGGTCCAAAATTCCTTGTTTTATTTGTACACGCACATCTTGGTCATGAAAACAGAATTTGCTTTGAAATAATACGCACACACACTTTTTACTTTCTTCATCAGTCACGGCCACCGTGAATTTGATTCAACTTGTTTGTGAGATGTTGTTATGGGGAAAAATAGATCCTTCAACTATATAACATATTCAGTCCCGAATACATACACCGAGATCTGACCTTGTTTACGCCATCTGCTCTGGAAAAGTACTGAGATATGTTTTGTCTACAAATAAAAGAGGGGAGGTCCTAAAACAATAAAAGCCATCCACCACCCGGAAGAAGACACATTTGACGCTCTGAAATCCCACGTTTTTTAAGTGATGTAATCGGAAGCTGTTATCTGTCCAGAGATTCTCTGTTTTTTATTAAATCATTTTTGCAAAAAGTGTATTTTTCTTACATTAAATCTATCTTCATTTTTGGAACACGCAAAGAGGACAAAATTCCTTTATTCCTCTTCATTGTCTCTGTGTGCCCTGCGATTGGCTGGCAACCAGTTCAGGGTGTGCCCCACCTACTGCCCGAAGCCACCTGGGATAGGCTCCTGTGACCCTTGTGAGGACAAGCGGTTAAGAAAAATGATGGATGTAGATTCTAATTTAGATGACGGTTGAATCAACATTGATCTTGTGTGATTTATGGTTGAAAAGCTCAACATTTTATCAACCTTGCGCTTTCTGTATAATTGAAACTTTAGATCTCAACGTAGATTCAATACTTAAGTTGAACTATGTTTTGTTGAAGAAAATAATATTTTTCTTCCGCGTGTTTGTTTTCTTTCGGGTAGTGAGAATGTTGGTTATCCGAATGCAGGCTGGAGATTGATGAACAGTCACTTCGAAGCTTTTATTTCTACAGAACATTCCGGGCACAAGTGAGTTCCCAGACAAATGGCGGCAGCCTCTCACTAGTGCGAAGTTACAGCGGACTCACAACATTCTTATACTATCTTGAAGGGCGGTACCACAAAACCCCCAAGCCCCCAGCCCACCCGGAGTTCACCAGACATGAGATACAACTTTTACAGACATCATTCAATACACATTGACTTCGACCACGAACAAATGGTCTATTGTTGTGGAAATAGAGGAGGCCCCCCAGACAAACCGACCCCCGGCATAAGATAAGATTTACAAAGAAATCATACTAACACATTGACTTCAACCACAGACAAATGGTCTATTGTTGTGGAAATAGAGGAGGCATCCCAGACAATGCCGGCACCAGCAGAAATTGTAGCATCACTCACAAAGACACATACACAGATAAAAGTTCGACTGAGGAAATAAATAAATTAAAACAGTTATGACTAAATCTGGGCAGAAGACCCTCTTCAGTTTTTCACTTTTGCTAACAAGAGTATAAAAAACTTTTTTTTTTTTAGAAATACAGATATAAAATGTTTGATTAATCGTGAGTTAACTATTGAAGTCATGCGATTAATTACAACAAAAAATTATAATCACATGACGCGACTTAAAGATTATTAAAAATTATGGGCGTCAAGCGATTAAAACTTTTAATTGTAATTAATCGCATGACTTCACTAGTTAACTCACAACAAAAAAATATATATAAAAAAAATACAATTTTAAAATTTAAAAAAAAAACTTAAAAGAAAGAAAAAAAAACCTAGGTAATTCACAATTAATCACATATATCTGTTCTAAATGTACAATAAAAAAATATAGTTTTTTATACTCTTGTTAACAAAAGTAGAAAAAATGCTAATCTAATAGAAATATTTCAAATGAATTTTTGACGACTAGAGCCGTCAATGGCAGTGAATGAGTTAAGCAGGTATAGTTTCGAAGTCAAAATGTTGGTATCGTGACCACACTAGTTCACACAATATTAGAAACATCTCTTAGTTGATGCAGTGCTGTGCATTCTTTAAAATCATCGCACTTGTAAAATTTATATCACATGGCTTATGGACGCCATGTTTACATTCCTCTCCTCCACTTGGGCAAGCCATCTGATTGGTTAACCTGAGTTGACGGTGATCGGCAACACACACAGTCTTTTTCTTTCAGTCATGTCATCCAACGGGAGGTTATAAAATTTGATTTTGCCAACCATCAATAGGATTTTCCTGTCTTAAGGTTTACTCTTGATCTAATCTTGACTTGAACTTTGGACCTTTGGACTCAATAAAGGAGCCCTTGATACAGCCCTGATTAGCAGTAAGTGGAAAAGCTCTCTGACCGCCTGCGTCAATCCAAACTGAGCAATATACAAAGACAGGTGTGATGCAGCTCTTGCATTGAATGTCATCAGTGGACTAATAGGTATTTTGTATTTGTGTTTGCAGCGTCTGAACCTGAGCTCCGTCCGCAGGATGACATGCCGTACAAATGCACGTGTGCGTCATACCAGTCACTTGCCAGCGACTTCAGCATAATACATGAGGGGTCTGAAAATCTGACCTGCTCATTTTTCAAGCAGCTGAAGTGGCCAATGTGTCTTCACCCAACTTCTAATCTGCAGTACAGAAAATTTAGTTAATAATTGACTAAAACAATAATTGTAAAAAATAAATAGCACCATGGTTGTTTGTTATTAGAATGCAGTTAATTATTGTCCATTAAGTAAACTATAATTAATAAAGCAAAAAATAGGAGAGTTAATTGCTATTTACTCTTAGTATAAACTTTTACATATTGCATGTACTATTCAAATAGAGAATGTTAGAGGATAAGCTTTTTCCTCTGCGTGTTTGTTTTCTTTTGGGTAGTGAGAATGTTGGTTATCTGAATACAGGCTAGAGACGATGAACAGTTCTTTCAAAGGTTTTATTTCTACAGAATATTCCGGGCACAAATGAGTTACAGACAATGGCTGTAGCTTCTCACAAGTGCGAAGTTACAGAGAACTTACAACATTCTTATACTATCTTGAAGGGCGGTACCACGAAGTTTCCAGTAAACAGTTCAACAAAGTTTACCGGACGTGCGATAACACTCAAGAATACTATCCAGACACAGAACAAAGCTCATTTGCGGAATAGAGGAAGTTATTCAGTCATGACTACACCTGGCAGAGATAGCGATATCACTCAAGGATATATACGCAGAACAAAGCTCTACTGAGGAAATTAAAACAGTTCTGACTAAATCTGTGCAGAAGACACACTTCAATCCCCCTTTCGGACTCGAAAGAGTCCAACACATGAAATGAACAAAATTAAAAAAGGTACTAGCGGCGTCATCGTTGCAGACGGCTGGCGCAACATTAAGCAAGGATTGTGTGGAAAGATTGGACATTATCATTTTAGCAGTAGAATAAGAAGCAAAAGCACGCAACCATGAAACATCCCTTTAGCAGTGAGAGAAGGCTGTTTAGCAATATGTGGCATTAAAGAACAATTTGATTCATTAAAAGATTTTGCAGTGGAGTAAGCATATGTGTACCACATGTTGATAGTTAAGGGATGTCCCCTGTCCATGGGGTGCCAGATGTCAGCCGGGGCAGGATCATGAAGGAATCAACGAAGGCGTCGTGTTGGTGAGCTGAACGACCAGGAGAGACACACCAAAACCAGGAGAGAGGCTGTTGGCAAGTCTGAGTGGGAATGCCATGGTGAGACGGGAGGAGGGTCTTGCGCCCGTTCTGCAGTGATGAGTTGAACCAAGGCGCAGTCAGCTTCTTCAGGACCTTAGGGTAGACTGCCTGGTCCCAGGATGAGTCACCGGGATTATTCTGCCCGTATACCGTGAACTCAACCTTTAATAGAACGATGTCAGTGGGAGCAGGTTTGCTTCTCGGTAGTTGTTGGGTGATTGCCTGGTACAGGGAAAATGGCGCCAGCCGGTGTCCTTGCCGGTCGGGTGGAGGAGATGTGATACCACGTATCACCTTTTCCGTGCAGGTGAACTGCAGAAGATGTCCTCTCCGTCATTTTGTGGGGTCCTGTCCACCTGGTCTCAGACCATTTTCGTTTTATCACTTTCAACCATACATATTCACAATCATTTATTTCTGAAGGAGCATCTGGTTGTTTTTCTATTAGCTGGGAGAAATTAAATGTTAGTTGTTTGAGTTCTGGAGGCCCTGGAACGTGTGCTTTCCAATGGAGTTGTTGGAGCCGGAAATGGTCTGTTGGTATGACATTCAAACAGGGTCCAACCCTTAGTTGAGTTCAGTGTCATTCGCACATTCATTAATACAACAGGAAGAGCTTGTAGCCAATTCAAATTTGATGAGGCTAGTGCTTTAGCCAATTTTTCTTTAATATTTCTATTCATGTATGTTTCATCTGAAACACAACAGGTGAGACGTTACATATACCAACATCAGTGGGATCCATGGACCACAGCGATGTGGGAAAGAAATCAAGAAGGGAACCAGTAAAATCGCTGTCGGTTGTTTCACGTCCATGGTGCCTATCCAGAAGCTGGTGCTCCAAAACGGAAGTGGGTAAAAATGTGTTAGACTGAATCCAATAAGCATCAAGTGACGGGGAATAGAGCAACTGAGAGTGAAATTAATTTTGAATTCAGCCACCATATGTCCCCAGCCAAGACAGACTTTTACAGCATTCAATACACATTGACAGATGGCCTTTTGATGTGGAAATATAGTAGATCTCAGCCCCGACGTCACCTAGCATAAGATAAGACTTTCAAAAGAATCATATTAACACATTTGCTTTAACCCCAGACAAATGGCCCATTGGTGTGGGAATAGAGGAAGCTCCCCCAAACATCATTTAAACACTCACCCAGCTCTACTGAGTAAATTAAAACAGATATGACTAAATCTAAACAGTTCTAACTAAATCAAAACAGTTATAACAAAATCTGGGCAAAAGACTGTCAACACCAAACAACCTCAAAAATGTTTTCCTTGTGCTGTTAATTGTCACCCCCAGAAAAAACATCTTATTCATAATTGAGTATTACTATAAAATGTTATTGATTCGAAAGTTTGTCAATGTCACGTCTTCTGTCTCTAATTGGTGATTTTTCTCAAAGATCATATTTACTGTATCATGGATGGATGCAAGTCATAGGTCATTGACTGCTTTAACAAACAAAAAGTGGAACACACTGTTTTTGCATTCAGCAACATATTTGCTACTACTAATATGCGTTGCAGACAGGGTGTGTGTGTGTGTGTGTGTGTGTGTGGGGGGGGGGGGGGGTCGAGGAGGCATCATGCTGAAGAGCTGCGAAACGGTAGACAAGTGTTGCGATACCATCAACACTTCAGCACTGGTAGAGCAACGTAACACGTTCGCGCATGCGACGTGACGTCATCTATAAATGGCGTCTCTATGCTGTGATGTCATCGACGAACGATCATCTCATTTCTCCCAAAAATATTTTGACGGTCCTTTACGCTCCTCTGTTGATCTGCTTGTCTTCGGAATGGGATCTTTGGTGGGAGGTGGCGTGGAACGTAAACAAAGAAGCAAAGAGGGAGGAGCTACGAGGTTATAGATAAAACGTGAGATTTGTCCTCGGTGTGTGAAACTACACGGATATGCGCATTACAAGTTAAGTAAATTAACATACAGAGACGCAAGTACAGGGTTTTTACATTGCTGTGATTTGTCACCGTTTCCGTTATGCTGGAGATGGCAAGTCAGTTTGAATTTAGAACCACCAGTTCGAAGTAGATGGACTGAACTTCATAAAGCGACTAAATGTTCAATAGGACGCAAATTGAATGAAGTTTATTTGTTTGTTACAGTGATCTTTGTGACACACTATACCACGGAAAGTTCATACTACCAAGAAGAAGTGATCTGATCAGCTAACTTCTCAAGGCACAGGAGGATAGAAAGACCGGAAGAAGTGGAGAGTGAGCCTTGTTCACCTTGCAGGTAATTGACGCGCTTGTCTTTGTTGTTCTTTATCTGTATGAGCATTTGCATTGTAAATATTAGCATGGCAACTGGAAACTATCATGGATGATGACAGATTGAGCAATCTCGGAGTTTGTATCCTGAAGTCAAAACAAGCAAAATCCATAGACTGACACAGTATATGAAAATAGTTTTGTTAATGCGCCATAAATGATTAAAAGGTTATTTTGTAGTTTGTCTGTGCCCCTTGTATTTTAGTAGAAAATAAACACAGAAGGTTGTGAATCTTTTACCTAATTGCAATAAACTGATATATTGAATGTGCATAATCCCACTTGTGCCTGAATTTTAAACAATGTAGATAGATGTCTGTCGCCATGGATATATAAAAAAAAAAACATACAAATGGCATTTTTGTCTGGCATAAAAAAAAGAGATAAAAAAACCCAATTTCGAAACATCCCATGTTAATAGGACCTATATCTTGAAAACTTACCAGAGGTGGGCGTGTCAATTAATTTTGAGCGCCCGTCATTCGGCAATCGTCAACAGTCGTGACACCCTGCCATCATCGTCAAACCGTATCCGTCGTCAATGTTTCCCGTCATTCGAAGTGGGAATTCGTCACTCACGGACTGATGGTCAATATTGTTGGAAAGCCCACCTCTGACAGTTACACAAGTGTGCCCACCCTCTTATAATTCAAGAATGTGACTTGTTTATATTTAATCAATCACATTCAAACTCATGTTGAATGGGAGTCAGCACACATCTGCCATGACAGCCCCAAAGCATTATGCGACCTTTGTGCTTCATATAGGGACAGTTTGTAGGATTTAATGCCATCTAGTGGGGATCAAATATGTCATTCATTCTTAAAGTGAATTTTAATAATATGCAAAAAATATGTTTCATTACATCAGTGTACATTTTTAAAATATAATTGTCGGTCCAGTAATTGCTAACTATATTACTTGTACATAGAGTGCCGGTAGGTTGCGCTGCACCTTACAGAATTCTGACTTTTAGCCGGATACCCAAAGGAGAACTTGCAAACGTAGTTCCTCTGGTGGTGTTTGCAGGTAGTGTCGGACCCAACGGGTCGACTGCTAGTGAGTGTGGTGCAGCTCGGGCCTGCAGGTGGCCATCGCGGAGTCTCGTGATTCGGGCTCCCACCGCTTCGCTCCTTCTGCTTTGATCTCGCTTTTGCTAGCTTCTGCCGGTAGCCGCTGTTGTTAGCTGCTCCAGTTCGTTCTTGCTAGCCGCTCCGTAGTAATTGGTGGTAGGCTTTAAAAAAATTTTTTTTTTGTTGTTTTTGTTTTTTGGTTTTGTTTTTTGACATTGGTGGTAGACTTGTGCAAAGTGGTCTCTGTGAGGCTCCGTAATGCGTGAGCTTCAAAATCGTTGCATTCTATTAGTTCAACACTAGATGGGACTAAATCATAGTTGTTTTTTTTCCCAAGAGGAACACAACCCAAAATTATTCTTTACAATAATATGTTCTATGCACCGTAGATGGCGGGTCAACATTGCTCCTGATTGGTCCGTTCGATGGCGTATTCAGCTTTTTTTTCTCTCCCCCTCAAATAGTTTCCGTGAAGGCAACTGTGTTTGTAAGTGCAGGCAGAGCAAATCCATTAATCAGCTTAGCTTGCTTTGCTTGGGTCTTCGAACTCCGAAAATTAGTTCAAACGCCGAGGCATTTTTTTACTCAGATTTTTTTTGTTTTAGTCCGATTTGTACAAGTTCCGAGACGTTCAAACTCTGAGGTTCCACTGGCTTAAGGCTAGGCTTTCAAATAAGGGTTTTGAAGTATTGCTAGGGTTCAAAATTAGTTTTTTTTTTAAACTAGGGCTAGGCTTTCATATTAAGGTTTCAAACTAGGGCTAGGGTTTCAAATTGGGGTTTCAAATTGGGGTTTCAAACTAGGGCTAGGATTTCAAATAAGGGTTATGAAGTAGTGCTAGGGTTCAAAATTAGGGTTTTAAACTAGGGCTAGGGTCTCATATTAGGATTTTAAAATAGGGCTAGGGTTTAAAATGAGGGTTTCAATCTAGGGCTAGGGTTTCAAATTGGGGTTTCAAACTAGGGTAAGTGTTCCAAATTAGGGTTTCAAACAAGGGCTAGGGTTTCATATTAGGGTTTCAAACTAGGGTTAGGGTTCCAAATTAGGGTTTCAAACAAGGGCTAGGGTTTCATATTAGGGTTTCAAACTAGGGCTAGGGTTTCAAACTAGGGTTAGGGTTTCATATTAGGGTTTCAAATTAGGGTTAGGGTTTCATATTAGGGTTTCAAACTAGGGCTAGAGTTTCATTTTAGGGTTTCAAACTAGGGCTATGGTTTCATATTAGGGTTTCAAACTAGGGCTAAGGTTCCAAATGAGGGTTTCAAACTAGGGCTAGGGTTTCATATTAGGGTTTCAAACTAGGGCTAGGGTTTCAAATTAGGGTTTCAAACTAGGGTTACAAACTAGGGCTAGGATTTCAAATAAGGGTTATGAAATAGTGCTAGGTTTCAAAATAAGGAATTCAAACAAGGGCTAGGGTCTCAGATTAGGGTTTCAAACTAGAGCTAGGGTTTCATATTTGGGTTTCAAACTAGGGCTAGGGTACAAAATTAGGGTTTTTTAACTAGGGTTAGGGTTTAAAATTAGTGTTTTAATCTAGTGCTAGGGTTTCATATTAATGTTTCAAGCTAGGGCTAGGGTTTCAAATAAGGGTTTCAAACTAGTGTTAGGGTTCCAAATTAGGGTTTCGAACAAGGGCTAGGGTCTCAAATTAGGGTTTCAAACTAGAGCTAGGGTTTAAAATTAGGGTTTAAAATTAGGGCGAGGGTCTCAAATTAGGGTTTAAAACTAGGGCTAGGGTTTCAAATTAGGGTTTAAAACTAGGGTTAGGGTTCCAAATTAGGGTTTCAAACTAGGGCTAGGGTCTCAAATTAGGGTTTAAAACTAGGGCTAGGGTTTCAAATAAGGGTTTCAAACTAGAGCTAGGGTTTCAAATTAGGGTTTGAAACTAGGGTTAGGGTTCCAAATTAGGGTTTCAAACTAGGGCTAGGGTCTCAAATTAGGGTTTCAAACTAGGGCTAGGGTTTCATTTTAGGGTTTCAAACTAGGGCTAAGGCCTCAAATTAGGGTTTCAAACTAGGGCTGGGTTTCATATTAGGGTTTAATACTCGGGCTAGGGTTTCATATTAGGGTTTCAAACTAGGGCTAAGGTTTCAAATTACGGTTTCAAACTAGGGCTAAGGTTTCAAATTAGGGTTACAAACTAGGGCTCGGATTTCAAATAAGGGTTATGAAGTAGTGCTAGGGTTCAAAATTAGGGTTTCAAACAAGGGCTAGGGTTTCATATTAGGGTTTCAAACTAGAGTTAGGGTTCCAAATTAGGGTTTCAAACAAGGGCTAGGGTCTCAAATTAGGGTTTCAAACTAGGGCTAGGGTTTCATATTAGGGTTTCAAACTAGGGCTAGGGTTTCATATTAGGGTTTCAAACTAGGGCTAAGGTCTCAAATTAGGGTTTCAAACTAGGGCTAGGGTTTCATTTTAGGGTTTCAAACTAGGGCTGGGTTTCATATTAGGGTTTCAAACTAGGGCTAAGGTTTCAAGTTAGGGTTTCAAACTAGGGCTAGGGTTTAAAATTAGGGTTTCAAACAAAGGGCTAGGGTTTCATATTAGGGTTTCAAACTAGGGCTAGGGTTTCAAACTAGGGCTAGGATTTCAAATAAGGTTAATGAAGTAGTGCTAGGGTTCAAAATTAGGGTTTCAAACAAGGGCTAGGGTCTCAAATTAGGGTTTCAAACTATGGTTAGGGTTTCAAATTAGGGTTACAAACTAGGGCTAGGATTTCAAATAAGGGTAATAAAGTAGTGCTAGTGTTCAAAATTAGGGTTTCAAACTAGGGCTAGGGTTTCAAATTAGGGTTACAATTTAGGGCTAGGGTTTCATATTAGGGTTTCAAACTAGGGCTAGGGTTTCAAATTAGGGTTTCAAACAAGGGCTAGGGTCTCAAATTATGGTTTTAAACTAGGGCTAGGGTCTAAAATTAGGGTTTTAAACTAGGGCTAGGGTTTCATATTCGGGTTTCAAACCAGGGCTAATGTTTTAAAATAGATTTTAAAACTAGGGCTAGGGTTTCAAATTAGGGTTTCATACTAGGGCTAAGGTTTCAAATTACATTTTCAAACTAGGGCTAGGGTTTCAAATTAGGGTTTCAAACAAGGGCGAGGGTCTCAAATTAGGGTTTCAAAATAGGGCTAGGATTTAAAATTAGTGTTTCAAACTAGGGCTAACGTTTCATATTAGGGTTTCAAACTAGGGTTGGGGTCTCAAATTAGGGTTTTAAACTAGGGCTAGGGTTTCATATTAGGGTTTCAAACTAGGGATAATGTTTCAAATTAGATTTTCAAACTAGGGCTAGGGTTTCAAATTAGGGTTTCAAACAAGGGCTTGGTTCTCAAATTAGGGTTTCAAACTAGGGCTACCGTTTCAAATTAGGGTTCCAAACTTGGGCTAGGATCTCAAATAAGGGTTATGAAGTAGTGCTAGGGTTCAAAATTAGGGTTTCAAACAAGGGCTAGGGTTTCATATTAGAGTTTCAAACTAGGGTTAGGGTTCCAAATTAGGGTTTCAAAAAAGGGCTAGGGTCTCAAATTAGGGTTTCAAACTAGGGCTAGGGTTTCATATTAGGGTTTCAAACTAGGGCTAGGGTTTCATATTAGGGTTTCAAACAAGGGTTAGGGTCTCAAATTAGGGCTTCAAACTAGAGCTAGGGTTTCATATTAGGGTTTCAAACTAGGGTTAGGATTCCAAATTAGGGTTTCAAACAAGGGCTAGGGTCTCAAATTAGGGTTTCAAACTAGGGCTAGTGTTTTGTAGAAAACACTACTTCACCTTTATATTTTTATGCAGGATCATGAGTGGTCGGCGGCAACAATGAATACACAGAGACTGATATGCTTTGCTAGAAAAACGTGCCTTTTATTCCCCGCAAACAGTAATCAACACCTGTGCTGTGCTAGAATGATTATACATTTTATTCCCCGCAAACAGCATAAATCACAACTTGCTTTGCTAGAATAATGGTGTCTTTTATTCCCCGCAAACAGCAATCAACACACTTCAACGCTAAGCAGCATAATATGATCATCATCAGCGCTTACCTTGACACTAGACCGGAGAGCCGACGGTCCGGGTAGAACGAGCTGCAAAAGGGCTGGGCAATCGTACGTATTCCACAGCTGACTCTACCCACACCGTGTGCCGCTCCGTCTTTTATTCGTTAACAAAAAGTTGTGAGAGTGAGAAACCGGGCTGGCCAAGCCCTCTCCCAGGCACTTCTCGAAAACATGTTTGCGAAGCAGGGAGGACTAGTATCAACAAGGCATTCACTCCCAGGCTGATTCCGCCCTTTATTTACAAATTGTTGGGCACCTGGATTCGTACAACAGTTCAGGACAACAACATATCCTTATATAAGAGGTTACATGAGGACATATCAAACCATGGTTATTTTCCCTTCAGATAGGGATTCCAGGGATGTGATTTTTCCGCTAATTTGCGGAATTCCGCTTTTTTTTATCTCCCCCCAAAAAATAAAAAATTCCGATTTTTTATTTTTATTTTTTTTTTGTAGTTCATTGTGTATGCACATGACTCCGACAGATAACATCTTCTGCTATAACAAAGACATTTGTGGTATGCTCTAATATGAGTTACTTTTCATTTGGTCATGATACAATTATTTGTTCATGAAATTTGAACTCTTCAACATTATTTATGTGTCACATTAGTTAGATATGATGATATTCTCAGTGATAGTTTTTAAAAGCAAAGGCAGTCCAATGTTTTTGAATGTGACTGATTTTGAGTTGACTAAAACTGCCATTTTATATGGGATAGTTCAATATACATTGAAAATTTATGCTGTTGTTTTGTCTATTTCTTTGCCATGTGACAGCGGCCCCCAGACCCCCGGCTAAATTTTCAGATAATTTCACTTTGGTCAAATCACATCCCTGGGATTCATATTAGGGTTTCAAACTAGGGCTAAGGTTTCAAATAAGGGTTATGAAGTAGTGCTAGGGTTCAAAATTAGGGTTTTAAACTAGGGCTAGGGTCTCAAATTAGGATTTTAAAATAGGGCTAGGGTTTCAAATTAGGGTTTCAAACTAGGGTTAGTGTTCCAAATTCGGGTTTCAAACAAGGGCCTTAAGCCGTGATCGGTCATTACCTGAGCAACTGTGATGTCCTTTACAGACAGCAAGGGACAAAATGGCTGCTTCCTGAGATTGATTTAAAATACTGGCTAAAAAAGGGTGGATTTTGCTGCTTATTTCATATTCCACAAACACAATATTAATCAGAATGTCGTGTTTAGACTTGTGGAGGTGCATACAACTAATTATTTGCAAAAAAAAATAAAAAATAATTCGGTTGACTTCCCGTTTAAATAGAGTTTTGCAACGTCAACACCAAAGTTGTGCTACTTGTGTGCAAAAATGTCATACAGTAGTGGGGAAAAACACACTCTAGTCTTTCTACTAGTGCTCTGAGTTGTCTCAGGACAAAGAGTGTACCTTAAGCTGGTTCTCAAGTATAATAACTAAATGCTTTAACCGCTTTCCAGACACTACATAATGTTATAATGTTTACGCCTTGGTTCTTTATATTTGAATGGTAAGCCATCGACTGCGGAAGTAAATGACTCATTACGCCTAATCAAACAACTCCCTCATCTCACAGGGAGGACTTTAAACACACACAACGCTACAAATGCAGAGGAATTTCAGCAAGTAAGACACAGTATCCTCAGAGGGGATTTCATTTCCTCTTTTTTTTTTTCAAATATGCGACAGGAAAGGACAACCATGAGGAGGATAGTAGTGTGTGCGCTCTTGCTGCTAAACATGGCTGACACTGTGGATAAGGCCAAAGGATCTGAAGCAAGCGACAACATCCCTGAAGGTCACACCGGCTCGTATGTGGGGAAACTGCTGGTGGTACCAATGGATGGGAGTCACTGGGTGGGCCTGAAGGCCATTTCTCAGGAAATGGGTCGGCGTGGACACCGGGTCACTGTTGTGATGCCAGAGGTCACGATACTGATTGGTCCAGGGGAGCACTATGAGACGCTGACCTACCCTCTTCCATTTGACAAGGCGTTTGTTGACTTGGTGATGTCCAAGAACGCAGACATGTTGTCAAAATCCACGCAGCCTTTCATAGAGCGAATGCAGGAGAAATTCTCACAAATACAAAGAATTAGAGAATTGCTTCACACCACTGCAGAGAGCCTTCTGTTCAATGCCAGTATTATCTCGCATCTGGCTCAGCAGGTGAGTAACTGAATAAAACCTCATTGAATTTTTTTGTGTTTGCTAAAAAGTTAGCGGCAAATGTTTCCATGCATTTTAGTTGAAATTTTCACCAAAAGTGGAATATCCCTAACTTTTTGTGAGTTGTGTATTTGTCAAGATGAGTACAATGGTGAAGATATTGGGAATAAGTCATAATAATTTTGTCTACATTGTAACTCTTTTGTGGATAACTCTATGTCCTCCTCATTCCACAGAGATTTGACGCTGTCCTGACAGACCCCATGGTGCCTACAGGGGCCTTAATAGCTCGCAAATTAGGTGAATGCTGCAGCATTGGGATATCCTTCTATTTTCTATCGCGCTTGGCCTCATCATTTGACACTTATGGATCATTTAAAGTATTTGTTAAACCTGAAAGGAGAGTAAACAAGAACACACAGAGATGTAAGGTGAAAGTAGACATGACATGCTAGGATGGACACTGAGTGATTGAAATGTGTTTTGGATAGATAAAAATGATACTTTGAGAAGTTGATGCATGAGGTAAATAAGAGAGAAGTTAAGTAATAGAGGGTACTGTTGTGGACCAGGAAGTAGCAATGATTATTTAAAGGGGAAGTCAACCTTAAACATTTGACAATTATATGTTATATGTAACCTTACTAGTCTAAACGTGACATTCTGATTAATATTACATTTGTGGAATATGAGTTATGAAGAAAATCCAGCAGTTATTATCAAAATAAGATTTTGCCATTTTGCCACTTGTTGTCGACTGAAGATGACATCACAGTTGCTCAGGCAAAAAACAATCAGGGCTCACCTGTTTTCTGAAGCTGAGCTGTGATTGGTTGTTACCTGAGACCTGAGCAACTGTGATGTCATTTTCACTCGACAGCAAGTGGCAAAATGGCCGCCTTCTTATTTTGATAATAACTGCTGGATTTTACTGCTTAACTCATATTCCACTAACGCAATATTAACCAGAATATTGTATTTAGACTAGTGGGGCTGCATAGAACATATTATCAAGAATCTTTTTTGGGGGTTGACTTCCCTTTAAGCTGAAGCTAGGAAGTCACAGAAGAGGATAAGAAAAAAAAAGGAATGTGATTTGTTTTTTTAGTTACTGTTTTCCTCATGACCATGGATCTGGATCACTTTCAGGTATTCCCACTGTTAATTTACTGAGGGGAATTCCGTGTTTTTTGGACATGCAGTCTACAGGGTGTCCATCACCGCCTTCCTTTGTGCCTCGCTTCTTCACCGGCCTCACAGATAAAATGGACTTCAAACAACGAGTCCTCAACACTTTGGTGAATATTGGCATGCAAATTAAAAATGCTTGTATTAATATATACAGTATATTCTTATGGGTTAAAACTCAATTTTAATAACTCATTCACTGCCACTGACGGCTATAGACGTCAAAAATTAATTTGAACTATTTCTATAAGTTTAAATGTTTTTCCCACTTTTGTTAACAAGAGTATGAAAACCTAGAATTTTTTTATTGCACATTTAGAAGATATAACATTTGTGATTAATCCTGAGTTAACTAGTGAAGTCATGCGATTAACTACGATTAAAAATTGTAATCGCCTGAGGCTCCTAATTTTTTATCTTTTTTTTTTTATTGCTTCAGGCGATTAAAATTATTAATTGTAATTAACTCATTCACTGTCATTGACGCCTATAAACGTAAAAAATTCATTTTAACTATTTCTATTAGTTTGACATTTTTTCTCCCACTTTTGTTAACAAGAGTATGAAAACCTATAATTTTTTTAATTAACTTTAAAAAAAAGAAAGAAAATATTGTTAAAAATTAGGGGTGTCAGGCGATTAAATTTTTTAATTTTAATTAATCGCATGACTTCAATAGTTAACTCACGATTAATCACAAATGTTATATCTGTTCTAAATATACAATATTTTTTTCCCTAGGTTTTCTTACTCTTGTTAACAAAAGTGGGAAAAAAATGTTAAACTAATATGAATAGTTCAAATGATTTTTTGACATCTATAGTCAACGGCAGTGAATGAGTTAATTGCATACTTCAATAGTTAACTCACGATTAATCACAAATTTTACATCTGTTCTAAATGTACACACATTTTTCCCCTAGGTTTTCATACTCTTGTTAACAAAAGTGGGATTTTTTTTTTTAAACTAATACAAATAGTTCAAATGAATTTTTTTTACGTCTATAGCCATCAATGGCAGGGAATGAGTTAATGAAGTGTCAAACTCAAGCTTGTTAACTATCCTGTGTCCTCCAGGTGAGTGCGCTGGAGCCGCTCCTCTGCAGAGTCATCTATTGGCATTTTGACCAAATTGCCTCGCAGTTCCTGGAGGAGGACGTGGGGATAGCTGAGGTTCTTTCGGACTCTGCAATCTGGCTGCACAGGTAACATTGCAAACGTCATACATTCAAACGTGAAATCTGTCTAGATCTGTCAATCTATTATTCCACCAAGTCTTTATGTACTGTTGGTTAAAAAATCAACATCATTATCTGCATTAGTTCCCATTTTGAGTTTTCTTTAGTTATTTAAAATACTCTTTACAAATAGAAATTACACAATTGCAGACAATTCATTAATATCAGTTACCTTGTTTTGGTATGGGACACGCCCCCACACTTTGGAAACCTCTGCTCTAAACAAATATGTTGGAACAGGATCGACTTCACAATGGAGTTACCACGCCCTTTAATGCCTAATATGGTGCCAGTTGGGGGCATCAACTGCAATGTGAGGAATCCTCTGCCTGAAGTAAGGACCAAGAATTCTTATGGATGACTGCAACATTGAATGCGGTAAAATGTCAACGCAATGCCGACTGTGTCTTTGTCAAAGGATTTGGAGCCCTGGGTGTCAGGAGAACATGGATTTGTTGTGTTCACACTGGGCACTTCATTTACAGAAATGCCAATTGAGTTCACACAAGTCTTCCTTGAAGCATTCAGACAAATTCCACAGAAGGTAACGTCAATAAGATGTGACAGTGTAGGCTTCCATCCAAAAATACTGCATTGACAATTTAAAGCCGAAATGATCGTGCAAATATTTTTTAGCTAATGATTTTCTGTCTGTTCATATTTTAGTGCAGTACTTTTTCGACATGTTTTCCCCATAGGTAATATGGAGATATTCTGGGCATGTTCCTGATAATACATCAGAAAATGTAAAGATGATGAGTTGGGTACCCCAAAATGATTTACTAGGTAAACAAACGCCTGGCTATAAATACATAGATGGATGGCTATCAATCCATATGCTTTCTTATTGAGTCTACTAACTTTTAGCTCATCCTGGAGCTCGGGCCTTCATCACTCATGCTGGCTCGCATGGTCTCTTCGAGGGAATTTGTCATGCCGTTCCCATGCTGATGCTGCCGATCGGTGGAGAGCAGCCTGACAATGCACAAAAAATTGCGAGTAGAGGAGTGGGAGTGGTGTTGGATATTTCATCCATCACTGCAGAAGAACTGCTGCAGGGACTGAATGAGGTTATTAATGACACTAGGTAAGTTTTTTTTTCTTCTTCTCAGTGTAAACACACGGCCTTAAACGTTCGAAGGTGATCCAATCAAAGGTCTTTCTTTTAGGTATAAAGAGAAGATAACAAGGCTGTCCGCGTTACACAGAGATCGTCCCATTGATCCATTGGACCTTTCTGTCTACTGGACCGAGTTTGTGATGCGGCATAAAGGGGCCCAACATCTGAAAGCAGCTGTCCATCACCTCAACTGGTTCCAGTACTTCTGTCTGGACGTAATAGCGCTACTTGCTACAATTGTGCTGCTTTTTATGGTCTTGACGGCTAAATGTTTGAAGTTCTGCTGTCAGAAACTGAGCAGAAAGAGAAAGCAAGATTAGATTAGCACTTGGAATGTCCGATTCATGGGGGAGGGACAATGCAGGGAGAGCTGCACATTATTGTGGAGGAATAATAAATGAAGCCATGTGGTGAACAAAGAGATATTTAATGAATGAATGAATGAATTCAGAATAGCTTTAGAATCAAAGAATACTGGGGACAAGAGTGGGGACTGTTAGTGGGAGCCCTTCTTTGGTGGGAACAGGGCATACTCAAGAGCCAGAGCAACAGTAAAGGCAGCAAAGCCCCACTTGAATCCTCTCAACAGCACATTGGTAAAAGTCACGGGATGTGCAAAGCCACCCGAGTATCTCCATGCCTCGTTGCTAAACAAGCAGAGGGAGAAGGAGACGCAGTTGAGTAAGCAATCACAGCACTATCACATTTTGTCACAAGTACTGGAAAACAAAGAAAGTTAGCTCTATGTAAATGCTCACCGGGCCCATGGGTCCTTGAGGCCCCTGGCTGCCAACCTTTGCTGTGTAAACTCTAGCGGCGTGCCCTCAGTCTTCCACTGCCGCCAGTCTGGCATGGACAGCTTGCTGTGGCCATGGTCACCTCCCATACTGATGAGTGCATACATATGAGTATATTTACCTTCAAAACACAGACTCTAAGTACAGCAACCAAATGATCTGCTTTGGAAATAAGATTGTTGATTTTGTTTATCGATGCTTATATTAAAGACATAATGATTCTAGTAAGCCTCACTGGAATTATTTTGACAACACCTGTTATGAATGTGCAACAAGAATTCACTAGTACTCTAACCACAAAGTCAACACGGTTGACTAACCAACAACTATTTTCCAGTTGAAGTTATTTTGCCGTGAACGGCTTTGAATTTGAATAATTGGCCTGCCGTGAATTAGCTATTTTACCGTGATTACAGGAGGTTGGGCATAAATGGGTTATTTTAGCTTGATGTGTAAACTGTCGTGTTACGGTTCAACTGGCTTCCAGATTAACTGACTCCCAGTTACAGATGTAGCAATGTCAATCCAGTAATTTTTCTACATATTCGTCACAAGCTACGTCGAAATTGTTTATCTGAAACACCTCGTTTAAAATTCGGACTGACTGCAAGAAAGTGCAAACATAGCAAATAAAAATAAAATACCGGTAATAAGGTATATGAACTCCTAAAGTAACTTCGTTACTTCGAGGCGAGCACTCTACGCCATATACTATCAGCCGGTACACATTCACCGGCGCAGAACTTGTAGTTCTCACAATTTACGGCAAAAATAAACGACTTGCGGTTCTGGTTCGTTCTACTTTGCCACCTAGATACATTTTAACACGAAAACCAAGAGTGTGTACAAACACAACACTACTATATCGTTCTTCATTGGGAAGCCAAAAGCATGGTAACTTTACCTTTATAATCTATCAAAAATGGCCATAGACAACACCTGAGTCGTGGTGATTTCAGAAGGTTTTTTTTCTCCTGGAAACTAACCAACCTGATACTTACGACTTTCAATTAATGACACAGCGGTTTGTGTGTTAGTTTAATTTCAATAAAATAAAGGATTGTGCTCAACACTAGAATAACAATGGCTCAAGCTAGCATTGCTATGCTATTTGCGCTTATTCGTTAGCCATAACTGCAATATTTTTCTGCGGTACTAAACGAGCCTTTATCAGTAAACAACTGCTATTACAACATGACGCAGGCGAATTATAGGCGCGATTTTTAGAAATATACTTTTCTATTAAAAAAAAAAAAGTACCTTATCCTGTGTTGTGACCTCTGCTTGTGCGGTGTCACGACAGTTTCTATTGCTGTGCGGCAGAAGTACGGCAAATGGTTTGGGGAAAAATAACCAAACGACGTCAATTTGATTATTCGTATATTTTATTTAAATTCGGAAAAATATTGAATGCAAAAGATTTAAATGCAAAATAAAAAACATTAAAAGGAAACAAATTTAATGCACTTTTAGTGTCAATGGAACGTCTCACAATCAGCCACATTGAAAGTGATTTATTGCCTGTAATAAAGCATTAATTGAGTGTTGATCTGTTTAATACCTTTGAAATAGTAACTTTTCAGGCACAATGTATCATGTAGAAACAGTAATGACATTTAATTAACATGTATAACATGCACATTATCATAGCAATTGTCACAAATAATTAGTTATTCATATTCAATACTTTCAGTACTAGAAACGCCACTTTTTTATTTCATTTTATCCGCAGCATATCTGTGTTTTGTCCAAATCAACCAGCATTATAATGCCAAAGTGTTTTTGTGGTATCATCGTGGGACAATACTGTAGAATCAGAGCTTGCTTTTGGGATTGAGTAGGTCCTTTAGTGCATCCAGGTTCTCTCCCTCTGGACCTTTGGGCCATGCACTATGATCTAGACACACGCACACACACAGAGTACATGAAAGTACTGTAAAACAGGGCACAATTTGTATATAGGGCAACAACCAGCATAGAAATATCACTGCAGCCAAATACAACATACTGGGTATTTCCCACATGGAGTGGTACAGACTCTGCCCTGCATCGACCTTCAGTGTGGCTCCAGAGATGTAGGAGGCGGCAGGAGAGAGCAGGAAACAAACTGCAGAGGAGATCTGACCACACAAACAAAATGAATGGGAGGACAGGACAAGGTATATATAAGCATCATGAGTGTTATGGCATGTTGAAATGGTCACAAATCACACCTCTTCTGGTACTCCCAGTCTCTTTGCAGGACTAAAAGGGATAGACATCTTGAAAAGTGTTGGTCCAAGATCCTTGTAGTTCTCCATGGCCGTTTTAGAGAAAATTGTGCCCTACGGCCAAAAGAATACTAGCTTGAAACAACCATGATATCAAATATGTATGGCAATCTAACAAGTCTAGATTCGTGCATACCGGTGCAACAGCGTTGACCCGGACACCTGAAGCAGCCCACTCAACGGCCAGGCTCTTTGTTAAATTATCCACCGCTGCCCTGGCTGCACCTGTGTGGCTGTCAGTGAGACAACGGCTGTGTTCGGAATCATTCACTCCTCCCTAATCAATATAAAGAACTTTTTGTTTCATTACTAGCGGAACATATATTATATTACTATTATTAACAGGCGTAGTCATAAGGTGGGTTTCCATCCACCTATTTTATATTCGAATTTTCAAGAATTGCGAAATATAAACAATGGAAACGCTAGAAATTCGAGAGAGAAAAAAGGCTCCAAATTTTGAAAAAAAAGTTTTTACGCTTGGAGGTGGTGGTTTTTGAAGCGTAAAGAAAAAAGGAAAAGGACACATTTTGGCGATGGAAACAGGTTTTGCAAATAAGTGACTACAAGACCGGATATACGTCGCACGTTTTGACCGATACTACGTCACACGCACGTTTGTAGTCACAATAAATGGCGGATGATAAAGTAAGATGTGTTTGGGGAGACAAAGAAACACAATTCTTTTTTTTATAATTAATTAAAGAAAAAAAACATTAATCAAATTTGAGATGGCTTTATTAACATCAGGTCTCAATGTAAGATGCGGGAGGGAAGCCAACAAAGACAAACTACTTCCGTTCAGTCCGTCAAAACCAACATTCCCACCTGAAACTCCCCATTGTCACAAACATCCGCCACTACAACGTCATCTCGCGGCGCATATTCGCAAAAGAAGAGCGAATGGAAACGGGCATAAGTCCGTTTTGCACATTTTCACAAAATTTCTATAAAAATTTGGATGGAAACCTGACTATAGTGGTCATATCAGATGTTATTTTTTTAGTGTGTGCCATGGGCCATAAAAATTGACCACAAATTAAAAAAAGAATAATTAAATAATCAAAAATGTCAGAGTCCAAATTTGTGGTTTGTCAGAAAAAAAAAAGACAAAAGGTTGATGAAAAAAAAAAAAAAAATATATATATATATATATATATATATAAAAAAAACTAAATGTCCAAAGAGTGGCCATAAAATGTCCAAAAACGAAGAGAAAAAGCAGAATTACCATAATTTGTCCATAAAATTGCTAAAAAATGTCAGAGAACTGAATAAAAAGTCTGAAAATAAAACCAAAAGAAAAAATGCAGAAAATGCCACAAAATTGCAAAAAAAAAAAAACTCAGAAAATTGAGAGCAAAAAAAAAGCCTGAATACGTCAAAAAAATGAAGAAAAAGATGCAGGAAATGTTTAAAAAGTTAAATATGAAAAATTACTGTAAAAAAAAAATATATCCAAAAACAGAAGATGAATGGGAGAAGAAAATGAATGTCTATGTATTGGATGCTGCTGTCATATTTTTGTGTTGCGGTGAAGCTTTAATCCGATCTTGGGCTGTCAGTACATTAGCCTAACACTAACACACTATTTCCTTCATCACAATCTTCAAATATTTTGCAGCTCCCATACAGATTCGTGGTTATTTATTTGGCCTAAAATGGCTCTTTTGATAGGAAAGGTTGCTGACCCCTGACCTACATTATGGTCACTCCCCATTTGAGCTGCACTACAAAAATGGTGAACTCTTTATTTAGTGGATGCAAGGAGTGATAAACACAGTCAAGGGCTTTATTAGAGTTTTTGGACTAGTCTACAGTTCAAAGGTGACTACTTACGCCATGCCCGGAAAGCCTTTCCACATGTCAGCAATGATGTTAACGATCACACCTCCATGTTGCTTCATCCATGAAGTATATACTGTGTAGTGCAATCATGAGCAGTCATGTATTATCATCCAACATGGAGTGACAATATGAGTAAATTGCCTCACCCTCCTTGCAACAGTGAAAGGTGCCAGTCAAGTTTGTGTCGATCACAGCTTTCCATCCTTTAGAAGACATGTTCTCTACCGGACTGCTAAATTGACCGCCGCCGTTGTTGACCAGGAAGTCTATGCGACCATACTGCTTCAGCACTGAAGACACAAGAGCCTTCACCTGGAGTAGATGTAAACAAGTACACTGCATCGCTGCTTTCAACTTAATCACATGGCCGTCTCTTAAATTGAATGAGTGTGCACCTCTTCCTCATTGCGGATGTTGCAAGGTAGAGGAGTGACACATGCAGGGCTGGAAGCTGGAATTTTTTCTCTCATCTGCTGGGCAGCCGCCTCCAGTCTCTCTGTTTTTCTGCTGGAAATCACCACACTGCAACCTGTGGACAAGTTTGGCAGTGATGACCAATTACAATGCGATCTCAAATATTCCTAATATTTACTCGTACCATGTCACAATCATAAGTATTTGCAATGAAGGAAAGCAAGGTGCAACAGAGGATTGGATCTCATGCCTCACAGTTCTGAGGTTCGGGCTTAGAATCTGCCATTCTTGTCAAGGCAAAATTATAGAAAATGGATGGAAGGATATTTGAAAAATTAACAAGATTCTTTATTGTACTCTAGGTTACAGAGTTATGGAGAGGACATTTTTGTCAGGCCATCTTGAACATGTAAATACTAAAAGAACGTTGCACTATGCTTAAATGTATACTCTTTAAAATCATGGTGGTGAAAGCGTCCAGTATTTACTGGACAGAGCAAGTTTGGCGACTTTCTGTGGTTCAAAGTCCGCCAAGGTTTCTGATAAGGAGCTGGAAAACTGAAGGAAGAAAAATAGACAAAACCAGATGACTCACCCAATTCCACAAGCTCAGTCGATATTGCTTTCCCGATGCCAGTCGCTCCACCGGTCACTATTGCAACTTTGTGGTTGAACAAACCCGGTCGGAAGACACTGTGCGCCGCCATGTTGATTTCTTGTTTCCCTCGTCAAGTGGTCTACCCGCGCCACCTACTGAAGTGTAGCAGTACTACAATCGTTTAGCACTTGTGCAGCAGGACTTATGCAGGCTTTTTTTTGTTGTTGTTGCTGTTTTTAAAGAACCGCGCGCGTGTGTGTGTGTGTATACATATATATATATACACTGTGTGTATATATATATATTAGGGGTGTCCCCAAAAAATCGATTTTCAGAAGAATCGCGATTCTCAGTACAATTCAGAATCGATTTTAAATGTCCCAAAATCTATTTTATTTCAATCATTTTATACTGTCTTGCCTTTGTGTGTGGCTTTATTGGAAGCGATGTTCATGTTGGACTCAATTTGGCCACTTAGGGGCAGTGTGGTTCCACGCGGTCTGATACACTGTTAAGTTGTAGCCACATTAGAAAGTAGAAGAAAAAAGTCACAATCAAGTTATTCCAATAAAAGTTTTTTTGCAACCGTTCTTTTGAGTGATAAAAGAGCCGCGAGTAGCGCACTAGTTAGCATTAGCGAGTCGGACTGGAATAGACCATTACAATTCCTTGCACATCTATAGATTGAAGCAAAAATCAGTCAATCAAAACATTTTTAATCAAAAATCGTTCTCGATCGATTCTGAATCGAATCAGACCGAAAAATCGGAATCGAACTGTGAGACATTCAAAGATTCCCACCCCTAGTGTGGCCAGTGGTGTCAAAATACGTCCCTCAAGGGCCTGAGTCCTGCATGTTTTAGACTGGTTTCCCATGTTCAACACAGCTGATTCATATTTAAGCTCATCAGCAATCTCTGAAGGAGCCTGATAATGATCTTAATCATTGAATCAGGCGTGTTGGGAGTAGAAAAACCTAAAAACCATGCAGGACTAAGGCCCTCGAGTACCGGACTCTGACACCTGTGGTGTAGACGAACCATAGAAATGATTTAATTATAAAAAACAAAAAAAGCTTCTGCAGGCATACACTAAAACGAGTTTCAATGTGGACAGGGTCTTAATGTTTGCCTTCATTGGCGCTTGCCTGACAAGTCATCGCTGACCAAAGCACATTTTGATGTCATTGATGATAATGAAAAAGATAATCATTGACACAGAATTCCACTCCAGACAGCTTTATTGTTGGATGTTGAGGCCAAGTCCAGGTTGGTTCATTTATGAAAACAAAGTCCCAAATCCTCTAGTGAACATCTCACTAGTTTACTGCTCCTTCAACTCCTTCAGCCTCCTGATCGCTGATTTGACTGTGACGGCCGAAGTTGTGCTGTGGGGAAAAAACAAAACAACAACAATTTTTTACTTTTACTTGGGGCAATGCATTAAGCTTCTGGAGTCACAACATTTCTGTCCATCACATTCACAATAAAATTAAAATATGAACTTTGATTACTTCTAATGTCAAAAAGACGGTCATTGTCAGTTTCAGATTACATTTTAATATTCAATATGAAACGTTGATAAACGCCAACTATGCCCATTTTTCATTTCAGGATACACTGAGTGATGCGTTCACCTTTCATCAAATGCACAATTGTGAACATAGCATACCATTGACTAAACCATCATTCAGCAACTTAGGTGGATTTTTGCTTGCATAGCTGTTCACAATTGTCAAAATTGCATGAAAAGGGCATCAATTAAAAAAAAAACTGGATTATTTATAAAATCATAGCTTGATTTCTGTATATTCTTACTTAACCATTTGTGTCTGATAACTTGCTTAATCAATTGTGACAATTAGATTGAGTATGTTTGTATTGGGACGACAGTGTCGGTTTGATTAAATCAGAGGACAATGACATCCTCCTGAGATGCGAAAAATGCGACAGAGAGCATCCATTGCATAGTCCATGACATTACCAGGGCATGACGTCGAATGTATAAAAGTGACTGTTCAGTATTACTGTCTGTACACGATGAGCACATTTCATTAGATACAAATCAACTTACTTGTAAGTCCAGGCTCCTCCAGCCACTGTTTTCATGCAGGATCCGCAGTGCCAGATACCCACAGCCCTCCTCTTCATCTTGGTCTTCGTGAAGCATATTGGAGAAGGGGAAAACACATTATAATACAACTAAGGGCAGTCCTACTACATCCCTGGAGTGATGCAAGCCGCCATGGAACTGTACATCATTTCCATTATGAAACCATTTATAAAACCTCACATATACTCAAACTTACCTTCCCACAGAATGAGCAGGTGTATTTTGAGTGCTGGGAGATTTCAATTTTCTTCACCATCTTTCTCAGCGATGCGCCATAACGCGTGCCATATTTACCAACAATCCCGACCTTCTTGGTGCGCTTGGCCTGAGGAGGATTGCACAATACATTCATAAATAACACGAAATCTGCAGTTTGACACCCATGTTAAACATACTGAAGTGGCAACTTCTACAATACATTACACTACATCGAATACACATTCGCTAACCTTATTTTTAAACAGCGCCAGCGTTTAGACATACATAAAGTATACTTCATAAATACACAAACATTGTACTAGTACTGTACATGGTTTTAGAGCGGACCGTCGTGCTAAATTAGCAGTGCAGCCGGGTACTGTAGAGGTCTTGCATAGAGGCAGCCATTTGTAATACAGAACATGAAAGCATCGTTTATCTGCCAACGGGGGGCTTGAGTGACACAACTTAGGATGGCATATTACGGTTTAGATTGTTGGGGAGCCTTCGGATATAATGCTAAGTGATATTGACTTCTGAAAACTTTAGATTGACGTGGATTTTGAAAGGGAAACTTCGCTCACCATCGTTTCAGTTGAGGCGTAGATCCAAAGAGGAAGCACGTAGCGCGCAGGCGCGATTTACGAAGGCTGATTATGTTGCATTGTGGGAATGAGAGTTTTTTTTTTAAGATGACGCAAAATACACACCGTAGTTTTCTTTAACAAAGAAATGCAATTGATGACAGGCTTACATGGTTGCGTTTTATTTGAGTTGTTTTACCCAATATTCCAACTGATTTAAATATCGTAAATGTTTTGTTATTCTGTAACTAAGGACGCTAAGAAGATATGCGCATGCGTATTCTGGGGTTGAGGAGGTTAGCGTCTCCCCTGCTGACAAAATGTTTGTCTTACAACGCGTCCGTTTCTTGTAAACAGACTATTTATGTTCATGGGAGGTGTTCTTCACCCACGACACATGTGGCTAAATATGTCTATGATGAAGCTAACACGTAAGCAGGTTCTCACCGAGGCAAAGGCCTCCGACTTGCAGAGCGTGAGGAAACTGAACTGCTGGTGAGTTGTTAAATTTGACATAACATGATAGCACCGATGTTTGTCTTTGCTTGCTAAAATAAACGTACCTTATTCTTTAGGGGATGTAAACTGTCTGATGTAAGTACAAACGCCTCATTCTGCCTCAGATTTACTCCTTTGGCCTTCTGCTTCAAAACTCAATGACACTATTGCCTTAAAGCTGGAATTGTGCCATTTCTCGCAGGTTTCTATTCTATCTCAAATGCCAAACATTGAAGTGCTGACACTAAGGTTGGTTACATCAATTTTCATGCCTCACCAAATCCTTGTTTTTAAATGACACATCACATGAGTTTATAATATCAAATGAATCATGGGTGTCCCTGTCTAGTGTCAACAGCATCTCATCCCTCGCACCTCTGGCCGGATGCTTGTTCCTGTGTGAACTCTACCTGAGAAGAAACATGATTGCATCCCTCTCGGAGCTCTGGCATTTGCGCTCGATGATACGTCTCAGAGTATTGTGGTTGGCTGACAACCCTTGTTGCGGAGAGAACTCCAGCCAGTATCGGCTGACCGTCCTGCGCTGCCTACCTGGGCTGCAGAAGCTGGACAACCAAGGTCAGTATACCCCCCAAAATTTTAAGCCGCTTTAAACTGATAAAATCGCACATAACTGTTTTCACGTGTAAGTTCATGTTGTCTGCATGTACAGTAGTGACAGAGGATGAGATCGCGTTAGCGCGCTTGAAGGGCGAAGAGATCAGTGCTCCATTAAACACCGCTCAGCAGCAGCTTTCCACCAATGGACTCACTGATGCAGAGAAAGAGAATGCGTCTCTCTGCCACAATACGGAGGAAACCAAGTAAGCCCCGTAGGGTGTCATATAACACTTAACACAAAAATAAACCAGGGAGAGAAAAAAACACGCTTTCTTTTGGCGTACAGTACTGTCAAAGAATTGCAGATGATGCCGCTGTCCAGAGACAAGTTCCCCTCTCTTCATTCTCAATCAACCAGATCATCTATGAAAAAGGTAGCCTCTTCTTTTCTAGCAACACCAATAACAAAAGGTGTCTTTTATTATCTTGTCAATTAATCCAACATCATTGTAGACACACACTCTTGACGCAGTGCTGCTTCTTCTGAGGGACTTGGATCACGAGGAGCTCCTCATCGTGCATACGGAGACACAGAACCGACTCAGGACTTCCACACTGGACTCATTAGAAACGTTTCGAGATCCGCAACAATCAAAATCTGCTGACATCCAACACTGAACTAATGACAGCATGTATTGAGTCATGAGCCTCACTACGTACAATTAACCATTTGTGACTTCAAACAGGGTCATAACGCCTACTCCCGTTCTTCCTAAACTTGCACTACTGCATGCGTTTACACTTTCAAATATCCTCACTCAGTGCTCTACTAACCAAATGATGACTTCTGTCGTATCTTGAATGCCTGCAAGAACGAAATAATGTACGTTTTATTAAACGGTAAATCTATTTATGTAATTAAAGAGATGCATTACAATGTATTCACTTTGTTGATTTTATTCATGTTGCTTTCAGCACACATCATACATACGCCAAAGCAATGAATGACGAGGTATGGATGGGGCATACAGTAAGTCAATTTAACCAGTAGTAATTAATTGGACTGAATTAAATCAATATTGCGAGTTAGGTGACAGAATGTGCAACCAGTAAATTAGTCAACCGGTTTTTTTTGGGGGTGGAAAAATCAGTCCAATTCAAAGTGATCTTCTCAGTCACCCTCTTCATTGTCCAAGTAGTCCAACAGTGTGCTTGCATTCACGGCAACCATCAGGTACTCCACACCATCTGCACCCTGCACGATTAAATAGTGTAAACATGAATTGCTCTGCCTCTTCAATGAATATGACTACGCAAAATCATGATTTTAGCTCTGTCAGCATCGAAACCGTTAACTCCACCATAGGTGTTTCTAGCTCTTTTTTGAGGGTCAGCACCACTATCTTCTGTTTAAATTGGGAGAAGCTATTTGTATGTCGTGTGTGTGTAAGGTGCTACTGACAAGCTAACTGATTGGATGCCTATGACTAAAACACGTTATGCTTTTTTTATTTATTTTATTTTTTAAATAACTGCCAAGTCAAACATCTGTGGCAATGAAATTGTGTGAAAACAGTTAAATGTCTCTCCCTTGGGTGGGAGCTCAGCATCCATAAACCTCTTAATCTAGAACCGCCGCTAAACTGCACAAAATGGCACATTTTATTATATGTATCCCAAAACAAAATGGTAGCACTGATGGCAAAGAAGTAAAGTGATGATGACGATGGAACTTGTAACTAAATAGTGGTAGCATAGCACAACAATTTGACTAACATCTGGCTGCTCGGTGCAACATATGTATGTTTACATTATTAACTCATTCACTACCATTGACGGCTATAGACGTCAAAAATTCATTTGAACTATTTCTATTAGTTTAACATTTTTTTCCACTTTTGTTAACAAGAGTATGAAAACCTAGACGTTTTTTTTAATTGTATATTTAGAAGAGATATAAAATCATGAGTTAACTAGTGAAGTCATGCGACAAATTTTAATCGCCTGACGCCCCTTCTTTTTAATAATTTCTTCTTTTTTTAAATATTTTTTTTTTAAAGAAGAAAATATTAAAAATTAAGGGTGTCAGGTGATTTTTTAAATTGTAATTAATCGCATTACTTCACAAGTTAACAAAAACATTTATATATATTCTAAATGAGCAATAAAAATGTTTTTCTAGGTTTTCATACTCTTGTTAACAAAAGTGGAAAAAAATGTTAAACTAATAGAAATAGTTCAAATGAATTTTTGACGTCTATTGGCGTCAATGGCAGTGAATGAGTTAATAAAAGAAGCGTGTAGCCTTCTAAGTCAAAGTGTGTCTTTATGTGAAGGTTAAAGAGAGCGTTTAAAAAAAAAAAATCTTTACAATATGTTCTATGCGTCCCCTTAATATTGTAAAATATGAATTAAGCAGCAAAATCCACCTGTTTATATCAATCAGTGCCACTTGCTGTCGAGTGGAAATGACATCACAGTTGCTCAGTGCTCAGGTAACAACCAATCAGGGCACAGCTTGCGAATGTCACATGACCAAACTCAGAAAACAAGTGAGCCATGATTGGTCGTTACCTGAGCCCTTAGGCACTGCGATGTCATTTTCACGCGACAGCAAGCGGCAAAATGGCCGCCCCCTGAGATGGATTAAAACAGGTGGATTTTAATTCTTAATTTATATACAGAATATTTTAGGATTGACTTCCCCTTTTACATTTTAAGATGTAACTATGACAATTAATAAACCGTGGAATAGTTACATTCACTTGATGTCATTGGTACGTGTTGGACTTCAGGGCTTTCACAGCATAGGACTTTCTTTACCTTGCGTGTTCGTATCAATTTGTGGTCTCTGAACTCTGTCAGTTGAGTCCTCAGCGTGAGGTCAGAATTCACCAAGAACGATTCACGACAACGCTGGTAAAAATCTTGGAATGACAACCCTGCACAGAAAAAAAGGGAAAAAAATACTAACAAAAAATCCTAATAACAAATTTCCAAAACATTGAATATGCGTGTACCTGTGTATGAAGGATTGTCTTTGTTTTCCAGTTGAAATTTCACCAGCAGTTTGAAAATTCCTCTGCAAAAAAAAGAAAAAGTAAAAAAAAAAGTGTAAGCATTAACTCATTCACTGCCATTGACGGCTATTGACGTTAAAAATTCATTTGAACTATTTCTATTAGCTTAACATTTTTTCCACTTTTATTAACAAGAGTATGAAAACCTATCATTTTTTTAATTGCACATTTAGAACACATATAAAATTTATGATTAATCGTGAGTTAACTATTGAAGTCAATAATTAATTATTATTAAAAAAAATATCACCTGATTGATGATGATGATTAAAAATTAGGAGCGTCAGGCGATTAAAATTTTTAATCGTAAGCGCACGACTTCACGAGTTAACTCACGATTAATCACAAATTTTATTGTAGGTTTTTCATATTCTTGCTAACAAAAGTGGAAAAAATGTTAAACTAATAGAAATAGTTAAAATGAATATTTGACGTCTATAACCGTCAATGGCAGTGAATGAGTTAATAGCTTCCAAACAAGTTGTAAACATAATGGAGGTAGGAAAGGTACCGTGCATTTGGGGTCAAGCTGCGGAGAACGTGTGTAAGGGAAGACAGCGCCAGAGCACCCGTTTGCTGCACCAGCAGTGAGTTTTCATACGACGTCTCTTCGGTGTAGTGCTTGAATGTCACACACTCCCACCACAACCAGTTAAACTGACTCTGCTTAAACTGGTCCCACACTGAGAATATATAGAAAACTGGTAAACTGGATAGAGTGTTAAAAAAATGAATAGCTCAAATGCTCAAAACTAACCAAGAGGAGCGTTGATGTGGTCAATAGTGGCCACAAAGTGAATATTGGGCAGGGATGCCAGCTGCCCCAAGGCACTCTGGGTCTTTTCTCCTCGCAACATTGGTCCGTCAATATTATTGATCAACACGTAAAGATGAAGCTGTGGTCCTGTGTCAAGGATGCACTTTAAACTCCAACAAACACTGTAAACATTTTGATGAAATGAAAGTAGAGAAGACAAATGTACTCACTGTCTTTAAGAGCTTGTGAGATGAACTGGATCTGGTCAGACGGTGTTCGAAAACTCCCCTGGTGCTCAAGAACCTCACATGTCAAAGTGGTCAAGATCTACAAAGACAGAATGGTACCGTATGTTGCTTATTTAGATTTTGATTCTTAGATTCCTGTTGAATTTTTTTCGTAGTGTATACTCACAGATTTCAGCGTGATGGAAGGGAAGAAGCCATTAATCACGAGGTGAATCTCTTGAGACAAGTGAGAAAAACGAAATTCCTCCAGCAGATCTTTCTTGCTGCCCAAACCGTAGAGCAGCACACTGAATCCCAACCTTTAGACAAGCACTCATTTTATTCAGTTCAAAATGTAAGTACCACAGAAAAAACTATGGAGAACTAAAAATGTAAAAATTTAAAAAAAAAACAAATTTTTTTTCAAGTGAAAATAAATACGGATTAAAAAAATATATATATATAGATGGAAAAAAATAAAATAAAAATAAACAAATAAATAAAAGTACAAATAAACAAGAGATTAAAAAAATTAAAATAAATGTGGAAATGTAATACAAAAATAAATATATATAAATAGAACTACATCAAAAAAATAAAAATGCTCCGCTCTCATTATTCATTTCATGCTGCAGACGCCGCCTCATTTGAATAACATTTCATGACGCATTTCATACTGACAGCATCTGCTGCATGAAATAAATATGAGAGCAGTGTTTTTATTGATTTTTATTTTATTATATTTATTTTTGTAATTATCTCCACATTTATCTGTTTATTTTTACTTTTTGAATGTTCTTTTTATTTTTTGTATTTATGTTAACTTTAGTTAATTTATTCATTTTCTTGCATGTCATTTTTGTATATAATATTTTTTATATCCGTTTTTCCACACTTTATTTATTTATGCATTAATGTATTTATTTATTATTTTGGCATTTTTGGTCCTCCATAAAAAAAGCAATGCTCACTTACTGTAACTGCAGCATCCATTTGCTAAAGTGCTTTTTGTGTTTGTTGTAGAGGTGCTGGATCTCTCGAATGTAGCAGGAAGGGCTTCCTTCTAAAATCTGGTTAAGTGTCTCCTGTAAGGCAAGCAAATAGTTGCTATATTCGCACAGCAGCGAGGGCATGGCAAATCTAATAGTCGTACCCTATCTAATTTAGGTGTGTGTAAACGTTCAAGTGTGCGGTCTGACGTTAAGACTTTTGAGCTGCCATGGGCCTCAAAATATTCCTCAACCATGCTGGGCTGGTTGACGGGTTCAGGAATGTTCTTGCTCTTTTTGGCGGGGGTCTTGTAGAGTGCTGCTGATAAACCTCTACGAGGCGTTCTTGGGGTCTTGTTCCCGTCGTTATCTTTCTTGACTTTCTGCTCTTCGTCCACCATGACTTCATCTTCATCCTCTTCTTCCCCAGAGTCGGAAGGTGAAAACTCACTGTCGCTGTCTGATCGCAGGCTCGGAGCTGAACATAACATCAAGGTTCCATTTTTAGTTCACGCAAAGCAACAGACCTTTGTATTCCTATCTGAAATCAACTTTTCCCACTGAAATGAATGGAAATGCCATTATGGTAATCTGCTCCAGTCATCACCCCACAAAAAAAAGCATTCTAAATTAGAATTTAAACAAACTGTTTTTTTCCCCCACTTCACTTACGCAGTAGGGAGACAGGGGCTAGTTGTATCACGTTTTATACTTTTATATATTTCTTGGAATCAATACATCATATACAAACAAAATGTATACCAAATGAAAGACCAAAGTCTGGGGTATATTTTTTGTATTCATGTCATTTTTATACTTTGTGTCAGTGCAGTTATAAGCCATTAAATAGAGGGAGTAAACATGTGACATGTTGCCCCACCAATGGGTAAGTTGTCACACTAAGTGGGGTAAGTTGTCACACTATGTGGGGTAAGATGTCACATTGAATTTTGCAACTAATACGACTAATAAAACAAGGACAAAATTATCTGTGTTCTTGTTTGCTTTTTACAGCCGGGGGTATTGTTTATCATTGATCTTGAAAATTTACCATAGTCACTGAGCAAACTTTAGCATAAAATATTATGGAATTGATTTAAATCCTTAGGAACTGCTAGCATATAGGTCATAGCTCTCAGCCTCAAATGCCTGTTTTGCTTCCTTTAAACTGGAAATTTGAGATTAAATGGACGGATGGTTCATCGAGAAACTTGAACCTGTGGTTATACCAGAGGTGGGCAATCTCGGTCCTGGAAGGCCGGATTCCTGCTGGTTTTGGAGGTTTCTCACTTCCAACACAAGCTGATTCCAATCAACAGGATCGTTATCAGGCTTATGCAGAGCTTGCTGATGAGCTGACCATATACGTATCAGCTGTGTTGGAGAAGGGGCAACATGCAAAACCTGCAGGACTCCGGCCCTCGATGCCCACCTCTGGGTTATACTGTAGTTCCAACAACTAGAAAATCCATTTTTGAACAATGAAACAAAACCTGTCAAACTAATTTACTCACTCTTCAGACTCATCATCTGAAGAACAATTCTGGCATACGTAAACAGAGTTGTCAGAGGTGCATTTTTCATTGGCCAATTCTTTGCATATGTGACAACAAACCCCGAATTGACTCAGACAAGATGCCCCAAACTACCATGTTGCCTAACACTTGCTCTAATCTAAAGTTATCTTAAAACAGAGAAGTGATTGAGGCATGGCCATGCAACATGCCTGACTCTCTACTCTGACATCGGTTGATTATTTTAGCATTTTTTTTTGGGAGAGGGGGGGGGGGGGGGTGTTTGAATGTCATTATCTAAGTCTTAATGTTGTTATGTAAAAAAAATATCCAAAACAAAACTCTGTTATTTGCAGATTTTAAGAGATTAATTGGCCGGGCCCTAAATGAGATCATCGTTCATTTAAAAAAAAAAAAGGAAAGAAAGAAAATCTGAATAAAAAATACAATAAAATAATCAAATAAATTTGACCGAGATGGGGCACTCGTAAGTCACTATCCTGCTGTATCAAATATAACACTTACTTGACATTCTCTTTCTCAGCCTGTAGGGTGTTGTGGAGACAAATTGCACCCTTTTGCGCTGTCAGAAAAGAAGCAAGTGATACAATGGTACAACTTGTGAGCAGTGTATGAAATACAGAGGAAATAATAATATAAGACTCACCCTCTGCGGTGTTTGGTTTTCACCTTTGCGGTCTGCACAGAGATAGATTGCATTCAAGGACATGTGAAAAACCAGAATAATGACTCACATGTCGAGGAGATGCTGGACTTACTGCGGCCTGCCCGAGTGGGAGTGGAGGGTTCGATGCTGGGAGTTGTACTGAAGCTCACGCTTTTCCCGGGAGTTTGTGCCAGCTCATTTGCTATGTATAACAAACCCCATATTTTAGAAATATATACGTTATTTAAGTTAATGTTAATAGGTTTTAACATTTGACAATGACCCCGTTAGGGATGATGGAGTGAGTATAATTACATGCACCCACACTCAGAGTCGTCCTTCATTAACATTTGACAAATGAAAACGTTTACTGCATCTGATCAGTTTTAACCTGTAATAACAGTGGTTACCACTAGATGGTAGACATCGCTCAAACACACTTCCAATGCCAAGAGACGGTACTTTTTAAAATGTAATTTAAATTTGCGGGCTTAACCGGACAAACGGCTGTTGTGATGGATCACTTACGACACAGAGGGGATGCATCAGCATCAAAATATTTGCAAACTAGACTTCCTATGCAACAAAAATAAGACTTGTGTGCCACTTTATAAAAAAAATTCAAGCATAACTGCGATCAAGGACCATTAATGGACTCACCAGTCTGGGTCATGCTGCGGCCCCGCTTGGTTTTCTGAAAAGTGAAAATGGACGATCCTGCAACTCTGGACATATCCTCGTCATCTTAAACAAGAAAAACACACATTTTAAGTAAACGGTGCTAGAGAAACTCCAAACTCAATCTGGATTATACAAATCTGTCATTTCCAGTCTCTGTAGACACGTACGCACACACACACACACACTTTAACTGATAATGGTGTATACAAGGGCAGCAAGCTAAATTAATAGTTAGCATGTCTGCCTCACAGTTTATGGTTCGAATTTCAGTGTTAAGTCATGTTGAAAACTCTTAATTGTGCATAGGCGTGAAATAGGTGTAACCTGCCTCTCACCCAAAGTCAGATGGCATGAACTTTAGCTCCAGTAACACTAAACCCAGCTAAGTGGTGTAAGAAAAAATGAATAGATGGATGGAAAAATTATTATTCACTGTTCAAAATTGCCACTAAGTGGCATCCCCCCTTACCTTCTGCATTTTCTGCACAAAGAGCTTGAACGTAGTTCTGCTCATCAAGGAGGCGATTTTCATCTCCTCCCTTCACTTCTGCATCGCCTCTGGGTCTCCGTCCCATCGGGCTCTTGAACGTCACCATCTTCTGAATAGCGCCAGAACTGCTTTGCACCTCTTAAAAATGTCAACACGTCACTCGATCACAACGACGGGAACAAACTAAATCGACCTTTGAATAACAAGAGCTCACACATACCCTCCTGCTTGTCCACGATGTGCTCCAGGACATCTCCATCCCCGATGAACTTCACCTCCAACACACTCATGACTCCAGGAATAGAATTGAACAGCAATAAGGCGATAAGTCGATCACGTTATAACACAACACATGCAGACGTGCACTCGATTGGCATAAACGAGCGACAGTTGATAGACGTCTTCGGCAGGAGTAGCTCAATGACGATGAACCTGCCGCTAAGAATGAATGAAAACCTGCAGAAAATGTCAACAATGTAGGAAAAAGCACGTTAACAGTGTGGCATGACAACTTTCCGCGCCATCACGCTGAAGTTTTAAACCACGTGACAGGTCAAAGTTCCCATTTTGACCAATGAGAATCTACAAGTTATTAAAACAACATACCCCAGAATGCACCTCGGTGTGCTGCATTCATAGCTGCACGGACATCGTAGAACCCCAATTTCAAGCTTGCGAACGTAAAACTCAAAGGCAAAGAAAAACTAAATATAATCTTAATCATCCTCACAATAAAGCGTTTCTATTTTTGAAAATTCATTTTAACGACAAAACAATCACACATTTAAAAGGAGGCCCTGGAGACGACCCAGAACACAATGGAGTGACCATGTGTCTTGGCTGGCCTGGGAGCGCCTTGGGATCCCTTCGGGGGAGCTGGATGAAGTGGCTGGGGAGAAAGAAGTGGCTTCCTTGCTGAAACTACTGCCCCCGCGACCAGACCTTGGATAAGCAGTAGTTAGTGGGTGGATGGATATTTTACTCTTTTGCAATACAATATAATTTGAAAACTTTCTTATGTGCGATACATTTTAACTGAATTATTTAAGTTTTCTTTCCCCTTTTCCAATATTTAAGAACACACTACATAATGTTCCAAAGGCTTACAATAATAAACACAGTTTTTTAATGAATACAATTCTATGCCTCATATTTGATGAGAACTTGAGCCAATCATTACGATGGTACTTAACTTGCTTTAAAATTGTACAAGCACTAACCAATCAGTATTAACTTAAGTAGAAAAATAGGTATTTGGGTTAATAAAAAAAATATGTACAAACCATGAAACTTAGTTATGCAAAACTAAAAAGTAAACATGAACTTTTACTCTCAATGATATACAATTGTTTTGATGACTTGGTACAAAGGAGAAGAGCAACGACTATTCACACAAAATGCTAAATTTAACAACTTTTTTAATGCTTGTACTGTATTAAGAAAAAACATCTTTAAACTCAATTTTGCTAAAAGTTGGATTTTGACAGAATAACATCACTCAAGTGCAGAACTAAACAAATAAACACAATGTTAAATTAGCTAATGATAACAAAATATTTTCAGATTACTGGGATAATTTTTTAGCACCAAAAGTTGTTGCATTTTAGGCAGGCGCACGCCAACATTTTTACCCCAAATAATTCTTGAAGCCGACAAGATCCAGAAAGTCCTGCCCTGGTCATGGGTGGGGAATATCTTGCCTCTTGTCAAGTCATTGCTGTTAATGTTCCTTGGCTCACGTTTTTCCAATCTTAAATCCTGAATATGTCAATCATTCAGACCAGATCTCAACTGTGTTGACTTTATTGATCCCTAATGACATCATTGTCATGTTGTTGGCAACCAAGTAAGATGTTGAAATGAATGTAGGGAATACTAGTAAAAAGACAGCAGAAAAATAAATTATCTTGTACAGTATATTAGTGTGTATTTTAAGTGTGACACCGCCCACCACTGGTATATACTGTACACTGTATGAACTCTTCCCTAGTTGAAGATGCCACTAAACATCAATAAGACTTTAACCAAACGTGAGCTATATATAAGTTGACGGTGCATTAAAAACATCACGATACACAGCGTGTTGTTAAATACTCATATATATCCAATAGAATCGATACCTGAAGCTTATGATCAAATGTTTAAGCACTGTGATAGAAAGTGTGCCTGTAATAACATTTTACATACTGCTAATATTCACATAAAAATACTAATGAAGAAAATTATTTTTCAAAAGCAATGTTGATTAATTTTCACATATTATATCCCATAATTAGTTGGTTAGTAAACAAAAACGACATTATCTACTAACAAGTGTGTTTGCTTATTAATAAACTATTCCAGGAGTTTTATTTACATCTATTCACCATCCACGCGTTGGTGTCCACTTGCCCACAAGAATGCCCTCTGAGTGCACATGATACACAGGATGCATCACTGCTGTTGCACATGCCTGCAAAAACAAAGAGAGTCATTTAAGATGAAAACTGACAAAGAAACAAAACAGAGTTTCACATCACTAACATGGTATGGAATCAGTGTGAGCAGAGAGCCCAGAGGGTACACGCTGTAATCCAATTTCCCCGAGATAGGCTCAACTCTTCCATGTTCCTGAGTCATGGACAGTAGTCTGCATGAAAGAAAAAAAAATCATTATTTATATTCAAGTTTTCATTTGGTAAATGAGACATTTATTCATTATACATGTAATTACTTGAGGTTTGGATGCCCTTCGATCACAGCGTATCCTGTTGGAAGTTTCCCCGCCCCATCCAAACTTGAGTGATGGGCAGTAATAGGGATTCAAACAAACAAAAAAAGCAGAGAAGTGAATCTATACTTGAATAGTAGCGATGCACCCAATATTTGGCCACCGCAAATTTTCGAAAATGGCAGAAAAAAAGCATTTTCGGCAATCGGCCGAAATAAAATTCAAGCAGAAAGAATATGGCTGAAAGAGGATGTTGTGGTGACGCAAGTAAAAAAAAAAAACCCGCTGCAAGCAAGTGTCTGAATTAAACACCAAACACAGGAGTGAGTGTCCGCCTTGCTGCTCGCTGGCGTTTGAGTACCAGCAGCTTCATTGTGCACACCAAAGAAGGAGAGGGTCGCTTGGTAAACTATATCGAAAAAAAGAGCGCTGCCGAGTACTGCACTACAGGCGAGCCACTCTTTCTCCTGCAGCGCCTTCCTTTTTTTCTTTGATAAGAGCCCCTCGAGCGATTCCGCTTTTTCACTTGCATTCTGGTGGCCGTGCTAAAAATTATTATTATTATTATTTTTATTTTTTTTGCACTCACTCACACAAACATGCACACATACAAACATGGTCTCCCAGGCAGGGAAGCAAACCCACGCCAACCTGCATCGTAGGTGAGTGACAGTTCCACAATAGCCGTGCTAAATTCTTTAGCTAATTAGCACTATTGCTATCAACAGTTTTTAATCAAGTAAATCAAGTAAACACTTACCACTATCTCCGAGTGACTACAGATCTGTACAGGACGCCGTGTGTGACTTTGCAGTCCGCTCCCAAAGCCGATTGGCTGGTACGAAGAAATGTATTTATTTTTAAACGTTGGTGAATATGTGAATGTGCCGATTTTATGTACGCCGCAATGCGTCCCGCTCCAAATAGCCTACAAATGCGTCATCCGCACGGCATCCGTGCCCGCCGGTGCGAAGTACTGTACATTGACTATAAAGTGCAATTGCACCGCCAGAAAATGTTGCTCAGTTGCTCACCCCGCGTTCGCTGTTTAATGTACCATTCGCCAACATGTCTCTGATGTCTGTGGTGTGGACGCATTTCAATTTATATTGTGCTTTGTTAAAATGCCCGCGCTGAATAGACCTAAATGTTTTATAATAATAATATCATTTTAATTAATTATAATTAATGCAATGATAATAAGAAATTGGCATAACTTTTTTTCGGCGTTTCGGTTTTTGGCCAAGCCTTTCTCATTTCCGGTTTCGGCCCAAAAATTTCATTTCGGTGCATCCCTATTAATAACTTTAGTTGCTTGCCATTAGACTAAAATGTCTTGTGTATTAATGTGGACCAGGATTCAGAACGTACCTTAACCCTGTCCATCCGCAGTCAATCAGCATCTGGTTCCTGTGAGGACAGTGACCTATGACCCTTGTCAAAACCCGCACAGCCACATCTTCCACACCACATGAGCCAATGAGAGACTGCTGCACATCTAGAAGTAATTGAGCAATGACATTTACACATACTGCAGGTGCAACATTTATTGTAAACGAACATACCATAGAAGACAAAATTTCCTGGATGCACCTCGCTAAGCTTTGCCATGTCTTGGACTGGGTGACTACAGGAGGGTGTGGAGCCAATGCTGGACTTGCAGCTGATGCCAACAGCCTTTAACCTGACAGAAAATAAATACTTCTTTCATACATATTATCAAATACATTTCATATAGTTGATTTGTAGACTCTCCCTCAATTTTTTTTAAGTGAATTGAGAATAACCCTAAATCCATAAATGGTGTTCTTCATTCACTTTTCCATGAACTGCAGAGTAAAGCTGGTAGTTTCCTTTGCGACAGCCTGAATTTCCCGGACTCCTCTGCAGTTGTAGGTGTTCCCACAGTGAGCGTACACTCCCGTTAACTGCACACCTGCCGTCTCAGCAATGGCCAGCGCCAGTCTGAGCGCCTCGGGTTCCGAATGCAGGATGCCAGCTGCAGTGGAAGAAAGAGTAAAAGATGCAGTACTGTGGCGCGCCATCCTGTCATTTTTGCCTCCTCACCTCTCCCGTTGCCGCAGTCTAGTTTCATCCAGACGTGCCATGGTCGCCCGTCTCTCAGCGGTCGCTTTTTGAGCTGCTCCAGAGCATCAGGATGGTCGAGTAAAACTTGAAAGAGTTCCAGTCTCTCTGACAAGATGGCACAACGCTCCACCTAGCAAAAGACAAGCAGAATTGGTGTGTGATTATCCCAGATCTGATTTAAAGAGAAGTCAACCCCCCCAAAAAAATTATTGACAATAAAATGTCTATACAGCCCCACTAGTCTAAATAGGATATTCTGGTTGATATTGCGTTAGTGGAATATGAGTAAAGCAGCAAAGTCCAGCAGTTTTGATCAATATCATCAAATGGCCATTTGCCACTTGCTGTCGACTGAAGATGACATCACTGTTGTTCAGGACTGTGGAAACAACCAATCACAGCTCAGCTTCAGAAAACAGGTGAGCTCAGATTGGTCGTTGCCTGAGTCCTGAGCAACTGTGATGTCATCTTCAGTCAACAGCAAGTGGCAAAATGGCCGCCCCCTGAGATGGATAAAAATGATTGGATTTTGCTGCATAACTCATATTTCACAAATGTAACATTAATCAGAATGTCATGTTTAGATTAGTGAGGTCACATATAACATTATTGTGAAGAAATGTTGAAGGTTGACTTCCCCTTTAAAAAGATTAAAATTAGTTTTGAATGACCCTGTTAAAAGTACATACATATTCTAGGGGTGTGAATTGCCTAGTACCTAGTGATTCGATTTGTATTACGATTAATATAACATTCTTACATTCTTAATGTGTGAATTCTAACCCCAAGTAAGATGTTTTGTTGAATATTTCCATAAAAAATTGATGTTTAAAAATGTATTCGAGAATTGCGCGCTGTAATATCGCGATATATTGCCGAATCGATTTTTTTCTAACATCCCTAATATATTCATATACAATTTCAGCATATAATTCATACATTCAGCATTATCTTTGTTTATATGTTACATATTTTCCTATAAAGCTAAGGTTTAGCTGTTTGTAATAGATCAAGAATGGGCAACTTAAATAATGAAGGGGGCCAAATTTTTTTTTTTTTTTTTTTTTTTTTAAATCAGGGCTACTGAAGGGCCACAAAGGACCACACAAGTCCTTAACAAATGCATGACAAAAATAACATTTTAAATATGGACAAAATACAAATTGCAAAAATCTGTATACAATTTTGACCCTGCAAAGTGATATGAAATAGAATATATAAAATGGAGATGTCTCAAAGAGAGGGGGAGACGAACCTTATCAAAAGGAAGAGAATAAGCATAGAGGATGTCATCAAATCCATGGTCGGAGTAAAAATAGGCCTCTGCCAGGGTGGAGACCACAATGCACCGTCGTGAACCCACTGTCATTATGTCAGCACACTCACTAGGTGGTAGAAAAAACACACACACGAGTCAGCATCCTATATTCTACTGTATGTGACTGAGAATTAGGCTGGCACACCATTAGATAAACAAAGTCGTTGGTACATGATCAGCTCGTTTGTCATCTATTCAATATGATTTTGATCAAGACTCTTCAAAAGAGTCAAATGTCTTGTTTTTCTTAGCCCATAAACTCGTGGCTGAGCTCAGGCTCTCTGACTCTAGAACACATTTTGCAAGTTTAGTTCGATGGCAGTAAATGGCTCAAAAGATTGTGCAACAAAACATTAAGTCACGTGTAGCACCCTTTGTTTCAGGCCATTTATTTTATTTTACAAATATTTTGTTTCATTTGCTCACTTCCAGCAAATAAATTAATTATCACGTTTGCCTGTTTAAAAAAAACATTAGCGAACATTCTGGGCTTTTCCTTCTTTATAAGAGAAGAGTGTCTAGAATTGTGTGCGTGTGTGCGTGTGTGTGCTCGTACAGGGTTTTGTGAGTCTTCATGTGAGGGCGAAGCTGAACTCCAAGCTTCTCACACAGTTCAATCATCCTCTTGGCATTTTTCTTCACTTTGTCCACATCGACCACCAAAGCAGGAGTACACAGGGCTGAGAGAGGCTCCCCATCCATAGTGGCAGGCAGCAAGCACTAGATGACGTCCCCAACACACACTGCAATTAAATTCCGATGCATGACTGGCTTCAGATCACATATTTGGCCCAAAATGAATTCCTGGACTAGACACTTTTATTACATTTGTGGCAGTTTACGCTGAATTGACCTGAATTTAGGATAACGAAAACTATAAGCAGATGACAAACTTTCTGTCTGTCTAAACACGCACGCACATACACACGTACACGCACACGCGCAAATAATATTAGTCGAAGTACATCTTCAGTTTTACCCACCGTTTTAACTCCAATGGAAATTCTAATCTGTACTATGACTGGCTCACTCACCCACACACGCAGTGGACTTTAACCTTACTTACCAGCCAAACAAGCCGTCGAAGCTTTTACAGGAGTCGATGGCTATTGGCTATGTCTCATTCCGAAATAGAGTAACGTGAATCCTCCTCGTATGTAGCCTAGCCTCAATCGAGAACGCTGGATCCACTGTCCATCGTCGGGATAATACATATCCCAAGATTCTTTGCGCGCCGTTATAACACAGACGGGGAAAAAATATGCTAAAGAAAGGTTACCGTATAATCAAAGGTGGCAATTTGGTAAAGATGTTTGGACTTTAAAAAAAAAAAAAAAAGATAAAGTATAGCACAAATTAAGCGCAAAAGTAAAATGTAACAGATTCACTTTAAAAATAAGAAGAACAAAATAAAAAACAGGCCAGGGCACAAAACCATTCACACTACAATTTATCTAACCTATCATGTTTTGGTACTTAATAATAATAATAATGCATCAAATTTATACAGCACTTTTCTAGACACTCAAAGACGCTTTACAAAGGAATGGATACATTATTCACACACTCACACTGTGGTGGCAATAAGCTACACAGTGGCAGGCTGACAGAAGCATGGCTGCCAGTGTGCACCTACGGCCCCTCCAACCACCACCAAATATTCGCACCTTCCATACACCAGTGTGAGGGTCACACACTGAGCAACACACGTGCATTTTAAACAAAAAAAAAGACACTGTTGGAGTTACCACATTTGTCTTTATTTGGATTTCATGTTTACAGATGTCGTGGCAGTTTTTGGATTTGTATGAGCATGTGTTATCTTGTGTGGTTCATCCTGTGGCATTTATGTGTGATATGAGAGAATGTTCTCATTCCCATGACAAACTATTGTACAGTTACAATGTAAAAAAAAAAAAAGTCCTCAGAACTACAAATGGCTTTGTCATTTTCTCTAGTTTAGCACCTTTCATGTACAAATGCTGCTGACTTTGTGACAACAGTGAGAGAGAAAAAGAAAAACCTCAAAACAAAGCCTACATTTAGTTTCATACAAATGCAATTATACAAATATTTGATGAGTGCCTTTAGGTTGGACAGCTGACCATAGATTTAGAATGAATAGAACAAACTTGTGACATTTTTGACCCAACTTGAATGATCTTTTTTTTTGTTGTTGGGTAAAACAATCTCCACCCATATCAGTGGGATATCAAGCTGCATCAGTGCTTTACATTCGGTCATGATCCTGCTCATAGAGGTTTGGTTGGTGCTTTTGCGTTTTTTCGTGTACGCCGAAGGACCGCTCTTTCTTTCATTCTACGAATTCTAACTCTATGGTGTCGAGCATTGCAGTTCCTCACTAGCATATCCAGCGGAAGAAACGCTCAAAGAAAGACGGCTTGTTCAACATGGCGTAGTCGTCGCCTCTGAAGATGGACGACATGTCACCAAGCGCCAGCTTGCGCAGCACCTCCTCATCTGTGTCACTTCCCAGTGCGATCACTGTGGGAACACCCTCAGCTCGCTTCATGGAGGACACGCCCTCCTCCAGCTGCTCGCTGGATGTAATGCCGTCGGTGATGAACACGAAGGCCAGTTCAGCGTTGCGACGAGCCAAGCGGTTCCCCTGCAACACACAAGAGGAATGGTCTACATTAAGTTCAGGTGCTATTTTCCAAAGTGCACTCCGTGGGCAATTTAAGTGTATACAAGATTGTCTACGGGAAAAAAAAGTCCAAAATATCTTTCATCCTGTTTTTACTTATCATATGTAATGAGAACAGAGGGCACAGACAGCAAACAGCTGCTGTTGTTGTTTCTTTTAAATTTTGGTGTTTCTTGATGTGAGGATGCGAGGAGACTGAACAACAATGGGTAAGTGACTTTTGGGACTCAGAGCATCTTCAGTATGTGGTTTAGTTAATAAACTAAAGGTAAAGAATGTGGAAATGGCTCTGCGTTAATTTAAATAATAACGTACGTTGTCAGCCTTGAGTGTTTATATATCACGGAGCAAAAGCCAGAAAAGTAGAAAAGTCACAAGGGCAGGAAAAAAAGGATTTAAAAAAAAGTTAGACTTGACAGCATGGCCGCTTAGAGCACCTCGTTGTCGGCTATGAGTGCGCGTATGTCGAGAGAGAGAGGCGGAAGAGTGAGCAGGGGTTACTTAAAAAAAAAAAAAAACGTTAATCTTGACAGCCAGCATTATTATTGTATTATTCATAATGAATCATTTAACAATGACACTTAACAATTAGTGCTGTCAAAGTTAAAATATTAACTAATTCATTATTCACAAAAAATTATCGCATTAATCATGTATTAACGCAGATTAATCACACTATTCATTTTTAGTGCGGATGATCCTTTAGCTTGACATGGTTATGTTAAAGGTAGCATAGGTTGTGCTTAAACAATAAACATAACTACATGCATTAAAGTAAAGCATTTAATAAATGCTTGTGTATGACATTCAGAATATTTGTTGTGTCAAAACATTGGGGTAACCCCCCCCCCCCATTTTAAATCATGGAAGTAATTAACTGTTAGAAAATGAAAAAGATGAGAAGAAAATGTTGAAGACGTCCTCATAACATTAAATGTCAAAATAATGAATATTAGAGGTGCTCTTTAAATTTGGCGGGCAAAATTTTTTGGGATAAAAAGCCTTTTTAATTAAGCGATTAATTGTGATTAATCACAATTCTAAAATGTGATTAATCTGTTTAAAATATTTAATTGTTTGACAGCTCTATTAACAATATAAACACTGGGTAGGCCGGATTAAAGAACATAGTGGGCCATATGTGGCCCCCACGCCACACTTTGCCCACCACTGATCTACTATATGTAACACTGTTGGGAATTTAGTGAACCACTTTTGCAGTGTTCGGTGTATAATCCACAGGTGACTTTATAAAGGCCTTTCTGCTTCAGTTGTGCAAAGAGTTGTCTGTTTAAAAGAGGCTAAAAATAGACAACCTCTCACATTGTCTTGTATGGGCAATGTCAAATCTATTTCACACCAAAACAAGCAAAGTCCACTGTTGTTCAGGATGATAGCCAACCTGAGAGTGATGCCTGATGACCTTGCTTAGGCCAAGATGAGTTGTTAATGTTTGGGTTTTGTTAACATGGTCTGCTGGGTGAAAGGGTGTAACTTAGCAATTTGTTAGCATTCTGGACTTGAGTCATTGTCATGAGGTAAGCGGAAAACATTCTCAGAGGTTAAGGCCGAAACATGAGGTGCATGACGGGTGTGACAGCGGTATGTGTTCTGTTTACCTGTGGACCTGATCGATAAACCACATTGTTGACAGCGTGGATGATTGCGTTGCCCAGAGCCGATGAAGAGTCCATGTAGGTCACTCGCGCCAGCGAATCAGAGATCACCGTCAGATTGTGTGTGAGCGAGAACTCTACTCGCTGTTCGCTCGGGCTGCCGTATTGCACCAAGGCTAAGCGGGCGTTCCTCTCGTCTGATTGGCCGTTGGCGAGGGTGAAGCGACGGGCCACGTTTTCAATGAATTCTTTGGCCCGCCGGTGGTTCTCCAGTCCCATCCTCTCAGAGCCGTCCAACAGGAACACTACGTCCACTGGCCGCTGCACACAGCTGGCCACAGCAGGTTCTGGAACACACACACACGCACATGCAAACACATTATGTCTTAAACATCAGATTTCGTATCCAGTCGGCACTTGATTGCAGTTGTTGTGAAGTCCATATCAGGAAACCACTGTATATGCTTTATATACCAATTTATTTGGACACAATATAAACACGATGAATGCATCCAGTCCTACCCAAAATTCACATTTGCAAGTTGCAGTCACTGAGCTAATATGACAAAAAGAGCTTTGATGAAAGCCTGTCATCAATTCTCAGTGATTCCACTACAAGCCAAGCCACATGCAAAAAAAACATGCACATATAAAAACCATAGGTGGTTTTAAATCTCTTTAAAATATGAAGGCACTATAATTACATCCCAAATTAAATAATCAAAACAACGCCATACGTCTTCTGATTTATACACAATATAGTGCGTAATGTGACCCTTGTGGCAGATCAGTACAAATCATTCACAGAGCCAAAATTAAAGGTTGTGACTTGTAACCATGGATGTGTGCAAAACGCCAAATAATATGAAGTCATTTGAGGATTTCCGCAAGCCAGTGATTCACAATGGAAATATGGCTTCATCATAAAGCCACCTTCCACAGGAGAAGCATGAATGGCTCTATAGAAAATTCTTCCAACAAATGGATGACATCCATTATGCATCACAATTTAAGTTCCCTGGATACAGTCCCAGGTTAAGTACTTCAGAAATAAAGAATTCTTTGTTTTGCTCTTGAAAAGCTTGACAAATAGTCATTACAAAAAAAGACCAGAAAAATGTCATGCGATTGTCTCACATTAGACCACATGTGTATATTGCACGTATCTGGATTAAAAAGGAAAAGTCAACCCTAAAAAATGACAATATGTTCTATGCAGCCCCACTGGTCTAAATATGGTTTTCTGGTTAATTTTGCGAAATATGATTTAAGCAGCAAAATTCTGCCATTATTATCCTTGTCAGGGGGTGGCCATTTTGCCACTGGCTGTCGACTGAAGATGACATCACAGTTGCTCAGGTCTCGGGTAACAACCAATCATAGCTCAGCTTCAGAAAACAGGTGAGCTGTGACTGGCCGTTGCCTGAGCCCTGAGTAACTACGATGTCATCTTCGGTCGACAATTAGTGACAAAATGGCTGCAATCTGAGATGGATAAAAATGGCTGGATTTTGCTTCATAACTCAATATTCCACAAATGTGAGATTAATCAGAATGTCATGTTTAGACTAGTGAGGTCACATATAACATTATTGTCAAGAAATGTTTAAGGTTGACTTCCACTTCAAAAGGTGCAGTGTTGTTAAGATCTTTCAGTCCAGCCTGAAGCATATTCATGAGGTAGCAGGGTTAGCATATTAGCATTAGCAGAGCCCTATAGCTTTCTCAGGGTCTCCCATTATGTCTCCATAGACATATTTGAAAGAGTCGATGAACAGCTGGGTCCACTGCTGCCTGTCTGTCCCCTTGGCCAGTTTTGCTCGTTGGGCTGTGTATGCCATGGTTGCCACGCCAACACCATATTGTTCCTTGCCCAGTTGATTCAGAAGGCCGGCGACACCCTCCAAAGAGGTAGGGACCAATGAGGGGGTGCCTTCCTCGGCCAGAGGCCTCCATGCGGGAGGGCTTTGCCTTGAAGTGAAGCGCCCTCCTGCAACAAGGGGGCGGAATAACATTGTGGGCGGGGTCCCACGAACACCACGCAGAAAAGAAGATGCTGAAGGTGCGCTCACTTTCAAACAAACGTTATTCTGGGTCAATGAGGGTCATCAAAGGTTGAGTTACATTAGGCTATTGATTACATTTTAGTGATTGTATAATGCCATTTTCTCTTAAGTCCATCAAGGCATTGAAATGACAAATGTTTGTGTGTTTTTGTTAGGTTACAGATGGTCAGTGTAAAATGCTGCATTGACAAGGTTTTTTGGATTTACATTTACTGTACATCCATGTCTGGTATTTTACTTATATTTCAATACACTAATATGTTGTATGTGCCCCCCAATAGTCTAAACACAACATTCTGATCAATGTTGCGGCTGTGGAATATGAGTTTAGCTGCAAAATCCAATTGTTTTTAATCCATCTCAGACGGCGGCCATTTTGCCACATGCTGTCGAATGAAAATGACATCACAGGTACTCGGGGGTCAGGTAGCGGCCAATCATGTTTCAACAGTTTTTTGAAGCTGCGGTGTTACCTGAGCCCTGAGCAAATGTGATGTCATTGTAGGTCGACAGCAAGTGGCAAAATGGCCGCCCTCTCAGATGGTTAAAAAGGGGTGGATTTTGCTGCTTAGTTTAAATTCCACAAATTTACGGCCGAGTTCCAATCCTATGATGGTGATGTAACCCGAATGTCTTAAATTTTCACTCAGAAATAAACACTTCATGAAATCATTCTCAATCAACAGCTCTGGGCTTCTGTTAATGTGTGATGGGGATTTTGTCATCAACCACCACCACCCCAGCCTGTATTTTGCCATTTTGTTATGTTTTGCCATAAGAGAGACGTTTCTGGGCGGAAAGTCAATGTTTACCCCTCCAGCCAATCACAGAGCGAGGGGGTGCGTCGCTGAAGGCAGGCGCAATGCTAACGAGAAGAGTGGGGGTTGAGCCATGGGAGGAGTCAGTTTTGAATTGTTTGTTTACAAACACAAACGGTCAAAACTCAAGACCCCACCGTTAAGTCGGATTTCACCATTTAAGTTGATATTTCCATTAAAATATTTTGTACAGCAATTTTAAAACACATATTTGCCCGACTGGGAAGAGCCGCAACCAATATTTTGTGTTTCCGTATGGACATTTATTGCTGACGGACGGCAGAGCGGAGCTAATTCAAACTTAAACACGGAAATATGACGCGGCTGATGGCGGACAGACCTGCTGATGGACGTCCGTTGCTGGAGGTGGCAACAACACAACTTTAAATAACTTTAAAATGGCCTGATAACTGTGGTAAATTAACAAAAAAGGAGGTGCTACTGATGAGGCACGGGCGCCGTAAAGTCGAAACGACGTAACTCCCTGTAATAAACAAAATTTTGGGGTTAACTTTCCCTTTAAATGTACATACATTAGCATATATACATGACATTTTGTTTGTTCGGGACTTGATAAAAAACAAAGTTTGGGAACCCTTGCTTTTAAGTCAAAATATTGAAAACAACATTGTAGAAACAACATCGTCTAGGCTTTTTTTGTTTGTTTGTTTGTTTTGGATGGTTGATCTCAGACCACGTTACTATTACAACAAAAATTGAGCAGAGATGTGCTAATTGCATTGACACCATGGTTAATTGCACATTTTTCTCGACATAATGTTGTCGGTTTGTATGCTTCATACACACTTACAGACTGTTAATAAATGTAATTAGTGGTACTGGTTCATGTGGTATCAATTCAACCAAAGCCAAAGAAGCACAAAGACAGAAACATGCTGTAACAAGCTAGACTCTAACAAATGCCATATATCCTTTTTTTTTTAACTTTCAAAAAGCTTACCTGTTTTACATGGCAGGTCGGGGCATACAACAACAGGATCTGAAGTAAAGACATACACAGAATTAGCAAGGATCTACTTTGAAAACGTGTTGTGCCCCGTTTATGTCCATGTACTGTACCTGGGCAGAGGACCGTCTCAATCTTGTCAATGAACTCCTCAGCCACCAGGTCGGCAAAGCGCCTCATGCCCAGCACCCTTCCATCCTTCTGGCAGGCTATACTCTTCAGAATTTCATTCTCCTCAATCTGGTCAAACATGTCTCCAATACCGATGGCACTCACGTCCACACTGGGATCACTGCATACACACACGTGGACACCCCAATAAACCATTAGCTCGATCTTTGCTTTTACATAAATGCAGATGTGGCAGACAGCGTTAGGCACCTGCACAGGTAGGTGAGCAACGAATCATCATCTCTGGGGTCGAAGCGTCCGTCGGTGATAACCACCACGGTGACGTTGGCTTTGGCTCTGCGGCTGTCCCTGATTAGATTGTCGTAGGCGTACTTCAGAGCAGATGGAGTCCATGTTCCTCCAGCGATCCATTCCATGCGCTTCACTGCATCCTGAATATGAAGACAACCAAAAAGTGTTTACAGAGCACAGACAGGGTATTAATTAACAACAAACTAGAGTTATTGTTGTATTTTAGTTACAATTCTGTCAAGTTTACAAACAAAACAGTAAAACCGCTATGGTTGAATTCCCGGGCATTTATACAATATGTTTTGTAGTCCTACAAAATGTTTTACGAGATCTTTGTCTTTGCAAAGTCACAAAATCAAAGAACATGGATGACATCACGTGAGACCTCTGCTCAGTAAACACCTGAAGGATTGAAGAATATTTAAAATATGTTCTATGTAGCCCCTCTAGTCGAAACACGGTATTCTGATTAATATTGCATTTGTGGAATAAGCAAAATCCACCCGTTTTTAATCCATGTCAGGGGGGGGGGGCAGCCATTTTGCCACTTGCTGATGACTAAAAATGACATCACAGTGGCTGAAGGTTCAGGTAACGACCAATCAGGGTTCACCTTTTTCTGAAGCTGAGCGCTGATTGGTTATATGCCCTGCGCCACAATGGTGTCATTTGATGTCGCAAGATGGATAAAAACAGCTGGACAACATATTATTGTACAGTAAATAAAATGCTTGGGTTGACTTCCAATTTAACGCCACAAATATGTTTTGTTTTTTGTATGTGTTGGACCATTACATAAGGTAGTGGAAATCAAACTTATTTCATGCTGTAGCAGCAACCGAGTCACCAAATCAAATAATAATCTGTTCTGACTGCTCAGTATAATAGTAAACTTAATTTTACACCAGTGCGACAGTCAAGAATTGTTACTTAGATGGTTTATGAAACAGATCAAATTACATTTCCATTACTTCCAATGGGGAAAATTGTTAAAAAGAAATGTCTATAGTCTATTTCGGTAAAGTTTACATCTACAATGCAAAAAAAAAAGGAGCGTCGGGGCAACAGGATTATCGGCTCATACTAATGTTTTTTTTTAAGAAACAATTTTTTTCAGTCTGCCATTTAAATGTGACAAAATACAATAATCAGTATGCCAATTCTCCGAGGAATGAGCAACAAAACACTGAACACAACCTACCTCCATCCTAACATATAAATGCAATCTATAGAATACTCGCAATTAAAGAGAGCAACATAAAAAATAAAAAATGTTAGGATCCAACAACTGAGACCTTGAAAGAGGAGAGTGTATCAATTTTGGGGTCGTCGAGCCGGATGGCCTGGAAAGTTCCACTGTGACTGTACTGAACGACTCCCACTCTTGTGCCTGGAAACAAAATCAAGTTGAGAGACATGTTGCGGGACATATTTCATGCTCAAGCTGACAAACCTGTTTCTGACTGGGGGTCCTTGGCAAGGGATCCCAATCGGTTGATGGTGTTGATGACAAAGTTTTTCTCCAAAGTGAAGTTGGTCAGTCCAACTGACTCAGAGCTGTCAATCACAAACACAATGTCCAGAGCGCCACATCGTTTTTCACAATCTGCAAACAAAAACGGCAGACTATCAGGACGTGACATTCAGTCAGATGAGATCATGGATGGCACTGGAGGCTCACCACAGCAGCCGCATGTTTCCCTGATGTAATTCATGACATCACATTCCTGCAGGAAGAAATTATCATTATATATGGTAAATCATGTCTTAAACATTTGAAATGATGTGGTAAAAAGGGTCTTACAGTGAGGCCAGGATCTCCCTCAGGACCAGAATCTCCCTGAAGAAGAAATGATGACTTAAATATGCAGTCCATATTTCATATCTCTTGCCCAGCCATCATAATCAAATGGGGCCTTTAAATTACGTTGCAGTTTTTGTTCACTTACATCACGCCCAACGTCTCCTCTAGATCCTCTCGGTCCAGGCTCACCCTGAGATCCGGGTTCACCCTTTTGACAAAACAAGTTACTTAGTACACTTGCATGATCCGAAGCCTTCAGACAACAATCAAGAGATACTTACAGACTCTCCTGGGGTCCCTTTATTTCCGGGATCACCCTTAGGGCCACAGTCTCCTCTGCCGCCACGAGGTCCTCGATTTCCCTTCTCTCCTCTCTCACCCTACGGAAAAGCAGTGAAATGTCGTGCCACAGCTCACACGTGTGTGTAAACCTGTGCCAGTTTTCGGTACCGATGATCCTCTTGGTCCAGGATAACTGAAGCCAGGTCTTCCAGCGTCTCCCTGAATTGATGTGAAAGAAACAATTAAAACACTCATCATGTCACATCATATGAGAAGAAAATAGATTGACATCCACCTTTGGTCCAACTTGACCTGGATCACCTCTTGGTCCGGAATCACCAGGGTCGCCTCGTGTACCCTACGATTAAGAACAAATGAGCGCTTTTGCACAAAAGAGCAGCTTTTGGTGATATTTCCAAATAAGTCATTTGACTTACATTTCGTCCCAACTCTCCTTGTGTACCTGGTGGTCCTCTGGGGCCTGGAAGACCATTGTCCCCCTGTTTGGATCAGAGATGATTGATAACGGGCCAAATGCAATGAATAATTCAATTTAAAGGGGAAGTCCACCCCAAAATTGCCTTTACAATGAAATGTTGTATCTGGCCCTACATTTTGATTCATATTTGGAAGAGGAGTTAAGCAGAAAAATCCACCCTTTATATCCATCTCTGGGGGTGGCCATTTTGTTACTTGCTGTCGACTGAAAATGACATCACAGTTGCTCAGGATGACCAATCACGGCTCACCTGTTTTCTGACGCTGAGCTGTGATTGGTTGTTACCACAGTTCCAAGCAACAGTGATGTCATTTTCACTCGACAGCAAGTGGCAAAATGCCCCCCCCCAAGAATACAAATGGGTGGATTTTGCTGCGCAATTCATATTCCGCAAATGCAATGTTAATCTGAATACTGTGTTGAGACTAGTGGGGCTGCATAGAACTTCTTGTAAAGAAAATTGGGGTTTTGACTTGTCCTCTCACCTTTGTGCCTTTGCTTCCTATTTCACCTGGAAAGCCCCTCAAGCCCTCTGATCCCATTTCACCCTAAATATAAAGAACAGTACATTACTGGAGGAATAATGACATTACAAAATCATGTGGCTTTCGCACCTATGACACACTTTCACAGTAAATTAGCAAGACAAATGACTCAATTAATTTCCTTGCAGGTACATTCAGATTTCTCTCAGTAAAAAAATCCTAGCAAACCGAAGTGCGTTACCACAAACCAAGTTACACAAAAGTGTTAACTGAAGAGCAATTATCTTTGTTTGTATGTCAAGAAATGCTCCTCCCTCACCCGATGAAAACAAGATTAGCTTTTCTGTCAACGCTAGGATTGGATTAATCGTGGCTCTTTCTCACCACACCTGGACTGTGCCAGAGCAGGTTTAAAATATTAGGGCGTCTCTGACATGGGAGATGAATTATTATGTTTACGCCTGAGCAAATGAACTGCACCAAGGGGCAGAAATGAACTTGACTTTAATTACAACCGACTTTAAGGATTTTGTTGTGAAAGCATACCTTGTCCCCCCTGACTCCATCTGGTCCTTGAGTACCCTTAGGTCCATAATCGCCTCGCCTTCCCTATAAAACAAAAACAGTGTGAAATCCTAACCAGCTCAAAAACAGAGAGCAAAAAAATCCCAACTAGAGAATTGCTTGTCCTTACAGGCTCCCCTCTCGCTCCACCAAGTCCTGGGGTGCCCTAAAAAAAAAACAATGCACAGATGAGTAAACATGAAGGAATGAGAAATTTCTTAGCAATATATGATAGTCTTACAGCAGATCCTTTCAGTCCAGGCAAGCCAGGCGATCCAGGACTTCCCCTTTCTCCCTGCGAACAACGTGTCAGTTAGTAGTTTACTTACAGGTTTGTTATTGACATGAGTCTTTATCATCTTCATTACCTTTGGTCCAGCTTGACCAGAATCGCCAGGAGGACCAGATCTTCCAGGACGTCCAGGATCTCCCTACAGCCACATAATTACAACAGGTGTTGCGGATGCTGCTTGATTTCCTCTGAGTTTCGTTCCTATACCTTATCTCCAGCGGCTCCAGCAAGACCACGTTCACCGACATCTCCTAGGTGACCATCGGAACCCTGCAAGCATAAAACAATTTTTTTTTCAAAGCCAGAACACAGCTGTTCAAGGATTCACGGGTAATGCCGCCGTACTCTGTCTCCCGGGTCTCCTTTGCAGCCAGGAGCGCCTATCCGTCCAATTTTACCCTGCAAGAAAAGGTAAGAAAATCACAAATGGAACATCAAACGCAGTAATTAAAGGTTCTTTGGTTCAACTGTTGCATACCGTCACTTTTCTAATTGGTACTGAAAATATCATTCTCACCTTCTGTCCATCTGTTCCATTGCGTCCTGAGATTCCGGCTACACCCTGAAGACAAGAAGAAGAAACAATTAAGAAAACAAAGAAGAAGAAGAAGAAGAAGAAGGAGGAGATTTTTGATTGATTTTGAGAAGAATGTACCTTTTTCCCTTGAGTTCCCAGCTCTCCCTGTAGACAAACAAATCATTAATGGTCACTCGACATCATCAATTTTTGTTTAGCAATTTGCAGCAGATCAATCCTAAAGCCTCACCTTCTCGCCTTTAAGTCCGGGCTCTCCCTTCACAGAGGCAAAAAGAAAAATAGAAAGTCAGAGATTTTGCTAAAATTCACATTCTCAAGCTGCAAATGGTGGTGGAAGATGGCTCTTACTTTGATACCAGGCTGACCGATGGGCCCTTCGATACCTGGGTCACCTGGACGACCTCTCTGACCTTTTTGACCTGGATCCCCATAGTCTCCTTTAGCACCCTACAATGAAAAAGGAGGCTCAGTTCAAGATGAGGATGAAACAACAAACAATGTAAAAGGTGTGTGTATGCAAATCTCACTTTCTGTCCTCTGTGGCCTTTTGGACCTTGTGGCCCTGGTGTCTCAAGGCAAGACACTTTGTAGCACTGTAGGAGATGAAGTGAAAAATCAGTGAAGTTGTATTCGGGAAAGTCTTGTTCCTTTTTGTCTTACCTCCACAAATGATTGATGTTTCTGTGAAAAAAAAGACAGGAGAAACAAGGTGTTAGCAGGGAAGGTCTTTCAGTTCCGTCCATGTGTGCCTCCAGTGTTTTAGTCACCATGCTCTTAATGATGCGGTTAATGGTGTCCTGCTGGATGACAGCTTTTCCAGAGCTCAGATCGACAGCCATGAAGTCGCTCCTGTAGACTGTCGCTGGAGCGTTGGCAATCTCCCTCAGTCCAGTCTCGTCAATATTCTTGGATGCCGCCACCACAAAAATGCGTATGCCCTCATCACGCGCCCTTTCCGCTGCCACTTTGATACCCCCGCAGGGGTTTCCAGTCACATGGCCGTCGGTGATGACCACGGCAAATCTCAGGGCGTTGGGGTATGAAGGCGAGCGCAGCATTTCCATGGTCATGTTGGTGATAGCGCAGTCCGTGTAGGTGCCCTTTCCGAGGTAACGAATTCCCCTGACACCCTGGAAACAGTGCAACGTCTTGTTAGCCTACTACTTGCAACGTGCAGTGTTTGAAATTTTCTTGCTAATGTTTGCTGTTGTATGCCCAACACTACATTTGTTTCCAAAATAAATTGTTTCAAGGGTTTTGAATGAAAACAATGTGTTAGATTGCACCTTGCCGATCAAAAACATTTCTAAAATATTATTTTGATCAATTATCCTCCCCAGGTAACGACCAATAACAGCTCACCTGTTTTCTGAAGCTGAGCTGTGATTGGTTGTTACCTGAGCCCTGAGCAACTGTGATGTCATTTCTGAACAGACGCAATGGTGACACCTAGCGGTCAACTGGGTGACCTACATACATGTCCGCAAAATGGCTCCACAACCATAGCTGCTACAAGCCTACTTTAGCGTTTCCTCACATCTGCTGAATAGAACACTGAATAGGAATACAGAACATTCAGAGATCTTCTCCCATCTTATTAAATATTTTGTTTAAAACCCTTAAATTAATTAATAAATGATTGAGCATTTGTTCAGTCAAATGTCTTCTTAAGTAGTATTTTATTTTGAAAGTGGTCAGAACCATCAAAAAGCCCAAAACGGGTTACAATACCACCCACGTTAAAAGCGACAAAAAGCTAATGGGCTTTGACATCACCGAGCCAAATGATCTAAATGTTTTTTTGTTTTTTACATTTGTCCCATGCAAACATAAAAAATACTTGGTAGTCACTATCTGCCACAGTGAAAACTAGCAGTGAGTAAACTGGTGCTGAGGATGATTCCTGCATATGACGACTGACTCGTAGGCTGATCAACGTTAGCTTAAAGAGGGACCGACCAATTAGTGATGCTGCTGTCTTCCTGAAATACTACATAAACATTGAAGGGTCGCAGTGAGCAGCCTGTTTCAGAGAAAAATAACAGAAATCCTGTTTGTAGAATATCTAATCATTGATCTTGACAAGCAGGTCAGACACAGGAGAAAGGGTGCATGAGGTAAGCCTTAAAAGTGTTGTTTGACGTTTGGTAAAAAAGAAGAAGAAATGTTTCAATGTTGATAGCATTCAGCTGTGTAACTAATGCAGGTCATACTGTTTCTATGCTTACCAGATAGATTATTCACTTCAGCATGGGTGACACCCGGGCCAGCTTTTAGAGGATCAAAACGTTCAAAGATGTTTTTATTTTTTATTTTATTTTTTATTTTTTATTTTTTTAAATATGGGTAAACAATGCTTTTGCCAAAGTAAACCAGTATTAAATTACAGTCATCGCCATTAGGATCCATTGGGATGGATGGAAAATGCAAAGCAAACAGTCCTTGAGTGTTTATCATGATGAAATGAATCACAGTGCACGAGGGCGTCTGTATAACTTACAGAGATGAAATCACTCTTGGATCCGATGCGGCTGAACACTTGCTGTCTCTGGGAGAAGTGCAGCCCACCGATATTCCAGTTGATTTTCACAGCGCCCCGAATTTCTTCCGCTTCTAAATGATCTGCAAACTGCTCACTGAAGAGCTACAACAGGAAGACACAAGTTGGCAATGATGTCATTTGGAAGGGTTGAAGATGTAGCGCACTAGACATCATCTCCTGTATTTTGCATGTGAAAATGTCAGTGGGGAGACAATGAGTCACTTTCTATAGTAGAGTTGCCATTCAAGATGAACCTTAATGCTCTCCACAAGTGATCCAGGGGGAGACTCCTGCAGGGCGATGGTCTCGGATGTGTCAATGGTGAAGTACACATCAATAGGGCAGTCTCGCTTCTCTGGAGGGGAATCAAAACAATTTAAGGGAACAGATGTTATCAAGACGATAAGATCCAAATGATGTTGTAGGTTGACTGCTATTATAACAATGGGACTAATAAAATACATATGGTTTCTATTTTTTTTCCAGTAACACAAATAAACAACATGCAAGTGTTGTTGAAGGTTTGGATAGATAAAGTTTAGGTTTAGCTAAACATTCACTTACTGCTGCATTCGGGTACCTGGGCGTTACTCAGTGCTCCAAAAATAAGGCACAGGGCTATGACCTTTAACCCCTCCATCATCTTGTCCATTCTGTCGTATAACAAAACACACACACACGAGCCAAGCAAATAAGCTTGTTAAACAAGAATAAGAAATGTTAAAATAACAGATTGATTTTTCTGTTGCATGTTTCCTTTTTAGGGTCATGGGTGAGTGAGGTGGTGTACATCCTGGACTGGTCGCCGGTCAATCGTATTGAGCGCATATGGATATACAACCATTCACACTTTTGGAAAATTAGGATTTGATAACAAAACCTCTTAAATGTGAGGAAGATGTATAAAGCGAGAAAGTGTCTGTTACTGAAAGTAGTTAATGGAAAGTAACTTGGCCACTGCGAGAGTATTTGAGTACTGTATAGCTCCCAATTTGCATAGTTTTTTGCATACAGCAATACAGATATTTGGCCAGTGATGAGCCTTTTTGATCACTCACTAATTACTTAGCAAGGATTTTTAAATGTGTAAGGGGAGTTTTTGATGCCAAGAAACAAACATGATGTGATTTGACATGCTTTAAACATGACTTGCTCACTTCCGCATCGCTGGGCATCAATTTGAATCACCTTGCAAGGATGTCAAACTCATTTTCATCATAGCTGTGGTTTACTTCAGAGTTTGACACTGAAAACCAGGTAACTGAATAGTCACCATACCAAGAGATGGGAATCGAAAACCGCTTATTTTTGAGTTTCCGGTCATTTGATTCCTACATTTTTTTTTCCCGCTTATGGATTCGTCTTACCACGTCACAAATGCGTGATGACGTCGCATTCAAGAATTAAGTGTACTTTGGCTCTGAACTTTTCTAACATGGTGTCAAGGCAGAGTCACACTTTAGTTTGGCTATACGTCACCCCAAAAGATAATATAGAGAGGTTGGGAATACTTAGAATGTGTATATCATTTAAAGATATACATAATGACATCATATATGCAGTATTGGTTGTACTACTGTAATCTCTTACCCTCAGAGAATCGTGAAGAGAATCAATAAGGAATCGGACTGATAAGCAGTGTCAGTGATAGAATCGGAATTGCAAAATGATCAACAATTAGCATCCCTTTCCCTACACATCACATTAATAGCCTACACATAGGCTACTGTACACAATTGCTAGTGCAATTGATCTGTGCAAACATGAACAACAAATTTAATTTGAAATCAGAAGTCATGGACAAATATTTCAGTATATTTTTGGTGAGAACAAATGTTTGTCTGTGTGTGAAGTGAAGAAAATGGAACATTTTCTCCAGATTTTCTGTCGAAGGGAAAAAGAACAATTCAATTTAGTAAGAAACATAAAGCAGTCACTAAATGTGTTTGAGTATGCCACATAGAGTGATGCAGTACACTGGATCAGACCCGCCCCTGGCCCTGGCCCTGGGCCTTGATTTTAATGCCTCTGCCCCACAGGATTTGATGAGCCCCACTGATCCACTGGTTGGGGGTGCAAATACATAAAGTACGTACTCTCTGACAGTCCTTTTAATCTAGCGATGTCATTTTTGGCAAGATGCCTGCCTATCAATACAACCATCCATCCATCAATCTATACATGTTCCTATATCACCTTGTCCTAATTTGATCACAGGTGAGTACCCGGACATGCAAACATCACATAGGAAGGCCGTTGGGATTCAAAACCCAAACCTGAGAAGTGGTGATGCTAAGCAAGATTTCACCACCTGAGCACGTCAAAAAATAACTCCTCCTCCAATAATAATAATTTAAAAACACACACTCAAGAATACATAATATATAATATTTAAGATGATAATCACGTTTTACGCCTCGTTTTGGGCCTTGTCAAATTTCCACATAGACGATTAATTGTGTCTCCCTCTAGCGGACATAAAGTAAAAGGATGCGAAGGAGTCGCTCGTGCAGATGTCCCCACTCTGTCCACTGCCTGACCGGGAAAGTGACGCGTTTTTAGATCTTAAAATCTTAAAAACCACGCCAACGTATATGAAGCGATAACAGGAACAAGGCAAAGAATTTAAGACTTTGCGGAATTCAATGAAGATGCATATCTATTTGTGTTCTGCCTGTAGACGAGTCACAAATCACAACTCAGTTCATTTAAAAGCAAGAATAAAACAGACTAGGAAAAGGGCAGATACGTAGACACAGGAATGCACGTTGTTGTGCATTAAAAAAGTACCACTTACCGGAAATATTTCCAACTTCAAAACTTTGTGCACGGTTGGTCCAGTGTGGATTATTCCCTCATTTCCGTAAAGGGGGAACACAGACAAAAAAAGGGGGAGAGAAACGGGAAATAAAGTCCTGGACACGCGTTTACTTTCCGCAGAAGAACCGTCCGTTCGCTCTCCTGTCCCGGTCCAGCCCCAGCCGAAAGCACTGATCCCTCCTCCCGCACGCGCACGGGGGTTCGCAAACGTCCACTTGGGGGCGCCGTGACTCTGCAGCAACAACAGTGCGCGTGCGCGCGTGCATGACAGGCCCATTGTAACACTGGCCACTGTGGTAACTGGTTAGGAAATGTGCCAAAGCTTGAGCTGAGTGTTAACCCCTCAACACACGACAGTAGTGGGATGTAACAAAATGTTCTAACTGTACCTGGTTGATTTTTCAGGTATTGTATTTTCTTTATTACTTTTTCTGACCACTTTTTTTTAACAGATATTTTTGTAGCCTTCTTTCTACTCCCAACTTTGTCAAAATATGCGTGTTGCTGTTTACAGTCTCTGCGGATGTTGACACAATGAAAAAGAAAAGTAAATAGAGAGCAGTAAAGGCAACTGTGGGTGAAGCTCTTGACTTGATTGACTGAGATCAGATAAGATGGAAAAACAGGGATAGCAGCTATCTGGAAAAAAGTGAAGCATTAATGACTGGCAACAGATTTGGAAAAGTAAAATACTCCCTATGGATTGCCCTATTTAAAGGGGTGAAAAATGTTCTTTACAATGATATGTTACTGTGCCCTCACTAAGTTTAAACACAGCATTCTGATTATTATCGCATTTGTGGAATAGTAATTAAAGAGAAAAATCCATCTCAGAGGGCAGCCATTTTGTCACTTGCTGTTGACTGAAAATGGCATCACAGACAATGACCATGCGATCATGCCTCACCTGCTTCCTCGGTTTGGTTATGTCACATGGGCAAAATCAATAGCAAGTGACAAAATGGCTTCCCCCTGAGATGAATAAAAACGGGTGGATTTTGCTTATTCCACAAATGCTATATTGATCAGAATGCCGTGTTTAGACTAGTCATGGTGGTTATGACTTATTATTATAATACATTTTTTTTATAAATTTTTTTACTTGACTTTCTTTTAAAGAAAATGGTTTAATGTTGGCTTCAGGAATGATTCGTGGTGAATCCAATCATCCAAACCATCAGCTTGTGAACTGCAATTCTCAGTCTGCACTTCATTACTTTCCTTTTTTTTGCACATGTATCTGTTCTTCTACTTAGGCATAAAGTGGGAATACCATTTCCGTCGCTGACACACAAACACATACACACACAAAAGGCTATTGACTCCACAGGAATTTTGTAATGTCCATGAAACATGTAGTCAAAGTCTAAAGGACGGAGAATAGAGGACATGTCCCTTTATTGAAAATACTTCCAGGAGGCTCATCACAGTACATGTGGTGAGAAAGTGAATAAAGCCAAGTAGGATGAAAAGCAGACTAAAAAGCTCCCACACTCGTATTCACTCAGGACTCTTGCTTGTCTGTTTGCAATTACTTGGTGAAGTTAGAGGAGTTTATACACGGCGTAAACACTGACAGACTGTCTTTGAGCCTTCTCGCCGTCTTTACGTGTATAGGTGTGTGCTCATTTTGCCTGTTTGTATGTTCCTGAGACATAGTGGGAGGTCTCCTCTTGAGATCACCTCAGCACCTCACTTTGTGCCCACGTCAAGTCCGATGTCCTCTTCATTTGATCGTCGCCATAGCAGCTGCAGCAGCACATGTTCTATCTTGTCACCTGGTCCAATTTGCCAGAATTTCGAGTGGGGCTTGCGGTGGCTTGTAGCCACTAATGTGTTATCCAGCTAAAAAGGCAGGGGTCAGAGGCCTGCAAACGCTGGTCCACATCTGTTACATGAATGACGGACAATCGGTTCAGAGCAAGGGACGAACATATACATTTAGCTTACGTCTTACATATTAACTCATTCACTGCCATTGACGACTATAGACATAAAAAATTCATGTAAACTATTTCTATTAGTTTAATTTTTTTATGAAAATCTAGATTTTTTTTACTGTACATTTATAACAGATATAAAATTATCATACGATTAATTATGATTAAACGGCCCTTATTATTATTATTTTTCTTAAATTAGGCCCGTCAGGCGATTAATTTTTTATAATTGTAATTAGTCACATGACTTCACTAGTTAACTAACGATTAGTCACAAATTTTATATCTGTTCTAAATTTACAATATATTTTTTCTTTAGGTTTTCATACTCTTGTTAGCAAAAGTGAATTTTTTTTTTTAACTAATAGAAATAGTTTAAATGAATTTTTTTTAACGTCTATAGCCGTCAATGGCAGTAAATGAGTTAAGGAAAATTGACTTTTCTATTGCTTGGATACAAACAGCTGTGTGAGTGCCTGCCAACGCTATCTGCCTAATTTTGAGAATGTGTCTGTGAGTGAGCCGGCCTGAAGTCTTGCCCCACTGTTACGTAACAGCAAAACTAATTTACATAATGACCATCCCATAACATGGACAGCAGGCTGGCTGAACGCCCAGAACCGCTTTCAAGCAACATGTGGTGTCTGTCCACTGGACTACACTTTTTCAAACACTATATCTATGATAAGAAAGACAAAAAAAGCTACACTTTTTTGTTGGATGCATGTTTTAGAATTAGTTGCCAATGTTAGCTACTGACAAGCCACACACTTGGTTACTCTGTGAGGTTGGCTCGGGGGTATTTGTGTTTGGCCATGTGTCCACCCACACTAATTGACAATTATAACTAGTTGCTTGGTAATGTAGCACTGCCAACTTGAGTGAAAATGCTTTTTTTGTCTTTTTTTTGTGTCTCATTAGTGTTGGTGTACGTCATTCTGTTGTGTTTGTCCTGACAGTGTGGGAGCGCTGCCCATGTTACGTGTGGAAGTTTGTGCGTCTAGTCTTTGTATCAGCCAAGTGTCCTTCGTCTCAGCCACTTCGTCCTCACAGCCAAGCAGCTTTCGTCGTCACAGCTAACCAAGTCACCCACCTTCTGCCAGTCTTCTTACATCCTGTCCAGTCATGGCGACCGGTCCACTCTCGTCCCGCCCAGTCATGTTTGTCCGCTCACCTTTCCCAATATATGCTACTAAAGGTCCTCTTCATTCCTGCCTTGCTTCCCGGCATTTGGATCCACCATCCTTCAACCACTCACACCAGCCATGACATCTTTAAATTAGACCAGAGTGTACATATTCCAGAATTTAACTACTATCACTGAGATCTTTTCATGATTGTTAACAAGACCACGACTGGGGCTTGCGTGTGTTTAGGGTCTAATGAACACATGTTTTGAGCATAGATTATGAATGCCTTCTTCAATGTAGGAGGTAGTGCAGATATCTGATGTTTGTTAAACAGTGAGGCCACTTGGGAAAGCGCCATTGCTCATGGCAGACTGATGTTTGATGTACGGTATAGACGGAGTTTACGGTACAAGAAGGGCTAAAGCAGTTGTCCCATAGACACATTATATATATAAAGTCGGCAATTTGCTTGGGTATCAAGATCAGGGTTGGGAGGGTTACTTTTAAAATGTAATCCATTACAGTTACAAGTTACCTGCTAAAAAAAAGTAGTTAGTAACATAATCCAAGAACCATAATATTAAAGTAATGTAACTGGATTACTTTTGGATTACTCCAATATTGAGTATGCTCATAAAGACAAAATAAAAATAAATATTACCACAATATATATTCTATACAATGATAGGGACCCGGGCAGCCTACAAATAGACCACACACAGTTACTCAGGACTCAGGCACCGACCAATCGTGGCTCATCTGCTTTCTGAAGCTGAGCCGTGATTGATTGTCATTTCCAGTTGACAGAAAGTGGAAAATGGGCCTCTGAGATAATTTAAAAGCAGGTGGATTTTGCTGCTTAACCGATATCCCACTCACAAACACAATATGAACTTATTCACTGCCATTGACGGCTTTAGACGTCAAAAATTCATTTGAACTATTTCTATTAGTTTAACATTTTTTCCCACTTTTGTTAACATGAGTATGAAAACCTAGAATTTTTTTATTGTATTAGAACAGATATAAAATTTGTGATTAATCGTGAGTTAACTAGTAAAGTCATGCGATTAATAATTATTAAAAATTGTAATCACCTGGTGCCCCTAATTTTTAGTAATATTTTCTTTAAAACAAAAAAGATTATTATTATGTTTTTAATGTTTATTTTTATTTAAAAGAAAAGATTATTAAAAATGAAAAATTTGTTATCATAATTAATTGCATGACTTGACATGAGTTAACTCATGAAAAAAAATCTAGGTTTTCTTACTCTTGTTAACCAAAATGGGAAAAAAAGTTAAACTAATAGAAATAGTTAAAATGTTTTTTTTTTTTAAGTCTATAGCTGTCAATGGCAGTGAATGAGTTAATCAGAATACCGTGTTTCAGATTATTGGGGCTGAATAGAACGTATAAGAAAATTTGGGGTATTAAAACAGACTTTCTAATCTATAGTGTGCATCTAGTTCATGACTGTAGTGAGGTGGTGCTAGATCCTATGACGCTTTTCCACTTATTAAGTGTGCACCATGTACTATTTGAATAACTTAGCTAGGAATCCAAAATACAGACTGGACTTGTCCCTGGTGAGTTATAGTACGATTGTGAACCGGACACTGAATGGACAATTAGTCAACACCAGCTGTACACGAGCTATACGAACGGATCTCAATTTGGAAATCTGAATATTTCACATCTGTTAATGTCAATGATGGGAAAGCATAGTGGACCATGAGTCCGTATCTAATTGAAGGCAAGGTATTTGGCAGCATTTTACCAAGGAAACGGAGGAGGAGGAGTTCAGCTGGTCAGCAGTGAATCTCATCTCTGTCTTAGCCATGGAAAAGTTTTTCCTTAAAAAGAGAAGAAGAGGAGTGGAGCAATGTGCATGGGATAGCGGAATAAAGTGTTGGAGGGGGTGTTTTGGTCCCTCTTAAAACTGTGACTCATGAAACAGGAATGGCCCTCTCCCCCAAATAAGAGGAAAGCAGCCTCTCTCTTCACTCCCTCCTTAGTTCTCACAAATGCTCTCTCAGTCTTTAATATTTTTTTTCCCTTCTTAATTTCTTTCACATGGACCAACACGACTTTTCCGTCTGAGGGGGATTTCTGCATAATCTGTCCCAGAATCATAAACAGTTCCAGTGTCACTTAACTTTTTCCAAAGAAGCGCAAACTCACTTCATACTGAAGCGCCCTGATATGACACACGACAACAAAACATGTATGTGCACCAATGTGAAACAAAACATGCAATGACAGCTTTTTTTTGGTTTGTTTTTTGGTGTGACATGTTGTGACGTGATGTTTTCCAGTGGGATCACTTCTAGTCCAAGCAGACCGTAAATTGTGATATTCTAACATACACTCCTCTTTACCGTGTTTCTCTTCGCAATCTCTCATCTCACGTTCTCCAGATGTGGTTTGCGTTGAGGCAAAGCAGCTGAGAGTCGTTACTACGCACGGTTCGGTCCATGTGCTCAACTTGTGTCACTCGCATTGGATGCTTGTGCAGAGTGGGTTGTGCTGAGGTCGGACAGTAATCCGAAAGGCCTCCGTTTCGCTTTTGAAAACGGGAGGAAAGAGGAAGTGCAGTCTCAGAAAATACCGATATGGGCCAAGACAAATTTCAAAGGAACAGTCCACCATACACGAACATTACACACAAACGCACTGAAACATCACGCACACTACTAAAAAAAAAGAGTCTTATTAAACTTGTGCACGCACTCGCTCTCTCTCTCTCTCTCTCTCTCTCTCTCTCTCTCTCTCTCTCTCTCTCTCTCTCTCTCTCTCTCTCTCTCTCTCTCTCTCTCTCTCTCTCTCTCTCTCTCTCTCTCAAACACACTCACAGAAAACAGTGGCTCGATATCAAGTCTGTAACGTAGCTCACACTGAGACGGTTCCACTGGAATTGTTCAGTAGGCCAAGAGTCAACTTTTAATATAAAACACGTGTCGGGCTTTTAGATTTACACGTCAATAGACGGTTTCTATTTTCCGTATCCATGAAGGTAAAATTGATAGACTTCGACGGCTGTCCTCCAGAAGAGAAAATTCGTCTCTCTGAGACTTGAATAAGGAGTCGGTGTTGCTCAAGGGCACGTCTGCAGGCAGGTGTTGACTTGAACATTTGTTTAGCGTTGCTTGTAACACCTTTTCAAAAGCGCTTGTCCTCAATGGGGTTGCAGTTAGTTTGAGCCTCACTCAATTGACTTTGTAATCCCTTACATCACCTCCTCCAACGCAGCTGAATCCAACGATCAGCTCATCAGCAACGATCCTGATCATAAATCAGGTGTGCTGGTGGAGAGAAACATGGAAAACAGGCTGGATAGGGGCTCTTGAGGACTGGACTTGGGCGCTCCTGCCTTAAATAGTCATCAGATAATCATACGGCAAACAAAAATTATGAACATAGACATTTCAAAAGATTCAAATCTCTATTGAAAAACAATGATGAGAATGTGACGAAAAAAATGATTCAGTAAAAGTTGCAGGAAATGACTGAACAAGTCCTATATGGAAACGTTGCAGTTCTGTGCATCTTAAATGATCTTTCCCTCTCACTTTTTGTTTTTACAATAATAAAAAAACAAGTATGGCAAGATGCTAAACGCTGCCATACAAAATAATGTAAACAAGGAGTGCTGCGTTTGTGGAATATAAATTGAACGGCAAAATCCACCAATTTTTATCCATCTCAGATCTGAATATATGACTGGATAGCCGATAGGCCAAGACTTTTCTGAAGTCGCGAGGCCGCCATATTGCTCCTCCCATGAAACGTTTCTCGGCATACGATCCTATACATTTACAGTATCGAAATTGGAGAACATTTGAGGCAGTACTTAGGAGAAAATGATTTACGATGTTTTAAATTTGCTAAACATAAACAAGAGGACTTCAGACATTTTAAAACTTGCTTGAAATACATGTATAAATGATATGCTTAATGATGTTTACATGAGGACACTTTAATTAAAGAATTATAACTAATTCAACAAAAGATGCCTCTGCCAAATCTGTTTGATACAATTAATCCCGATATGAATCTATAAGTCGATTATTGCGATTACTCAAATTTAGAAAGTATGAATCAGTGCACTTGTACATGTACACTGCAAGATTTGTATAAACACGTATTTATTTATCTGAAAGTTCAGGCTTATAAGCCACTGTATTTAACAAACAATCTGTTTCATGTTTGAGCAACATTGAAATGAAATATTAAGGCTTTATGTTCCATTAATATAACATTCTTCCATGCTTTAAGTGTGAACCTTAACCCTAATTAAAAAAAAAAGTTGAATATTTAGATTAAAAAATGTATGTTAAAACATCAATTTGGCCGTATATTGAATCGATTTTAGAATTGCATGCTGTAATATCGCGATATAGCGCTGAATCGATTTTTTTTTTAACACTCCTAGTTTACACCGTAGTCTGCTTGCAAGATGGGAGGAGCAAGATGGCCGCTCTGTGACTTCAACAACTTGCACCGGTGTGTACGGGTTATCGGGCTATGCAGTCTTATATTCAGATCAGTGCTTGCTGTCGACTGAAAATGGCATCACAGCTGCTCAGACAGAAAACGAGCAATCACAGCTTAGCTTGTGAATGTCACATGACCAAAGTCTGAAAGCAGGTGAGCCATGATTGGTTGTTACCTGAGCTGAACTATGATGTCATTTTCGGTCAACAGCATGTGGCAAAATGGCCGCCCACTGAGATAAATAAAATCGGGTGGATTTCGCTGCTTAATTCATATTCCACAAACTTAATATTAATTGGAATACATCGTTTAAACAAATTGGGCGGCGTAGAACATATTGTAAAGAAAAAATTGGGGTTGACTTCTCCTTCAATCTGTCATGTTTATTTTCAGTCTTGTTTAGTCCCTGTCATGTTTAGCCTCTGTTTTCCTTGTGTGTTCCCCTTGTCTTGTCATTTCCTGTTTTATTGTGAAAAGTCTGACTCCTCTCGTTTCTGGTCACTTGCCCTTCCTCGTGTGGTGTCTGTGTCAACCCTGATTGTGTCCACCTTTCCCCATTACCCTCATGTGTCATCCAATCAGTGCCCTCAGCCAGGTGTGTGTTGGTGTATTTAGTCGGTTGTCTCCCCCCTGTCTGTGTCGGTTCATGTTTGCTGTTGCAACTGTCGTAAGTCTTTCGCCACGTCACGCTGACCTCTTCGCCTGATCAGGATCCATGTCATGTTGTTAGTCTCGCCTTAGTTGTTTTGTCATGTTTAGCTTCATGTTTTGTTAGTTCAGTTTATTTTGTATTTTGAAGTTAGTTTTTTTTTATTAGATATTAAAACCTCTTTTTGGACTGCACCTCTGCCTCCTTGCTCTGCCTTCCCGCATCTGGGTCCTAAAGCCCCCATTTACTGACACAATCTAAAACTCTACACTAGTATTTTCTGTACTTTGAATTGTAAGATTGTGCATAAAATAATGTTACTTGTATGTTACTGTTACTAATTTAGGAACGCCCTTCTAATTAGCTGCTAGTATTCACTGCATTATCAATTGTAAAGTTATGATGTATTATATAAAGTAGTTTAGTGACTAGCACTTTCCTACGTTGCATCAAATTCCATTTCTGGTTTTAACAGTCATCATCACACTTGGCCAAGCCTGGTGCCATTTTGTGGTAACAAAAAAAGAAAAAGGCCAACCGCATTTTCAGGACTTCATCTTTTTACACGCTCTCATAAGATTTGTTAACTTTTTGAGTGATGCAACGCATGATGATGGTTTGAACTTGTTTGACATTTGAAGTGTGTTCCCACGTCATTTTTTTTTTTTTTGTCTCGTCTTGAAGACGACTTTTAGGACGTTTTACTTTGGATGTTCCACTCTGCAAAACATTTGTTTGTATGCGTGTGAGTAAATAAGAGTAAGCAGGGACGTTTTTGTGTAGCAACCTTTATTGAAGAAGCACTTTGGAAATTCCCAAGGTTGTTTCTCCTCAGTGAATAATCTTCTTTACATGGGTAAAGGCTGATACACAGACTAATAGCACCACAGGCAATGACAACTGTACAGTGACTCTGTGCCACCCGTTGGCAAAAACATGAAAGGGGAGGAACTGACACTTTTTCAAGGGTTCGACTAGGTGGGTGGTTTTGGGGGGGAGGGGGGTTGTTCTTTTCCAGCCTTCAACCATGACAGATGTTTTTCTAACTCACTAATGAAATACGAAGAGTGTTTATGTGTGTGTTTGACAGAGTCATCTCAAGCTGCGCACAAATTATACAGCAGGTTTGTGTCATTCTGTCATTTGAACTGGCGGGCCGGGCACAATTGTTTATGGAGCAATCACCCAAGGCTACTAGTATAAAGAAAGCACCTCGACACACGCATTTACATTCGGACACACATAGGCGTGCGCTGTTAAGGCATGATGGCACATGTGGCGTCCAGCTGTTCTCGTTAGTCACAGGTGAAACGCTGCTAGGTTTCGTTTCAGAGGCCGCATGATGTCACATCCTGTTTTCCGCTTTTGTTAATCCAATACAGATTTCAAGTCATGTTCATTAGTCCGATCAGGAATATGTTTCCGTTTGGAATTTGTTCGCTTACGACATGTCATTTTGAGTGTTCAATTAACCGCAATGAGGAATCGTGGGACTTTTACACTCTAAAAACAGTTGGGTCAAAAGTAACCCTATTATGGATAAAAAATGAACTGATCTATTTTCTGGGTTGTTTTATACAGAATAACCCAATTTTTGGACCCAAATCAGTTGTTTTACACTAAAAGACCCATTTCTGACTCAACGTTGGGTCAAACCGACCCAAGTAGAGTATCGGTCCATTTTTGACCCATAGTTGGGTTTATTTTTGACCCAATTGTTTTTACAGTGTAGAGATTTATTTGGAATATGGTACGCCATGTTTTGGATTGTGGCCGGTTCATATACAGTCCCAGTCAAAAGGTTGGACACATTTTCTCAGGTTGATTCAACAATTCTCTTCCAAAGCATGAAGGTGTGTCCAAACTTGTGATCGGTTCATGTATTGTAAAGCGTAATAACTTCCTTCTGAAATGCCAACAGCTGTGGTCCTAAAGCAGGTGTTGCCTAAAATGTATTTGAATTAGAACAAATTACTATACAGCAATTCAGATGGAGAAATGCAGATGAAATTTTATGCTGTTTAAATGATTTCTAATGGACCAAACTCCGTCAATGGGGGTAGAATGAATTTCCCTCAGTCTAAAATCCAAGTTTAAGTTATCATTCCTGTTATGGTCTAATGAGGCTCCTCTTCAAAACAATCATCAGTTGCTTTGTGACATTCTTTACAAAAACAAAACAGTGTATGGTAAATGAGACTGACTATTCATAATGGGACTAAAAATGGAAAGAGTGTTGGTCCTGTTATTCGGGGCCTTGCGCTCAAGGCACGGACACTCTCCGGGAGACGGTTTGGTGGAAGACTCCGCGAAGCAGGGAGGGGTAGTCTGCCACGCGGAAGAGGTGGCGCTGAGCGTAGTTGATGTCATCGCGCTGTCCCCTGCTCACCAGCGTGCGCAGGTTGACCTCGCTGACTTGGCTGCCCACCGCGATGACGAACAGCTCCAATCCGGCGTCCGCCAGCTCGCGGACGCGCTTCTCCAGCACCGCCTCGGTGACGGCCTGAGACCTGCCGTCCGAGAACAGCACCACCTTCTTCTTGTTCCCGCTGGCGTCGCCGCGGCTCGGGAGAGACTTAATGGCAAAGTCCATGGCCTCTAATACGTTGGTGCCGTCGTTCTGGAAGGCCATCTCGTTGATGTGATAGGAGAGCAGGGTCATGTTTGTCGTCAGGCCTTGCTCCATGCGGGCGTTGCGGCTGTACTGGCCGAGGGCCACTCTCACGTTGACGCCCCTCTGCTTCTGAGCGTTCAGGAAGCGCTCAGCCAATCGGTGCACGAAGGTCTTGCTTGTGTCAAAGTTCTTCTGGCCCACACTTGCTGAGCTGTCCATCATCATCAGGATGTCATGGCTTTGAGAGAAGGAGACTGCAAAACACACAATAGATCAAGTTCATGCACAAACTGATTAACCAACAAATTGAATATATGAATCGGTGACTCCAATTGAGATGTGAATTGGACTAATGCCAGAAATGTTTGCGTTTGTATGTGAGAGTGTTTATTGAGCATTATAACAAATTGTTAAGAAATTAGTCAGTAGGTGCGTTTCCATTACCCCAGTTTTGCGCAAAAGCAAGCACGTGATTTTCGAGAAAAACTCTCAAATATCGCAAAAAAAATGTTACGCTCTCATGAGATGGTTTTTGAGACGTGTCAAAATAGAAGTATTTCGCAAAAGTGTAATGGAAACGCTTTTTTGCGCATTCCCTGTAGTCATGGAGGAAAGGAAGTACGGGGCCACTCACTTTCGTGTCGGGGATAACAATTATCGTTTCATGAGAAATGGCCGTTGCCCCTGGCAACGAGCAAACGAGCGCCATACAGCGCACGTCGTGATTGAAATCCATCCGTCCGTACCATAACAAGACTTATAAGTGCGCGCGCACACACACACACCAACACCAAATGGTCGAAACTGCCCGATGAGGGGAGGGAGATGTTTTTAAAGTAATATTAACAACTCCGGGCGTCTGTCTTCCGTAAACATCATGAGCACCTCCTACAGAACTGCGAGATCCCGCGAGATGGGACAGTCCGAGAATTGCACCTCAGAAGCGAAACGCTTTTCAATGGAAACACCGGCAAGTTGAAATTTTACTTTATCTATATAGTATAATATCGCTTTTATTTTTGCAAAAAACTGTAATGGAAACGCGGCTAATAACACCAATCTAGTAAGAAGTGTATCAACACGATTCGAAAAATCAAGGAGGCATCTGTCGAGGAAGGACGCATAATCAATGTATATGACTGCTGCGTATGGTAAGAATCGATGGGGACGGGTTACTAAGAAGCCATGGCTTCTACCCGTCAACCCTTCTTTCGGATGTCAATGTTACAAATGATTTGATGTGATCGATGTAACTTCGAAAGATGTCCGAAAGGAAAAAATGAATAGAATAAACAAACATAACAAACAAACAAACACCTTTGTGGTTACTTCACGTGTTAGCCTCTGATGCGGTCCTAGCATGCAACTAGCTTAGCGCCGGGGTCACCAACCTTTACTGTCAAAAGAGCCATTTTAGGTCAAATAACTCGCAAAAAATCTGTCAGGAGCCGCAAAATATTTTGAACATTGTGATGTAGGAAACTGTGTGTTAATGTTAGTCTAATGTACCGAGGGCCCAAGAGCTAATTAGAGCCCAATAGAAAAATATGAGAGCACAATCCAATACGTAGACATTCCTTTTCTTCTGCATTTTGACTTCTGTTTTGGGATTATTTTTATTTTTAAAATTTTTTTTGGAGGGGGGGTAATTTTTCATCCATTTTAGATTTCTCCTTTCTGTCAAATTCTGACATGTTTGGCAATTTTATAGATTTTTGGTCTATTTTGACAGTTTTTTCTGCCTTTTTTGCAATCAACTTTCTGACATTTTTGGCAATTTTGTGGACATTTTATGGTAATTTTTTAAAATATTTTTTCCTTTTCTGGACAATTTATACAGTTACTTTTTAATGTTTTCTTTTCTGCTTTTTTTTTTACACACAAACAATTTTCTGACTTTTTTGACACTTTATGGCAATTTTCTGACTTTCTTCTTTTGTTTTGGGACATTTTATGGTTACTTTTTGAAAATGTTCCCCCCTGCTTTTTCAAATGAAATTTTATGACATTTTTGGCAATTTCATGGACATTTTCTGGTAAATTTTTAAGTAATTTTTAAAACTTTTTCATCTACCTTTCTTTTTTTGACACCTTAAAATTTAGACTCTGACATTTTTTGAACATTTAATTATTCATTAAAAAAAAATCTAAATCATTAATTTGTTTAAAGAATATGTAAAAAAAAAATAATAATTCTCAAACTCATTTTTAGTGATCATAAAGAGCCACAAGAGAGGGACTAAAGAGCCACATGTGGCTCCAGAGAGGCAGGTTGCAAGTGCAACAGACAAGACATAGATAGATGACATGGATGGATTTAAAGCTTTATCAAAAGTGAAAAAGCACCCCAAGTTCTGCTCAGGATCCTGGAGGTTAAAGTAAGTTATGTTAAAATAAAAAGTAAAACCTTTCCATCTGTAAGCCGGTAAATTCTATTACTGTTATTCTTCAGCCAAATTAATTTTGAAGGTTGTTTGAATGCGGGTCAAACTGTCTCCAGTTGATAATGTCTAAGTTAATTGCCGATGTCAAGGTATTACCATGTTACCAATATCACAGCACTGAACAACAATGCAAAAACACGTATCAGGCATTCCTGCCCCTTCTCCACAATAGGGAACATCTGGATGCTATCTGAGGAGTCCAATATAACACGTCTTTATACTTTCTTTAGCATTTGAGCTTGGAGAAAAGATGTCCGCTATTCATCCAATCCCTACACCAATTTTTCCGTTTAGTGAGGCAGGGTGCTGGATGTTATTCCAGCTGAATTTGGGTGAAAGGTGGACTACACCCTGAACTGGTCGCACGTCAGTTGAGACAACCATTCAGATTCACCATCTGTAAATCTCAATATTTTCACATGCAAAGGAAATTGCAAAATTAATACAATTATAAATTTAAAAAAAAACTTACTTGGGCACTTGTAGTCTGGGCACTTCTTATCTGGACATGAAAACAACACATTGAAGGTCAGTTTAGTCAGAACTAAGAACAAAACAAATGAATACTGTACATTTATGTGCTTTGCAATTAAAATACCTTGGCAGATTCTGGATGTGAGATTCTGCAAGAAACTATCATCAAGAAGCTCTGCAAAGTTGTCCAGAACGAAAGAAAAGCCTGGTTTGGGATCACTCTTACACACCAGTTCTCCAAGCTGCTCCTGGTTGGGCTGACGGCCCGAGTAGTCCTTCACCCCTAAACCTCCCACCTGGAGGCCAACAAATACATCGCTCTGGTTAATTTCCAGCTGCATGAGGCCCCTATGGGAGTCTTTCAGTCTCTGTCTCTTACCCTAATGTTTTTCCCGCAGAGAACGTTGAGAGGAACCCTATCCCTGAGAATATCAGAGCGTCCGTCGGTGAGGACGAGAACAACGCGGTTCTCCTGCCTCATCAGCTTGATGGTGTTTTCCAGAGCGAAATTCAAGGCCTCGCCAGTGTAAGTGGCCTCAGCCAACCAGCTGAGGTCTTTCACAGCCCTGCACACAAGTGGACATGTATCCATTTAATTACACTCTTAGTTCAGTGGCCAACATTAGGACTGTCTTGATGATGAGGATTCTATTTTCACAATTACAGACAAATGAACCAAACAGGTTGGCCTGGACCCATTTATTGTTCTTGTATGGAAATTGATAAAAACACATTCTAAAAACAGTGGGGTAAAAAATAACCTAATTTTGAAGAAAAAAAAGGACAGATACTCTACTTGGATCAGTTTGGCCCACATTTGGGTAATTTTCTATAAAACAACCCAGAAAGTTGGATCAACCCAAGTAGAGGATCTGACCCAGCTTTCTGGGTTGATTTGTACAAAAAAAAAGTTAATTTTGTATAAAACAACCCAGAAAGTTGGGTCAGATCTTTTATTTGCACTCTAAAAACTGTTGGGTAGAAAAATAACCCAAATTGAGTCAAGAATGGACCAACCCAACTTTTTTTTAAATTTATTTAGTTATTTAACGCAAAAAGTTGAGTCAAATTAAATTAATCACCATATTAATTTGGCCAAACATTCTGAGTCATTAAGCCTCAAAAGTTGGGTCAAATTAAAACCATTTTTGGGTTGTTTTGTGGGTTATTCATTTGACCCAACTTTTGGGTTAGTTGAACACCCCAAATGAATTGGGTCAAAAATGAACTTACCCAACTTTTTGAGGTATTTAAACCCAAATGTTGGGTCAAATTAAAATAATAACCTACAAATCAGCCCAAATTTTGGGTTGTTTTGTGGATTATTCATTTGACCCAACTTTTTGGGTTAGTTGAACAACCCAATTGAATTGATTAAAAAATTAACTGACCCAACTTTTTGAAGTATTTCAACCCAGATTTTGGGTCAAATTAAATGAATAACCTACAAATCAGCCCGATTTTTGGGTTGTTTTGTGGGTTATTCATTTGACCCAATGTTTTGAATTAATTGAATACCCCAAAAGTTGGGTCACTCCCTTTTTGGCCCAATTTGGATTAATTTTGACCTAATTTCTTTTAGACTGTGGGTTAATTTGACCCAACTTTGGATAAAAAAATTGGGTCATTTTCCACTAAATAACCCAGAAAGTTGGGTCAGATCCTCTACTTGGGTTAATTTGACCCAAACATTGGGTCATTTTGTATAAAACAACCAAGAAAATTGGGTCAAATTGACCCATAAAGTCGATCGGTCAATTTTTTATCCATATTTGGGTTACTTTTGATCTAACTATTTGTAGAGTGTTATGTCAAAGTGGAGTGGTTTTAACATATTAAATTAACTGTGTTGAATGTATAATTGTTTTAATTTTTTTTTACACTTGTATGAAAGAATGTCAAAGAATGTAAAAAAAAACAGATGCATGAGGTCCATTGGTGTATTATTTGATTTTATTTATTTTATTATTATTATTTATTTATTGTATTTGTATTATAGTTTTGTCTTGTGTCATAAAAGTTAAGACTGTGTTTTTTTTTATGCTTGTGTACGTGTGCAGGACAACTCACTGTTTAAACTCGGTGAGGGTAGCAACGTTGGTGCCCAGTTGGACGACTTCTTGGGCTTTTGTGCCACTGTACTGTACAACACTCACCCTGGACTCATTACCTGCAAACTGGGGAGAAAAACATGTGTGTTTATCTGTTTATGTTTTCATCTGTCCACATTTCTGTGTTCCCAGCCCTTCCTGACTAATTACGTCCAAACAGGAAGAGAGGAGTCTTTGGAGAGACAAATGCAAGCCAGTTCTAAAACCCAAGACGCCAGTCTGTGTTACCCCCCCCCCCCCCCCCTTCTCATGGTTTTATTCCCTAACATCTCTGAGGAAGCATTTTTTCCATGACAACTTGAACCGATCGTCATTACGGATTCAGGAGCGCAATGCATATGAACTGAATAGCACATTACCTTGACCTGCTGGTCTTTAATCAATCTGTCTACAACAGTAATGATGAAGTCCTTGGCAAGAGCAAAGTTTGCAGAACCAATACTCTCTGAGCTGTCCACAATGAACGCCAAGTCCAGAGCTGCACATTTACACTCTAATGACACACACACAAAAAAGAAATCTCAAGACGTGTGGTCGGACTAGAAGTCACAACAAACAGGTTTCGGTTTCAGCAAGCACTTACCGCAACAAGCTGCGAAGGATCCAAAAAGGATAGAAAAACACACAAATCAGAAGAAAGTTCATTAATGAATTGCGAAGATAACAAAATGTGTAATTTTAACTCTCTTGGGTTAATCAGGCACTGATGATGTTGAATAGGGGTTAGAATACATCATGGGGCTTCCTGTGTGTGTATGCACACAAGAGTGTGTGTTTATGTGAGTAAAATGTTCAAGTATAACTCACAGCAGAGCTTCATGATGATATCCAGAATTTCGCATTCCTGAGGAGAGGAGCGGAGTGCATGTTACTGTATGGCAACGCGCTCTTCTAAATAACATTATATAAAGTTTTAACACAGCCAGGGCGGCCTTTCAAGTTCTTTCAACAAAAAAAGTGGAGGGAAAAATAAAAAAAAATAAAACACGATGTCGACATTTTACTGAGAGGACTGTAAGGTGAAAGGCTGTGAGATTTGCTGTTCAGGAAATTGGATGTGTGGCTCTGGCCAGAAGACAAGGTATCAAATACAAATGCAAAACTTAAACAGTCTCCATGGGGAATTAAGGCCACATCTCGGGTCTTCTGGCTAATTTATAGGTGAGAGATCAGATTCTATCTTCTTTTTCAAAAAAAATATAAACTTACATCAGTTCCTGGTGGTCCAGGAGGCCCGGCAGGTCCCTAAAAGAGACAACATGAATGAGTGATAGAAAAAGTGAGACAGTCGTTTGTCTAATAGAAACCAACTAGACAATTATGAATCTAATCTCATTAAAACGTAAGTTCCTTGAATAGAGATGACTTTCAAGTAATATTTCGTCAGAAAACCACCACTGTTCTACTGCAACTGCACTTTTGGGATATTCTTTAGCAACATGTGAATCCTCCAATCATTCATCACCACCATTTTTCTCTCTCACTTGGCTGCAGGAAGACAACATCTGCTTTCTTTTAACAGACGATAAAGTCTGTTTAAGAGCATTTTTTCCCCTCCTTTTGTCGAAGGCGCCTTGCTTGCATGTGTACTCACAGGAACTCAGACAGACAGAAGAGAGACAATGGGTCCACACACATGAACGCTTGATGCCGGGTCCGGTAGATATGCTGAACACACACAAGTCGGACGAGACGCGGGCACGCGGGAGGGCTGAGGTGTGAGGATGGTGTGGAAAGTAACAGGGTTTGGGAGCTGAGGGTTTTATTTGTGGAACATGCATCCAAACATATGGTTATATTTAGACACATTCCTTATTTTTTTCTACATTGTCTTGTGGGTAAAAGGCGTATTACACCATTTTTCCTATTTAAGATGATTCAAACTAGGGTGCTTATTTTCTGTATGTCTTTGCATGTGGTTTTATGTTGTGTTTAGCGGTGAGAGGAGCTCTGCTAAGCTTCGTCACTGTGCGTCCATGGAAGCAAGTCAGCAAAGAAAACACTGCAATAAACACAAGGCTGAATACAATACTTGTGCTTCATAGGCTTCCAATAGTAAAGTCATACCAGAATGGCATTTTTTTTTTTAGCAGTTGAACACCAAAGTTGGGATGCAGAGGCAGATGGAGGCCACACGTAAAAATCAAACAGGCCATCTGACAACAGAGTCGAAGCAGACTTAAGTGTTTCCTGCCCGTCATGCAACATTTTAAGTGTTTCCTGCCTGGAATTCAACATCATGTGGCAAGATGCAAAGGAAGTCAATTAAATACAATTAGCAGTTTTTGGTATTGCGCAAATATGCCATTAAGATAAAAAAAAAAAAAAAAGACAAACTGCACTTTTGCTGTTTTAAAATGCATCTTATCTTACTGATGACATACAGTAACATATGTCTTTTGTCCATGTCATTAAAAAAATCCACTCACTCCCTGCTTGAGCGCGGGAGTGGGCTAATGTGAGGAAAGGTCTTTTGTGCATGTGCGGACAGCAAACTATCCTAAGTCTCAACTTGAACACACAAAAATTCTGACTCTGGCATACTTACCGCTTTTCCTTCAGGTCCTCTGTGACCTTTGGCCCCTTTTGGTCCTGGAGGTCCTGGTTGATTGTTCTGTAAAAAAGGAAAAGATCACATTTTACACCAAATTAACCTTCAGTGGTTTAAAAAAAAACTACTGACACATACAAAGGTTGTTTGGTTTAGCATCAGTGTAAAACGCTGTAAACACTAATGAGTGTTTGGGTGTAAAGGGTTGTATAGTGATTTTACTGACAAGAGGGATGCCGCACAAGTTAGCACATGTTTATAGACATGAGTAAGATTCAGCTGTCTTGTCCTTATCTGTTGACGTTCTAATTGCAATACTTAGATTATAAAGAAAAAAATATTTTTTATCCGTTGCATTTTATATATATATATATATATATATATATATATATATATATATATATATATATATATATATATATATATATATATACAGTATATACACACACACACACACACACGCACACACACACACACACACACACACACACACACACACACACACCCCTTTGTTGTAATATAATCTGCCACATTTTGCCAACAGATGGTATCATATGAGAACATTTTCGCCAGGTGATGTCACTGTTTTCCCCTAAAGCCTCTAAATCTTCGAGGTCAGGTCTTGTTCGTGGCCAATCATCTGCCATAACAGTGCAGCTGCGGAGAAAGACTGTCTGTGTAACTGCTGATTTCAGTGAGATGACGGCCAAGGTTGAGGAAGTGTGGAGACTTCGCTTAAATCAATTTAAGGGAATTATGTTCCCACAGATTCAACTTCAAAAGGGATTTTGGAGAATGTTGGCTACAACGGAAAATTAAGTTTAAATGGCTAAATTCTAGGCAGCACGGTGGCTGACTGGTTAGCACGTCCGCCTCCCAGTGCTGAGGACGTGAGATCGAGTCCGGGCTTCGGCCTTCCTGGGTGGAGTTTGCATGTTCTCCCCGTGCTTGCGTGGGTTTTCACCGGGTACTCCGGTTTCCTCCCACATTCCAAAGACATGCATGGCAGGTTAATTGAACACTCCAAATTGTCCATAGGTGTGATTGTGAGTATGGTTGTTTGTCTCTGTGTGCCCTGTGATTGGCTGGCAACCAGTTCAGGGTGTACCCTGCCTACTGCCCGAAGCCAGCTGGGATAGGCTCCAGCACCCCCGCGACCCTTGTGAGGAAAAGCGGTCAAGAAAATGGATGGATGGATGGATGGCTAAATTCTCTGATTAAAAACACATTTGAAAAGAGTTATTTGGATAATTTGGGAGAAATTCCACCATTGGAGTAACATGACAAAACTACACAGGCATTATTACCACATGCGGTGCAACGCCGCATTCACTCTAATCATAAATACTCATTTGCAGTCCAACACATCAGACAGAAAAGAAATGCAGTTCTGGCAGTACGGCACTTTGGAGTCACAAATCATCACACTAAGTTTGCTCTGCTTTTTGTTACGTTGCAAGATATTTGGAAAACCAACACTGCAGCTAAATCGACATGGACAGCTCCCCTACATCTCCAGTGCACGCATCAAGGATACAAAGGGTAATGCAAAACACCTGACTTTTTAGATGCTTGCCAGTACAATTAGTAGGCACACCTGTAAAAGCTTATGTCATACAATGCATTCAAGATATGCATGTTTATGCAAGAACACAACTGACAAAAAAATATGCAAATTGCAAATGCTACAGTTTATGCATGGTGTCCACAAAGTCTCTTTACAGTTTAAAAGAAAAAGACTAAGGCAGTTGATGAAATAACTTAATTTGTTTTCTTTTAATTAAGTGTTTATTGAAGTTTGTATTCACATTAAAATTTTGTGTTTTATATAATGTGTTAATGGATGGGAAACTGATGTTGAGGCTATCCTTCAGAGAACATGTCAAAAAATCATGTAACGCCTTTATGTGCTTCATGCAAATAATAGTGCCCATATGGAGGTCTATTAAATAAAGTTAAAAAAAAACAACAACTTTAATTAACACTCATTAAAAAAAAATCCAGTTAAAATATCTCAACAACTGCTTTTGCAATAAATTGTTTTAATTGTAAAGAGACTTTATAGACACAATGTATATTTACCATAAAAGCTGTTCAATAAAATAATCCCAAAAATTTAAAATTTTTATTTCACAAAATAACAAATTTACTTATTTCATAAATAACCGTTATCATTATTTTCTCTCTCTCTCTCTCTCTCTAAAAAGGGGGCTCACATTTGGAATCCATCTTTTAAGTTTTGAAAATAGAAATGTCTACAGTCGCTGAGCAATTTTAAATTGTAATAACAGTGTTCACCACTAGATGGCAGACATTGCTCAAGAGCTCCTCCCTAGACTTCATCAAGACTTCAGCAGAGAAGAAGAGTGGACCATCATTGCCAGAATCCAGGAACAACATTAGATCATGAAAATGGTGCCATTCAGATAAAGTAGGAAACAGATTACAGTATACGTACAGAAACCTTAGAGACGCTACCAGCCACAAAAGATTTCAACCTAAGTCACCACTACAACACCAATCTCAAAAGTACACAAACAACAGCGATTTTCTTTCACAAGAACTGTTGACAGTTCGTTTTAAATGCGGGAGTTACAAAAGTTGTTTCTTCCAAAAACATGGATCTATTTAACTAGTTGAGGAGTGGATCTTTTGTATATGCATTTGTGCATTAAAATATATCAAGACACTCTGATGTACATTGGTTCAATAATAAAGTAGACATATGGACATATTTATTAGTTATTTAAAATGGCATTTTTGTCATACTGGTCATTAGGAAGTGCGCAGTTCCTATGTGGCCCCCAGTAGCACTGTTCAAAAACTATGACCCTTCTCTTCTCTACATTATTTAAGTTGCCCATGAAGTGTAACCAATGAAGTGTCCATCGAGTGTGTGTGTATACTGTAAAGCCCACACTGTTTCAATTAGTTCACGTTGTCAAACTCTGATGTATAGAAAAATGGGACACATCATTCGCACTTGCTATCAGCCGGACTCCTTGTTTATTTGAAGGTGTCATGTCAGGTAAGACAAAGACAGATGTTGACTGTTGATTCTTACCTCAGTGGACATGTGCATGTAGTTTGGTGCGGAAGTATTTAGACAATGGCAGAGTTTGTGTGAAGTATGACCGCCACAGTCAGTCATATAATCTATAAACATTTCTGAGCCCAGCCTGTTCGCAGTCATACATGGCCATGTTTTAACACTACCTCATCCATGTTTGACATGGCGTGGTATGTTGCATCATGAGCTCTTCCTTTCCTTTGCAATAGTTCACTCTTCCCGATATAAGTTGACACTAATTCCAGAAAATTTGAGTTTTTGTCAGATGTATATTGTCAAAACAAAAATAAATAGAAAATTCTGATGCATCAATCTTTTCAAATGCGTTTTTTCCTCATTAAATAAAGGATTCTGGATATTTTACCAAAAGTACTGTGAACCTGCTCAAGGCTTTTTGAAGAGATTTTTTTTAAATTCTTCAATGGCCAGCCTGATCTCAGTCCAATAGAACATGCATTTAACTTACTAAAGACAAAAATGAAGGCGGTAAGAAGGTGGCCGAATTTGGCTGCCGTCAAGGCTTGGCAAAAGAAAATTCAGAAATTGGTGATGTCATCAGGCTCCAGAAATGGCCACCTTGCCCAAATACTTTTGAGTCCCTGGAAATGGAGGTAGTACAGTGAAACCTCTTAAATTAAAGATAAACATTTACATTTGAAACATATTTTGATTGTTTTCATTCAAATCCAATGTGGTGTTGAAGAAGAAAAAAAACATCTTATTTTCCTACTTCTGGACTCAACTGGGCGGTATTACTGTTCCTTTCAGTAAAAGATTAGAGAAATTCTCAGTATATTCTTGACACACCTCAATCTATCCTTCCCATCCACGTCCCCTCTGGCCAGAAGAAGCACAGACAACAAAGGATTTGTCTGGACAGTGTGAAATATTCAAACTATTTCAACTCGATCAACATTAAGTGGCGACTGGAATGTCTCCTTGTTTTAACGAAAAAGGGGGCACTTGCAAAATGTCATTTTTAATGACTTGAATACACAAACTGAAGTCTCTGGAGTGCCTGTCCCACCAAAAAGTGTGAAATTCAATAACCAAGTCAATATGTGGTTATCTGCAAACACGTCTGTGAGCCAGCCCTTCTGAACGTAACCTCTCCTGTTATGTAACAGCAGGGAGGAAATGACATCATAATCACTTGGCTTCACTGCCCATGACGTGGAAGCTCGGCCACTTGAAGATTCAGAACCACTTAGTAGAAGATGGCCAGTGTAAGGCTTCCCTGCGTACTCTGTCTGAAACAATGACTCCTTTAAAGCATGTCTGTGTAGTCTAAAGCAGCGGACGGATGCCGCAAACAAGCAACTGATTCAAAGTCAAATATTTCACAAAAAGATCTGGTGGTTATGGTTACTAGTGGAATACATAATAATACATTCTGAAATGAGCCACAAAAGACAAAGGAGTTAATTATAAACAGATGACAACAAAAAATTGGCAAAGTTGGCAATATGTAAATAAGTTATGCCTGCTTACAGTAGCTCGCTGTCACTTGCAAAAGTTAACAGCACACCTTTGTCTTTTTTAGTAACAGTGTTTTAGTCATTCTAAATAAGCCCAATTAATTCAACATTTATTAACTGGAAATATTAATATTTATATTTGATATGCTTGAAAATGTTTCCTGGGCAGAGTCCAAAAGCTGCTTCATTCTTCCTTCCTGTATTTATGCTGAGATAAGATAACCCGGCTCCAGATTGCAGCCAAATATTTCGGGGCGCAATTATGTTCACTCAACTTCAAACAAACACGACTAAAAAAAAACATTGCACCGAGAGTACAATTCATACAAAGGAAAGCTCGTATGAAGTTTTTATAAATACCAACTAATAAATCAATTGCGCTAACTTTTTTTTACGAGGAAAACCACATGTTTTGTGTTCTTTCTGCATGTTTAAGACTTCATTAGGAGAGTCTGCCTGTCTGGGCATAAAATGAAATACACAACTTTATATGGCATACTATGATCCAATATAATGTCATTAACTTATTCACTGCCATTGACGGCTATAGACGTAAACAAATCATTTGAACTATTTCTATTAGTTTAACGTTATTTAAAAAAAAAAAATGTTAGCAAGAGTATGAAAACCTAGAAAAAAATAATTATTGTATATTTCGAACAGATATAAAATTTGTGTTTAATTGTGAGTTAACTAGTGAAGTCATGTGATTAATTACGATTATTAATATTAATTGCCTGACGCCCCTAATTTTTAATTTTTTTTCTTTTTAAAAAAACAAATCTTTTTATTTTAAAAAAAGAAAAGAATAAAAGATTATTAAAATTAGCGGCGTCAGGTGATTTTTAAAAAAATTGTAATTAATCACATGACTTCACTAGTTAACTCACAATTAATCACTAATTTTATATCTGTTCTGAATGTACAATAAAAAAAAATCTAGGTTTTCTTACTCTTGTTAACAAAAGTATATATTAAAAAAAGTTAAACTAATAGAAATAGTTCAAATGAATTTATGGCAGTGAATGAGTTAAAAGCAAATGAATACAACATGATGCAAATGCCAAATGTTAATAAGAAGTTGAGCTCGTCTCAAAGTATACATCCCAAACTTTCCAAGGTTGTGTGGCTTGTGTGTGACCTGTCTTAAGGACAACCCGCCTGACGAAAGTTATAGCGTGCAGAATTGTTTATGTCATAACACACTAAACCTTGGAAATGCAGTAATTTCAATGTAAACGTGAACAAGTTGAACTGGAGACGTGTTAAGGCCGGCATGCTATATGGATGCACACACAGACACACACACAAAGAGTAATGTAGTCCCTTCATCCTCCACACTCATTTCCTGGTATCCTTGACAACGACATATACACAGCTGCATCAGCTCAAAGTTCCCTTCCCCAATGACACACACACACACAGACACACACAAACTGTTCAGATCTACATTAGAAATTATTTCCAGCTGTAATCCAGAACATGAGTATGCGAACAAGATGGGTAGACAAAGAAGCACTGGAGAACATGAAAGACGGGGATTGAAAAGATATTAACGTCTGATTCTACATAATAAAATGTGCAATTGGGGCCATATGGAAGTTGCGTTGTGTGACTCACAGCACTCAAAAAAGCAATGAGAACAATGACACAAACAAATCAGACTAGTAGACAAGGCAGACTCACATCAAGGCCTGGATCACCGGCTTCTCCGTCATCTCCTTTGGGTCCAGGGGTTCCCCTGCCACCCTGAAGGCCAAAACAGAACAGTGTTACAAGTGAGGTGACATACCTGGAAGTCAACTGCCTAATATACATTCAGAAAAAAATATTGCCAACGTTAACTTTTGCTGTAAAATTTAGAGATAGACCGATATGGTATTTTTTCAGGCCGATACCGATTATTAGTAGTCAAGGAGATGAACTCATTCACTGCTATTGACGGGTATTTCTATTAGTTAAACTTTTTTTTTCCACTTTTGCTGACAAGAGTATGAAAACCTAGAAAAAAAATATTGTAAATTTAGAGCAGATATAAAATTTGTGATTAATCTTTAGTTAACAAGTGAAGTCATGTGATTAATTACAATTAAAAAAATAATAATCGTCTGACGGGCCTAATAAAAAAAAAAGGGGGAGTTTAATCGTAATTAATCGCATGATAATTTTATATCTTATAAATGTACAATAAAAAAATATAGGTTTTCATAGAAAAATAAATGACATGAAAAAAATGCTAAACTAATAGAAATAGTTAACATGAATATAGTCGTCAATAGCAGTGAATGAGTTAATAACTGATATTTATTTTCAGTAAAAAGGGAGAAAAAAGCATTGACGTAAAAACATTTTAAAACACAAATGTCAATCTTAACTTAATATATATATATAATAATGTCTTAAAGCCTGTTTATTTAACAATTTTTCCACCTTTTCAAAATGTTGATCCTTTTTTTTTAAATCTTAAGACAATATCAACATTTAAAAATACCCCAAATCTTAAACTTTCAGATTTTTGTTTTAATAATGTCAAACAAAAACAAAAGGTTCCCAAGGTCAGCAGCATCTCTTATAAAGTCAACTGAAAATTTAAATAAATAGTTCCCTGAGTTTAAAATGGTATTAAATTTAAAACAATAAGAGTGCTGCTAGGATATTTTGGATTTATCCCAAAAATGTCTCTTTGGTGCTCTTCAGTGGAGGGATCCGCAAAAGCATTTTCAAAAAAGAGACCAAACTGAGGTACTCAAAGGTGTTCCAAGTAAATAGTCAATTTCAGTGACAGAGAAGAATATGTGATGATGACACTCATTTTGACCACCATGCACAAGATATGGACCAAAGATTCATAAGCAGAGGATACAAAAAAGAAATTATTTCCACGGCTCATCAGAAAGCTAGTAGTCAAAATTGAAATGATTCGCTGATATGAAAAAAAGAAAAAAAAAAGGAAGAAAGTAAAAATTAAGTGTCTTTTGTAACACCATATACCTCCGAAGCCAACAAAATGAAACATATAATTAAACAAAATTGGAGTATCCTTACAAGTGACAACTTACTTAGAGAAATACTTGCACATACTCCAACAATCAGCTTCCGGAAGGCCCGCACCCTTAGCAATAAACTAGTCAAGAGCTATCCTCCTCTCTTTGCAAAAAAAGACTTGGCCCAGTAAAACAACGGGAAACTTTAGATGCGGCAACTGTGCATTGTGACACTATAAAGACTGCCAATGTTTTTACAAATACATGAAATCAAAAATACAATATAAATTTGTTTATCAACTGTAACACTACGAATGTGGTCTATAAACTTGAATGCGCTTGTGGCCGCTTCTACAAACAAGCTATACGAACTGGCAATGCGGCAATCCGGTCCTGGAGGGCCGTAGTCCTACAGGTTTTGGAGGTTTCCCTTCTCCAACACAGCTGATCATATGATCAGCTCATCAGCAAGCTCTGCATAAGCCTGATAACGATCCTGCTGATTGGAATCAGCTTGTGTTGGAAGAGGGTAACCTCCAAAACCTGCAGGACTGTAGATTGTAAATAGCATATTGTGTTTATTTATTATTGACTTTTAAAAGGATTGCTGATTGGATGATGAGTACCAGCTGACTGTGAGTCCATCCCGCTGTGAACATGTGACTAACTTCTATATAAGCAGTTGTATGACAGTCCTTTTCAGCTTGACCTGACGAAGTCCTACCACGGCAATTTTTAATCAACTGGCCATGTGGCAATAAAGTCCTTTTACTTGGAACACCTTTGAGTGCCTCAGTTTTCTCTATTTTTTGAAAATAATATTAGATTTACCTTTTATTAGGGCGTCAGATTTTTAAAAATGGCCGATACCGTTATTTGTCAAAATGCCCAATAAGTGAATCTGATGGAACTTACAGGTTCACCCTCGTCTCCGCGAGGGCCGGGATAACCCTGAAAAAGATGTAAATGTTAATTTTCTACATACAGTATGTAATACACAACCATAAATGTCACAATAAGTACACACCTGGAATCCTGTGCAACCCGCTGTACCATTTCCTGGCACACCGTCCACACCCTGGCGATGTCAAGAAGAACATCTTTACATATACTCACATACACACACATACAAAAAGAAATGTTGCGGCAGGGCTTATGATGGATGGCAGACATCTGCGTCCCGCTCGATCTTCCTCACTCACCCTGCCTCCCATTGGGCCTCTGTCTCCTGCAGACCCTTTGATTCCTCTTGGTCCTTTGGATCCCTGGGAGAAAGAAGAAATGACAAGATGGGAAACATATGAGAAATGGCGTGACGAATGATTGAAAACATTCGGATGTTGTAATGATGGTTGTGTCTGCGTGTAAAAGATAGCATGGTTGGTTATATAACAACGCAATGGATTTAGCTCAAATCTAGCTGTTTGTTTGCTACTAATTTGTGATTGTATGTACACTGTATGTCTATTTTTGTAGCGTGAGACAGACCTCTGGTCCAGGAGGGCCTTCATCTCCTCTGTATCCGAGGGAACCAGGCCTGCCAGGCTCACCCTGCAAAACATCAGCACTGTTATCATGTCATACCACACCTGAGGCTGGAGCAACGTAGCTCGGACGCTACATGTAGCATTAGTTGCTATCAACTTCGCTACAGAAAAAGGCTTCAGTGAGCTATAGTCACATACAGATTAAATTGTTTCCGTTGGATGTTTGTGGAGAAAAGAAGTGACCTCTTCTTTTCAATCTTCTGGCCGACCCTCAAGTAACAACTATGTTTCAACGCTTAAAGCTTAGCATGGCTAAAATGCTTCTTAAGAGTGATTCAAAGTAGAGTAGCGTAATTGATGGTCATGTTGTGCCAGGACCATCAGTTGGAAATACCAAGTTTTCAGGGAGTCTCATTTAGTTATTACATTTGGAGAAGTTTCAACAACAGCTGGGCTCAGCTGCTGCATGAGCATTTCCTCTGCATTGTAAATAATAGCTCGGATATTATGCTTTTTTTAAGGCATAGAAAATCCAAAGCTGACTGTAAGGAGTGATTTATTTAGCCTGTAAGGACTTGGCTGTGAGGACCAAAAACACACCACTAAATACAATGGACAAAGAGAATAATTTTAGGCTATTTGGAGTAGCAATCACTTTGACATAGTCAACATTAAATTGTCAGAAATATCCAGGCTTTAGTGATGACATCCATGGTTCAGTTTTTAGATAGGCAAGAAGTTGTGATGTAATATTTGGTATTCAATTGTTTTGCCTTGGTAATAGTGTATAGTTTAAAGGGGAAACCAATCCAACCCACTCTGATTAATATTGTGTTTGTGGAATATGAGTTAAGCAGCAAAATCAATCTGTTTTTAATCCATCTCAGTGGGCGGCCATTTTCTCACATGCTGTCAACTGAAAATGACAATCACAGTTGCTCAGGGTTTAGGTAACGACCAATTACGGTTCAGCTTGTGAATGTCACATGACCAAACAGAGGCCCATTTTTCACTTGCTGTCAACTGAACATTACAACCAGTCACAGCTCAGCTTCAGAAAACAGGTGAGCCATGATTGGTCGTTACCTGAGCCCTGAACAACTGTGATGTCATTTTCAGACAGCAAGTGACAAAATGGCTGCCTCATGAGATTGATAAAAAAAAAGGCTGGGTTTTGCTATATAATTTACAGTATATTCCACAAATGCAATATTAATCAGAATGCTGTGTTTAGGCTAGTGGGGGTACAAGTTATATATCATTGTATAAAAAATAACTAAAAATAATTTAGTCTATAACTACTGTATGTGATGACAAGGGAGATTACACAAAATATTGATCACTTTGGCTTTTTATAATTTTCTTCTATTTTTTTTTTTGCTGGTAACATTATTTTATTTGAAGATGGAAATACACAACTAGAAATGTTCATCAATCAATGTTACAGATCTCGGGGTGACCTTGCACTATATGGTATTATTAGGTTATTTCAACAGTATCAGTATATCAGTGAGTCATAATTCTAAAAGTATTGTATTATCTCAATGAATTTGCTACTGCGTTTGTAGCTCCCTAAAATAGCAAGTGTGGTCCAGCATGTCCATTTTCTCACTTAGTACAGTAGTTCTTTACTTTCCCTTCAAGTCTGATGAGGAAGAAGAAAAAAAAGGAGCACAAAGGATCCATTGAAAGCTCTGACATCACAGAGGCTACCGCAAGTAATCCATGTAGAGCATTATTTTTGATGCACTGCCTGGAGCCTTATTAGGAACCATACTGAGGCTTTGGCTGCATGAGATGGAGAGAAGAACTGAGTCAGAAGGGAAAGAATGAGCGTAGATGTTCCCGGGAGGGGTTGAACACTCAAACCGGGAGGAGGAGAAAGCATACGCATGAGTGGGCAGCAGCCAGGTTCAACACTGTTAAAATGTCCCGGCCCCAGTGTGAAACATGAACGCACATGCGCACTGAGTCCACCTCAGAATGGAAAAAAAAGCTGCTGAAGTGAAAAGTGGGTGTTTTATGGAGTTGCTGGATGAAACAACAAGGTGAAAACAGTGTGCCACTGTATTTCCTGCGTGTCTGTATAATTGTATTTGAGAGTGTGTAGGTCTCACAGGGTCTCCGTTGGGGCCAGTTGAGCCCTCTCGTCCCTGCTCTCCGCGGGGTCCTGGCTCCCCCTGGCAAAGAGAAGAACAAATGTGTAATCTAATTTACAGGGCCCGTCACAATAGGCAATAAAGCAAATGGAGTCAAGTTGAATTGTGGGGAATTTGATTCAAGTGGAAACCGTAAGTTGCAAAGCTCTCCGAGGCTGTGCATTTTGGAATTCAAAAATTTTTTGGGGGGTAATTTTTGTCAAAATAGACAAAATAAAATATAATCCAACATGGGAAAGTGGTAGCAACGTGTCCGTACTAGTGTTAATATTATTAGACATTTTCAAATTTAGTCTCAGTTTTAGTCCAGTTTCAATCACGCTTGTCAGTTTCATAGTTAGTCAACCTCATTCCGTTATTATTTAGTCAACTTTTAGTCGACTACAAATCTTGCATTTTAGTCTTTATTTTAGTCCAAGAAGACGTAATTTCATTTATCTAATTTTAGTCAAAGACTGTCAACATTTTAGTCTAGTTTTAGTCAGTACAATCATTTTACCCCTGTATATATTTTTTGTCAACAGATGATGTTGAACATTTTGGATCTAAAACTATTTCAAACAAAATGTTCTCTCATCTTTTTGATGAAAAACAACTTCACACTCCATTACAGTATATCAACAAGTGGCTACTATGGTTCCATGCTACGAGCTAATAAATTAGCTATCATTAATTAGTGGTTGGATTAACATTATTATTGGAACGTTATAGCCCTTGGATTAATGTTAAATTATAACTATAAATTAGACTTTTTTTTTTTTACCTTTCACTGTGAATCCACTTCTTGTCTGTCCCATGTGTTTGTGCATATTGCACTCGCTAGCTGTAGATTTTAAAAGGGGGCGTGGCACTGTGTCACATGACAGTGTCACAGTGACAGATTAGCAGAGACAGGATTTTACAAAGTCATATCATTTTCATCTTGTCTTTGTTCATGAACTAAAATGTTCATATAATTTAGTCTATTTTTTTAATGAAGTGAAGTACATATTTGTCTCGTCTTTAGTCTCAGTTATTGTTTATTAATAAGGATTTTAGTCTAGTCTAGTTTTTGTCCGGTGAAAAATGTGTGTTGACGAAAATATTTTTGTTGAGTTTTCGTTAACGAAATTAACACTACTTAGTACAATAATAATGAAAGAAGAATGAAATGTGGGCTGCTGATCAAAACTAAAGCATTGCATCAAGATTAGTTATTGAAGCCAGTTCACTTCCTGGCCATGAGCATAGCACCAAAGCCCCAACTGTTGGGCCTGGGAAACTCTGACATCTGTTTATTATGATTTATTATTTATGTACACAGAATGCAGCTGTGTATTTTGGCCTATAAGTATATAGTCTGTTTGACCCACACATTGTAAAGAGTGCAAATGAGGGACTAATAAAATGTTTGCATGTCCTCTCTAGGCAGCTGAGGAGCTCCACTATTTATCATCATGATCATCATCACTTACTGCCTCTCCTCTTGTTCCTCTGTTGCCACGGGAACCTTGCTCCCCCTTCTCTCCACCTGCTCCCTACAAGAGGTTACCAACCATGACGACTTATTGCACAGACAATCCACATAACCGTAATCAGAATCAACATTATTTACGATTTCGCCACGAGGTCCGTCTGGTCCGGGTGCGCCCTGAAAACACAAAAGGAAAAGACATAAACGTGACCATTTGGGGACCAAAGTTTTGCTGGCTTTCACTGGGTGAACTTACATCATCGCCACGCTCGCCTTTGTCCCCATTAGCTCCTCTGGGTCCGCTTTCACCCTGCCGCAGCACATGATAGTGTCAGAACTTTCTGTTTTGTTTTGTTGTTTTTTTTTTTGGGGGGGGGGGGGGGGGGTCTCTATCTGTTGGTTTACCTGAGGTCCTAAAGGCCCGTAGTTTCCAGGTCTTCCTGGTTCCCCATCTCTTCCATTATCTCCCTAGAATAATCACCAGGTGACTTGATACACCGTGTTTGTTTCAAAACATAAATCTATAACATCTTACTTTTTCTCCTTTGGACCCATAAGGACCAGGGTCTCCCTTTGGCCCAAGATCACCCTGAAGACCCTGGAAGACAAAAACAGCTACAGCTGAAACCACAATGCTTAATTGTTGTGGCAGCCAAGCATGCATGCACTGCACATGTGTGTGTGTTTGTGGGCAATATGTCTATATGGCTTCATTTAAACAAACTGACAGTAAGAATGTAAACCGAGCAGTGATTAAAGAGCCAGGGGCATTCCAGGTTCTAGGCCTGAGATTGGTCAATGCCGCTCAAGGAGTAACATTGCAAAACATACAATTGTAGCAAATGGCTAATTTTTATAAACAACATGCATGTGCCAGAGGCAGACAAAAGTGGGCGGCGTATATGGTTCTGTACAGTTAACATGGATAATCAAGACAAAGAAAAATAAATATATAGTGTGTGCACATGAGGGTGTTGCAAGCCCAAAAAAAAGACATGAGCTATTTCCCTTTCCCTTATAAAGTGAATGTTAATGTCAGCAAAGCATGTACTGTATGGCCGTACATGTGTCAAATACGACTCAAAGTGAACCATGGTGAAAAAATTACAGTTGGCGAATCTTTGCAGCACTGCATACATATATTTTGAGGCAGCATTGCAGTATGCTACACTGTATCGTATTATTTGTTATTGAACCACAAAAACCTGTCTGGCTGGCACTGATCGATCATCCCATTGACAGTGACAGAGGCTCTCAACACTTTGCTTTTCTAGCCACAGGTATACGACGTGTTGTGAAAAACACAAAATACAGATACTGTATTCTAGTACTGAGAAAAGTCATTATTATTATTTTTCCCAATGCCATTCAAAATTTTGAATCGCAGCAAAACTAGTTGCACACAGTTGCATCAGTTGAGCCAATTACGGTATTGTCACTTGACGTGTGTGTTCATTTTTAGAGATGACCATCATGGAGGAATGTGAGAGAATGTGTGAGAGAGGTTGCCCTCCATGTAAAATTTCATATGCAGGAAAAAAAATAGAGCATGAGTTGAAGTACCGGTAGTAGTGATCATTATGTAATTAATTATTACATAAATTTTTTTTATAAATGTTTAATTTTTTTCAGGTAAAAAAAAATAATGCACATTTAAAAAAAAAAAGTATTTTGGGGAGAAATGTTCATAAATAACATGCAAATAGTTAAAGTATTGAAAAATGTGTTGTAAGTGTACCTCTATAGAGGAGATCATAATTCTTCCGCACTCTTTGACAATGAGAGCGCCACTGCCACCTACTGTAGTGGATGTGCAACTACACTTTATTCTAATACGACAACAACAACAAAATTAAAGAAATATGTTCCCTGAGGTCACGCGTACCACCACAAAGGGAGGAGAAGTCAACACTCAACAGACATGACTCTTTCAGGTCAATTTCTGTAATCGTGGTTTAAAAGTGTTTACATGTTTTTGTGGAAGAATTTTACATAGTGCCAAGTCAGTTGGGGCAAAATGTGCTCAATGATGAACTGGTTGGTTTAACGCAGCGGGCACCACAAGTCACATGACCAATTGATAGACACGCCCCAGCGCTGTCAGCACACTGATGGAAAATCTTAAACTCACATCTGATCCAGGAGATCCTTTACAGCCAGAAAGACCAGGGAAACCGGCTTCCCCCTAACAGAAAAATGGACAACAAAAAAAGAATATCATTTTTTAAATATAAAAAAAATGTCAAATACATTTGCAGTATACATTTCTAATCAAATATGCATCCAAATAATGATATATTTTTTCAATTTAAAAAAAAGTTTTTTTTTTTTTTTTATAGTTAAATGAAAGAGTAAGACTGGCGGTTAGTTAAAAAATGATTATAGTTTGCTCAGTTGCTTTTTTGGACGTAATATTGCCATTTTACAAAATATTCTTTAGTAAGGAGTCTATATCTAATTTATATCTCTGGACAATTAAATGTTTTTTTTTTTTTAAGATTTGTCACAGGTTGGCACTGTTTATAACCCACCTTGCGTCCATCAACGCCATCGTTTCCCCTTAGACCTTTGTCTCCCTATGGAAGAGGCACAGACACAGAAGAGAAAGTGAAGCAAATGGCAAAGACTCAAACACAGTAGAAGCGTAGAAGGTCTGACATCAAAATCAATTTCACCTTGTAGCCTTTGTGTCCTCTTTCACCCTGCAAAGAACATGTCATTTATTAGCCACATCCGTTATGCTACACGCTAATTCTAGCACATACAACAATAATGTTTTTTATTTGGATGACTGGATTATACCTTCTCGCCTCGACCACCTCGGTCTCCCTGCAAAAAGAAAAGCACACATTATAACACGCTCAAATGGTTGTTTTACATTTTCTATTACGATAATTGTCACTGATTATTAATTAAATGAAGTGACATTCACTTGGTGTTTCGCTAAATTCTATTATGACGCGATGAGGTCAGTATTGTTGTAGTGGAGGTTTTACCTTCATCCCACTGTATCCAACAGGACCAGGATCTCCAACGCTGCCCTGTAACATAGTGGCAATGTTGAGAATTATTATCATTGCGACGTCATGGCAGAATGGAAGACTGAATATCAAAAGTCAACTACCATGGCACCAATATCTCCTTTCTCTCCTGGCATTCCGGGTCTACCAGTTTCTCCCTGTGGAAAGGTAATACAAAAAACACAAAGATCTGTCATTGAATAGAAGGTTCTTGCGTGCCAATTGGTCAATTCTTCTGGGTCAAATTTATAAAGCATCATCTTGTATTGTCATACCATGCCGCCAGTGTCTCCATCTGGTCCTTTAGGGCCTCCTGGAGCCTGTAGCAAAAGCAAAATGACAGGTGATGACAATGCTGGTTGAAAATAAAACAACTAACATGCTAGGAGTTGTTGCAAACGTGTCATTGAGCACTTACATTGCAGTCAAATGAGCAGCACTGGAGAAAAAAAAGGAGATTTAGAGTATTAAAAAAGAAAGCAAAGTAATAAATAATTTTGTTTGAGATACAAAATTAATGATCAGACATACCACATCCTTGGTCTCATTTGTCTGAAAAGGGGAAGAGAAAATGTAAATAAGATCCAAATACAACCTTTGGGGAATTACAGAAAGGAGAAGACAATCCATACGATCATATCTATGATGTTTCTGATGGTTCCCATCTTGTTGGCTCTGGAGTCATCTGCAGCTGTGAAGTTCTGCCTGTAGTTCTGGTCAGTGGCGATGATGGAGAGTCGAGTATCCTAAGAAGACAAACACAAATGGGAAATCTTTAACATCCATCCAAAACTAGATGTCGATTTTTCTTCTCAGTGTCACACGTAAATGTGGCTTATACGTAGAGTACAATTTGACGGTCCCTTGTGTCTACCAATCAACTCCCTGAGCCAGGTGTTCCTTGTTGTCCCGTCAGTTTGCTGGTATTTATCCCTGGTTCCTTTTCTTTGTTGGTTCGTTGTGTTTGCTGACTCGTTGCCTGTCATTAGCCATCCCTCCGAATTATGTCATGTCTTGCCGTAGTGTTTGTTTGTTAGTTTGAATCTTGCTTTTCGGACTTAATTATTAGTTAATTTATTTATTCATTCATTTTGTATTTTTGATATTTCCATTCTCCTCGTTATCCTTTTTAAGGTTTTTGGAAAATACATTGCTGAGAACCTTTCTGTCCTAATTAATAATTATAACACAACCTTCCGCGATTAATCGTGCATACACTTCCCCAAAATGTTGAAAAAGAATGAATGAAAAGCAGGGGCGGTTACAGGTGGAAATAGGACCAAAGTGTCAAATGCTTTTTTGTCCATATAAAAGGCATGGCCATGTGAGAAACTGATTTCACACCAGCTGCACAAGAAAAAAAACAGCCATGTGAAATACTATCACGACCAATGGCCCATCGTTAAGTCCATCCACCATTTTTTTCCTAAATGACGATGTCACTTTTGAAGATGGCGGCCCATCTATACAATCTTCCATCCACATTCTACTGTATACCACTTGTTCTCATTAAGGTTGCGGATGAGCTTGAACCTATCACAGAAAACTTTGGGCAGGAAGTAGACTACACGCTGGACTGGTCGCCAGTCAATTAAAGGGCTGATAAGACAAGAAAAAAGAGAGGAAAAAAAACATTTACACTCATATTTATAGTTTCACACCAATGGAAAATTGAGAGCAGGGTGTCAAACATACGGTTCGCGGGCCGGAACTGGCCCGTCATGGGATCCAATCTGGCCCGTGAGGACAGAACACTAACGGATATTTTTCTCTAAAACTGATGACGACCACTTAAATGACATTCTGGCTTTTACTCAAGATTTGATGAAAACATTTTGCAGTCATTTTTGTTGACAAAAATTTCAGAATACTCAGCAATTAGACAATCTAAAAAAATGGGAATATTTTCAGAATGGAAAAAAGTAAATATTTCAACATGCCATTATTTATATCTTAACTCATTAACTGCCATTGACGGCTATAAACGTCAAAAATTTTAACTATTTGTATTAGTTCAACATTTTTTTTGTTGAAAATCTAGATTTTTTTTATTGTACATTCAGTTTTGTACATAAAATTTGTGATTAACCGCGAGTTAACTAGTGAAGACATGCGATTAAATACGATTAAAAACTTTAATCGCCTGACGCCCCGAATTTTTAATAATATTTTCTTTCTTTTTTTTTTGGGGGGGGGGGGGGGCTATAAACATCAAAAGTTCATTTGAATTATTTCTATAAGTTTAACATTTTTTTTCCACATTTGTTAACAAGAGTATGAAAACCTTTGAAAAATGTTTATTGTACATTTAGAACATATAGAATTTGTGATCGATCGAGAGTTAACTAGTGAAGTCATGTGATTAATTACAATTAAAAATATTTAATCGCCTCTTGCCCCTAATTTTTAATAATCTTTTCTTTTTTTATGAATTTATGGCAGTGAATTAGTTAATAGGCCATGGGCAAACTTGTCCGGCCCACTTGAGATCATAAATTTAGGTAAAAGTGGCCCCTGAATTCAAATGAGTTTGACACCCCTGATTTAGTCTTCAATGAACCTAACATAACATCCATGTCTTTGGGGATATTTGAATTTATAAAAATTTGGTGATTCACCATTATAGAATAAAAAACAGATGCCAGTACCTCCTGATCAGGTGAGATGGCAACGGCGAACACCTTGACACCATGTTGCCTAGCCTCGTTTGCAGCCTCCTGCACGCCTCCACAAGGCTCCTTGTAGCCAGTGATGGGATGCCCGTCAGTCACCACCACGATGTACTTGTTCTCATGGTAGTGGGAACCCCTGGAGAGCACAAAATAGCAAATAGGTCAACTTTTCAGCAAATAGCTAAACGTTTTTGAATGCGGAACCCAAATATGCCTGTTTTGCTGTAATAATAATATGATTAATTCTGATTACGCTATGAGCAGCTCAGCAAGACCCCTCTTGATGGCGCAGTCCGTGTAGGTCCCTTTGCCGATATATTTGATGGTGTCAATGTCGTTCTTCAGGGCTTGGCGATCAGTGCTCATGTTACTCAGCTCGCGCACCAGGATGACGTCGTCGCTGTAGTGCAACGCCCCCGAGTTCCACGTCAGGTAGCGGTCGCATCTATGGCGCCTATATGGGGGAGCAAAAACAGTGATGAGTTTGTACCGTGATAAGATAAGTTGAAGTTCAAGTGTGTGTTCTTACATGTCCCTCAGTTCATCAACGAAGCGCTTGGTGAATTCTTTAATCTGGTCAATGTAAAAGTTGGGAGGTTTCTGCCTGAGGGCCACACTCTCGGATGTATCCAATACGAAGAAAAGGTCAACTGGACATTCTGTTCACACAACAAACAAGTAGGCATTGGTGATAGTGACAACACCAAATGAGCACCCAAAATATTGAGCAGAAAAAAATGCAAGCTGCATTAAATGTGTCCTTCATCACTGCAGGCCTCCATCAGGTGTGATGCCCATGGGTGTTTGCTAGCAGACCCATGCAGGCCTCAGCCTCTACAACTTGTACAAACCCCAAAATGGGAACAATTCTGGAGCGCCATCTTCTTTTGCTTTGACCAATCCGAGTGATCGAGTGCATTTTTATTCTTCATCACACATCACACGCTCAAATTCAACAACATGCACTGCAGGCCTCATGTTCACATTCAATCTGTTACATTTTCAATGTGAGCTTGATGCTTCTTCCATAATCCCATTTGATTTTTACATCTCATGTCTGAGTGTACTTGAACGCAACAATGCACATCTGGACCATCGCTTGCGGGAATGTCACTGCATGCACCACGCGTCATATTTAAAGATGAAGAGACAACTTTAAATGCGATATAATTAATTTCACACAGAATATCCACAGCATTCCTTCAAACAAATGAAGAATGTGAAACTTACCCGCGGACTTGGGTCTTTGGATCTGCGTTTGCGCTCTGGCCAGGAGGACGCACAGCAGCACAAGGAGCCCTCTCAAAGTCTCCATGGCTGAACTGCTAAAAAATTAAGCAAAAACAAATACACCCCCTGAAGAAACAAGCGAAAAAAGCGGCCCGAATCCCCAAACTCGATCTTGTTTGAGTAGATTCGGCTCAACTTTTTTTGCGTTCCACCGCCCCGCCGCAGTCAGTCCAGGCGAGAGCCAGAGCGCGCAGAGGTTGACGACGCGCACGACGAGGGAGGAGGGGGCGTGCACGAGAGCTCCATTGGCGAGAACGCGCACCACAGGCTAAAGGTTTACACTATATCTCAGATATGCTTGCTTCCTTATAAGGGAATTATGGATGTAGGAAAAGGAAAAACAACGCAGGCTCAATTTTTTTAGCGTGCTCATATTATTTTGTATTATCATAATTTTATTCAGGAGAAAACTTTCACTCGAATGTCTGAATTTTACAACTTATTAATGAATGTGAATAAATTTGGCATTAAACATCACTTCTATTACTGGGCAGTGGGATTACTCACGTTGCAAACATTGAAACTTGGGGCTACTTTTCAGTTCTGTAAAAACTTCCCTCTGTGACATCTGGTTTTTCAGACCTGATATGAACATTCAACGAGAAAAGGGGGGAACGCAAAGGGAGGAGGGAATTCTTGTCTGCCTCAACCAGTGCAGCGGGAAGAAGCACAGCGCCATCTAGCGTTCATTGTGGACACAACTTTGAGAATTGTGCAGTACACTCCCATGGAAGAGAAGGGTTTACTTGGCCAGGTGATGAGTGGGGTGATTTTTCATGGTTGCTGTGGACATACATGTGGGTGGAGAGACTGTCTTGGACTCACTTTTTCCACTGAGCTCACTTTTCTTGGAGACACAGTTGCTCACAGTGAGTAGATGCAAGTCGGGAGGAGAGAGGATGGGGCGGGTGGGATGAAACATCTGGTAATCATCTCTGTTTAAGAGCCAGTCCTCATAATAAATCACTTCAGTTTTATGGCAGCATGTAGAAATCGTGAGTTTGGGGATGTCTCCATACAGGATTTTCATCACATCCACATTAAACTCGAGTTTAATAGAGAAATTAGAAGTTGGCTTTGTTTTCAGTTACGTAGGAATTTATGAATTTTATAGGTGTGCACATAAAAAAACAAAAAAACAATGACTTTACAAGCATGAGGAGCGCAGCTTAAAGATCACACAAAGAGCTTACTCATCATTACCCAAAGAACATGGTGCACCCTCAAAGGTGAAGATAAAAACTCCTGACAACCGTTTCTGGCCAGTGTAATTGGCAGAGAAAATGAGTTTCCACAGGATCCTGGCATTAAATACAGGACGAGTAGCAAATCTGAGTCAGAGAGCGAGAAAAACCAAGGGCTAAACACAGAACCACTTTTATTATGAACATGGTTTAAGTTAGAAAATGCTGATGAAATAATGATTCCAAAGTAACAACTGCTCTGTGGAACAAATGCATCAAAGAAGTGAGTGGCAAGGGGTGGGGGGTGTTCTCAGGACATTTTTTTTCTCCCCAACAGAAACACGCAGCTGGAAGAGATTAATCATGAGGACTTGGTTATGATTCCTGTGAAGGCTTCGTTTTCATCAGAGTCAATGCACAGATGACAAAAAGTGATGGGTCATCTTGACAGTTTACTCTGCTTGCAGATGCCACAAGGCGCCAGGCGGAACTGCAGGAAATTGCAGTCCCATCAAGATTCCGACAAACGCCAAATAAATAGAAATGACAGGAAATAGCCAGATGAACTTGTAAAGTATCAGCAAGCTATCACTCACTCGTCTCTTTATACGTCTATCAGTGAACATTAAAAAAACAAAACAAGCAAGTCATTCAAGGATAAACAGTCGCTGATTCCAGCTGGTGTAAACCAGCAAGACAAGAGTCAAGTGTCGCTACTGCCCTCTAGTGTATGGATACAAAAATTTAATATTTTCCTGAGAGAGTAAATTCACACCAAAGTGTAACCAATGTAATTTAATTTGAATTTGTCAGTCAGAAAACTACAATGGGCATAATGTATAAGGAAACTTGCAGGGCTGCCTTTCATGATCGTTACAGAGCCAAATTTCTGTACATGACCTTTAAAAAGATTGACTTCCGGGTTCAGTATCTCACAGCAATACTAAGCATGCTTGACAAAAAAAGATCCAGTCTTTTCAATGTAATCACAATGTGTGCAAATATCGAGCGCTTTGCCAGAAAACCTTTGCCTCGAGTCAGTTCATGCCGGAGTGACTTTTGAGGTGCCTCCTCAGGTGGTTAAGACACGTGTACGTCTTGGGGCAGATCTGGCAGTGGAAAGGTCGCACCCCCGAATGGTTGAGCATGTGCTGCTTGAGTACGCTGCCGTCAGAGAAGGCCTTGCCGCACTGGGAGCACACGTAGGGCCGCTCGCCGGTGTGGACGCGCATGTGCACCGTCACCTTGTGCGCCATGGTGAAGCCTTTGCTGCACACCGTGCACTTGAAGGGGCGCTCGCCGGTGTGGGTGAGCCTGTGGGTGCGCATGGCGCCCATCTGGGAGAAGGCCTTGCCGCAATCGGGGCACACGTGAGGCTTCTCGCCGGTGTGCACTCGCGTGTGGCTTCTCAGGCCGCCGGCAGTGGAGAAGCACTGCGAGCAGTGCGTGCACTGGTAGGGCCGCTCGCCCGTGTGCGTGCGCATGTGCTGCTTCAAGTCGTAGCGGTTTCGGAAGCCGCGGCCGCAGACCGGGCAGCTCTCCGGCCGCTCGTCGTTATGGCGCAGCTCGTGATTGGACAAGCACTTTTCCGACAGGAAGCATTTGCCGCACTCCTGGCACTGGTAGGGTTTCTCGTGGTCGACCCGTTGGTGATACTTGAGCTCGCTGATCCCGGGGAAGGTCTCGTCGCAGTATCGGCACCTGAAGCGATGGTTAGGGCTGTAGGGCAGCTGATGCTCGGTCATCTGATGGTTCCTCAGCAGGTGCGCCATCTTGAAGGTCTTGCCGCAGTGAGAGCACTCGTATTTGGTCAGCAGCTGCGCGCACTGGTGCCGGACGCACTCGTGCACGGACCGAAACTGACAGCCGCATTTGGTGCAAATGTGGGCGGCGTTCTTGCACTTCCTCTTCCTGTGGCCGGACAGGTGAGCCTCGGTGCGGAAGGCTTTGCCACACTGCGAGCATTTGTACGGCTTGACGGCCGTGTGGAAGCGCTGATGCTCCAGGAACTCAAAGCGATACTTGAAGCTCCTTCCGCACAGCGGACAGTTGTGGGTGACTCGTCCCCGAGGGTAGGCGGACTTGCCGGCCAGCTTTCTCGATGGCAAAGAGGAAATGCGATGAGCGGAGCTGCATTTCCTGCGTTTACCGCCGCTCAGTAATTTGCAGGCCTCCATCTGGCGGACCTCATCGTGGCGCAGTTGATGCTTCAGCAGACACTTGGACGAGATGAAGCTCTTGCCGCATTGTTTGCACTGGTACGGCTTGTCATGATCTACCTGCTGGTGATACTTGAGATCGCCGATGCCGGGGAAACCTTCGCCGCAGTGGCTGCACTTGAAAAGGCGGCTCTGAACGTGGGTGAGGAGGTGCTCCTTCAGGCTGCTCGACTTTTGGAATGTCTTTCTGCAGTGGCCGCAATCGTAGTTGCGCCCTCGTTTTGGGCAGTGGTGTCGGAATTTGTCCAGCGACGAGGGAAAGCTGTTGCCGCATTTTATGCACAGGTACGCGGCGTTTTTGCATTTGCGCAGCCTGTGGCCGGCCAGCAGGGTGGCCGTTCTGAAAGCCCGTCCGCACTCGGAGCAGTTGTAAGGCTGCAGGCCGCTGTGGACTCGCTGGTGCTCCACCAGCACCGAATGATGCTTGAAGCATTTGCCACATTCCGGACATTTGTGTGTCGCGACCTGCGCTTTGTGACAAGGAGATGAGGACAGATGGGTTCTTTTGGGAGAATCGGGAAAGTCGGCGGACGTGGAAGGGTTTGTGGACAGTTCTTCATCAAACATGACTATCTGAGGAACATTGTGGTCATCGTCACAAGCACTCGGGTGCGACGCGATGGCCACTTCCAAAGACGGGGGCAGAGACAAGGACGGGATAAGAAGATCATCTGACTGAAAAGGAGCTGTGTGGAGGGGAGGGGGCCGGGGGGCAATAAACGATTGTTAGAACCATCTTGTGCAACATTTAACGTGCAGAGACATACCAACAGTATTTTTTGACACTTTTCCATGACACTCTTTGTTTTGGAGGAGAAATTTGATGTCTTCTCCAGTTGATACACACTGTATGTACTCCTCAAGGACAGAAGGGGCAGCACTAAGCCAAGATGCAGTCTGAAAAAAAAAGAGGACACAATTATTTGAAGTATTTGTATAGCGCCTTTCAAGGCGCTTAAACGATTGGCGGTGAACTACATCGGCCATTTTTGACGGCGCACCTGCTTGAAATCTGGGATCGGCAGCAGCTCCTCGAGTCTGGTGAAGAATTCACAAACTAGCGTTTCCAGCGCTGTGTCGAAGTCAGGGCCATACTCCACTGGGAACACGTTCTGGGGGGGGGGGGGGTATGAAAGGTTGCCACCATTACGCAAAAAACATTGGACTGTACATGAACATTACGCAATTTGTATGAATAATTGCTGTCCTTGATGTGTTTGGCTTCTAACATCAACATTTTAATCATCTTCAACAGAACAGTTTGTGGTGACGTTTCTAGCATTAGCTGTACAAGTCATTAACAATGGACATTTATAGCAACATATTTACATGCACGTTTAAATTGATTAACATGTACTATGCGCCCTTGCGAGTCTAAATACAACATTCTGATTATGGAATGTGAATTAAGAAGCATAATTCAACTCATTTTATCCATCTGTGGGGGCGGCCATTTTGACATTTGCTGTCGACTGAAAATGACATCACAGTTGCTCAGTTAGCAGCTGGGATGTCATTTTCAGTCGACAGCAAGTGTCAAAATGGCCGCTCGCTGTCGACTGAAAATGGCAGACTTGCTAGGGGCTCAGGAAACAACCAATCACGGATCACTTGTTTTCTGACTTTGGTCATGTGACACTCGCAAGATGAGCCGTGATAGGTTTTTACTTGAGCCCCGAGTAACTGTGATGTCATTTTCAGTCGACAGCACGTGGCAAAATGGCCGCCCCATAAGATGAACTACTGAATTTGAATTTTACAAACACAATACTGCGTTTCGATGAGTGGGGCTGCATTCAACCTTGTATTACAATACTTGAATACTCAATGACTCATTGACAGCCTGGACAGATATTGTGATGGATATCCGTTGTTATGGGATGGATATTTATGATATGATACAGTACACCAAAGAGAGAAACAACAATATATATTGTATAAGTTTCATTTTTCAGTAGAGATGTGAATCGAAAACCAATTCTTGTTGAAAACCGGCTCCCAGTCTTTCAATTCCTTGGCATTCATGACTTAAAAGGAACACTCGCTACCTCCACACACACTGCTCATAGGCAGCTCACGGGAGTCACACGCCAGTCCGTTTTGACTGACTACGTTTACATGCAGGCAATAGTCGAGTTATGGTCAGAATTTGGGTTTCTGGAACAATCGGAATAACACGTTTACATGAGCAAGTTGACAGAGTTCCCCCCGTATACATGGCGTTTGGAATAACCCGATGTTAGGGGGTGAAGCACGGACACCATCATGGCAGAAATAGATGTCATTTCCGCTTCAAATTTTAAACGGTCAATAAAATACATTATATCCATGTCACTTGGTTTCCTCCTCGCTCCAGTAGTGCGGTTCTTGTGGGTACACGCCAGAAGCGCGGACTTACTTTGTTTGGATAAAGCGGAACTATGTGTGTGTGTCATCTAATGTTTCTACACAGACGTGTATTGAATACTACAAGCTGCAGATAAAAAAAAATTAAGCATTACGAGTGATGTCACGTCTGTCTCACATGAATAGTTAACGTGTCACACATAGAGGCACAATATAACGTGAAATCGCCGCGGAGAAATCAATGTATTTAAGCGAGGCCCGTGTAGGACGCCGATTCCGATTGCGTTTATATGAACCAGTATTCCAGTTATGAAAGGGCCCAAAGGGGCTTTTCGGGTTTTTAGAAACTCAAATAAGAGCATATTTGGGTTAATGCGCGCGTTTACATGGCCTTTCAAAATCCGAATATTGCCAATATTCGGATTTTAAAAGGGTTATTGCCTGCATGTAAACGTAGTCACTGAGGTGAGGCAGGGAGGAGGAGTTTTGAGAGCTCAGTTCATATGACTGTAGAAATGTTACTGGAGTGGACATTACTGTCACAAAATAATCTAGGTTGTATTTTGTACATTTCTACAGAAGATGATTACAAAAAATTGTACCAGTAGTTATGTTTATTTTCAAATCGTTTTCTGTCTTTCTTTTTTTCTGGGGACCCCATGGCACCCCATCGAGGAGTCCTCGAATGTGGATCACTTAAAACTTCACTGTTGGGTTGGTAAGGCCATATTTCTTTTAAACATGTCTCTTGTTTACAGATACAACTAAGACGAAAAAGTGGATGGTAATTCTGTTTATTCTCCTTTTTACAAAAAAAAAAAAAAAAAAAGAGAATCGATAAAAGAATCGAATCGTTAAGGGAATCGGAATCGTAAAAATCTTATCAATTCCCATCCCTACTTTTCAGACACACTTAAATCAGGGATGTGATTTGACCAAAGTGAAATTATCTGAAAATTTAGCCGGGGGTCTGGGGGCCGCTGGCACCCAGATAGGTCCAGGTTTTCCGTGTTTTTAAGTACTTTCAATGCACTCACATGACAAAGAAATAGACAAAACAACAGCATAAATTTTCAATGTATATTGAACTATCCCATATAAAATGGCAGTTTTAGTCAACTCAAAATCAGTCACATTCAAAAACATGGACTGCCTTTGCTTTTAAAAACTATCACTGAGAATATCATCATATCTAACTAATGTGATTACTAAGTTAACACATAAATAATGTTGAAGAGTTCAAATTTCATGAACAAACAATTGTATCATGACCAAATGAAAAGTAACTCATATTAGAGCATACCACAAATGTCTTTGTTATAGCAGAAGATGTTATCTGTCGGAGTCATGTGCATACACAATGAACTACTAAAAAAAAAATATATAAAAAAAATAAATAAATCAGAAACTTTTTTTTTGGGGGGAGATAAAAAAAAGCGGAATTCCGCGAATTAGCGGAAAAATCACATCCCTGTTAAATGGTTGTGATAACCATCATTTTAAAGGATAATTAGGAAAAAGAAAAAAGGAAAAACTTATAACTAAGGGTCAGCAGACACACTATAGTACCTGGCAATTCGATTCGTATCACGATTCATAGGTCACGATTCGATTCCAATTAATCCCAATGCGAATCTATAAATTGATTATTGCGATTTTTTCAAACTCAAATTTAGAAAATACTCATCAGTAAACTTGTACATGTACACTGTAAGATTTGTATGAAAATGTATTTATTGATCTGAAAATTTAGGCTTATAACTGAGCCACTGCATTTAACAAACAGTTAAAATTTGAACAGCACTGAAATAAAATATTAAAGCCTAATGCTCCATTAATATAACATTCTTCCATGCTTAATGTGTGAATTCTAACACTAAGTAAGACGTTTTGTTGAATATTCCCATTAAAAAATAGACGTTTAAAAATCAATTCGGCCGCATATCGAATCGATTCGAGAATTGCACACTGTAATATCGCGATATATTACCGAACAGATTTTTTCGAACACCCCTACACTGTAGTAATATGTTGTAGGTCAACAATCAATCACTTGCCCCCCTCAAAAAGCAAACATTTAACAAAACTAATCTTCATGTATAACTAAAAGAATAAAAGAAAGCGCATGCTGTTCGATGTACCTTGAGGAAATGTTCCCTGCCATCAGTATCTTGAATAAGGCCTTGTACCAGCTTCATAAAGTTGGCCTCTGGTGCTTCGATTACAGGATCATTTGTCTAGACGTCAGAACACAGAATGGCGGTCAGTGATGGCATGACAACACACCATCGGACAACATGACACCGACATCACTCACCTCTTCAATGCAAGACGATCGGATCCGGTTGAGGTGAGTTTCCACAGCTTTGAGATCGTCAGGGTGCTCAGAACGCAACAACTCAAGGGTGGTCTGGTGGAAATTTAACACACACAAAAAAATATATATATATAAAAAAAACAAAAAAGAGAGAGCAATGATGATGACATGTCAAATCAGTAAAATTACCGAATGAACAATACTGAGCTCTCCAGGGAAAAAAAGAAAAAAAAAAAGAGAAATTTAACACAAAGCATATAACAAAATAACATCCATACAGGCAGGCATAAAAAAAGTCCAGTATTATTCTTATTTCCGTCTCTATTTGAGACAATTAATGGTTTACTATCAGCGTAAGCGTGGCAAAATAGTTGTTTGCTCAACTGCACCCGTTGTGCGTGTAGGTATAAGAAGTACTACACTCACTCCTCATCATTTATTCGATTTATCCTAACCCTGCAAAAATATGTCCCCAGCCTGTTTTCCGTGTCTCCCGATTCAAACGCAGGTGATGATCGTTATCTGGCGTCTCCAGAGCTTGCTAATGAGCTGTCATTGGAATCAGCTGCTAGTGATGGGCAGAACAAAGCTTTTTCGAAGCTTTCCATCAAATTGGTAAAAAAACAAAAACAAAAAAAAAGTTCTGCCTGTGAGGCTTCATGTGCACACAAACCCCCCTGGTGGCCGAAATTAAAACTGTAATTTGACTTAGATTTTTTTGCGGTCTTGCAACAGTGTTGTTTTAGGAACAATTACACCTGCTTTAATTGCCAATTTGTATTTTTATTTATTTATCTGTAATTGAGTAATATTTGTTTTGTGGATTATTACTTTGGGTATTATTTTTATTAGGTTTTTTATTTGCTGAAGTTGATGAACTGCACGTTAAAAAAAATAAAGAGTAACATATTTGAATTGTGTTACACTCGTGCAGTTAATCAGCTCATTGATATTGTGTGGGTGATGTCATGTTATGAAAATTTGTAGTGTAGGAAATATAATAACAAATAATGAGGCATTGATTGCATGTAAACTAAGGTAATAGGGTCCGTGCTTGATACTGTGATGAGGATTGTATTTATGAGTACTGATAGTTGTTATGATAGATGAATGGTTAACAAATCTGATTAAGCACGTCACCTTGCAATGCAAATGACGCGAATTTTCAAAGAAAGGCGCCATCCCATTAGTGTTGCAAACCGAGGATAACTTTTTTTTTTTTGCAACCTCCATGACCCCCCCCCCCAAAAAAAGCTAATTTGCGACACTCAAAGCATCCACTGATATGCGGAGAAGCATTGCGCTTTATGTGCTGTGAAACTCTGCAAAAAGTCGAACCACTTTCTGAACCCACGAAGTGCCAAACGTCATCGGTGACGTCATTTGCCCTGATTGAATCACGCCTCGACACGCGCTTCAGAAATGTCTTCCCGGATTACTCGACACACGCTCCGAAGCCTCGGCACATTACGTCCCATCACTATCAGCTGCGGGTCGGATAGGGCAGACATTGAAAACAGGCTGGATGGTGGGCCCCGAGGACCAGGGTTGAGAAACACCGTTCTAGACATAAGATAAAGATATAGCCGCAAATATTGCTGTGCCGCAGAGTAAGAGCGTGTATGAAATATAAATGTGACTATATACCTGTATACAAATCTATTAATATCAATGACAAAGAGATCCAGCATGAGAGAAACCGAAGATAAGTTGCTCACTTCCTCATTTTCTTATCGTTGCTGTATTTTCAGAGGTCACTTTTAGTGCCGATTGATGGCCGTTTCGAGACATTATAAGCAGTATTATATAGCGTATGTACATTGATTTTGAATGGACAAATTGTCCCTTGTTCCTCTGATGACTCCCAAGATATGGGGGAGTGAGAGGTGAATGTGTCCAAATTGCCAGAGCCCTGCTGATTTCTCCAAAAACAAGTGATTAAATAGAAACTCATGCACGTTAGTTCCATTATGATTAGAAAAATACAGTTTTTGAGTGAAAAGTGGGCCATCCTGGGAAACTTTCAAATTCAACCCGAGTTTAGATACCATTTCTAGTCTTATGTAGTACTGTTCGTTAACCAGTTACTGAGCATGCCAGGAAAGCAGAGCAATACAATCTACGACTCGAAAATAAACTTGATTCTTGAGTTGACAATGACAACTCTTGGCAGTGTAAGCATAGTATTTGGTTCAGTGGCTTCCCCCTCACACATGGTGTAGTTTTCACTTACCCTGGCTCTCAGGCCCAGTGACAAGAGTCTCCCCTCTCTTTTACTCATGAACTCCGGAACTGCATCTGTAACCATGGTTACGAACTCCTCCAGCTTGCCATAATGCTTAATGTTCCTCTGGCGAACCACTTCCCACATCACCGCTGACATCAGCCTCAGTGGTGGGACCAGGAGGGCCAGTGATGACAGGGGAACGTTGAATTCTTCAAACACACAGTAGGAAACGCAAAGTGTAAATACACCTGGCCACCTTTTTAATTACTGTGTGCAAGGGCTCAATTTTCACTGGAGACAACAACGGGTCTCTTCTGCGTTCACCAGTAGCTGCTCCTTCATGTTAAACATTGACCACAATAAAAAAAAAAATTAAAAATAAAGGCCTCACACGTCTGTATGAACCATGCATCTAGTGACTCTAGCTTAGTTACGTAGCAAAGCACACGCCCGCGGTATGCTACAATTAAAGCAGGTTACCCCCAATAGTCAGCAGTTAAACTTGGTAAACAACGAATGCATACAATTAAACATCGCTGACGTTAGCGAACAACTAATATGCTAGCGAAAGGCCGCTAATATCACCAAACTAACCCGCCACAACAAATCTCGTTCCAGGGATTAGTCGAGGCCTGTGGAGCCGATGATACACATTTGCTTTTGCAGAGAGAATCGATAAAAAAAATGCAAGTTTTCTTCGAGCTCCCCCATCGAATACATACCCATGTCGCTCATTTTCGAATTCTTCAACTCCGATCAAGGGCAAACATTCTACATAGGTGAATTGTCATTGTATTCAGTTAGCCTACAAGCTAACAGTTTACGTAGCAGGGGCGCCAACTTCTTCCTGAAACATGCTCTTCATAGTGAAGTCCGTTGGCTCAGATTACGTCACTCCATTTGTAGTAGGGGCGTTCGTTTTGTTGAACGTGGCAACCCGATTCAGACCTCGCAAGAACTTTACATCGGTCGCCCATCTGAAAACTTTAAGAACATCATCATCCTCAAATGTTGACATAACAATCAGTAGCACTCCCAGTTTGCTTATTTTTAATTAATGAAATAGGGCCTAGGGCATTTCTTTTTTTTTTTTAAAAGATGTATATCATTATAAATTGAAGTTCCATAAACAATGGAGGTAAAGTAGTGATGCGTTGGACACCACAAGACGAAGGATACATAAATCGTTTAAAAAAAATAAGTAAGGGATTTTGTTGTATTAAGTAACATAACATAGTGTGCAAATAGTTACTGTATTGTGTTTTTATTGAATAGATTTATTTGTGTGATGTTTAAAAAAATAAGAAAAAATGCTCACTGTACATTTGAACAGGTACCGCTACTTTCTAATCCTTTGTCAAAAAAGGCATGCTATTTTTTCATACTCTGCAGATGATCACAAAACGAGAAAAAAAACAGAGGGGTAAAGTCTACAGCAGTTAAAATCTTGGCAGAAATAAATAGCAACATATTTGGAGAAGCAAGATATTCCCCATCCTTTGCCTTATTTAAAAGAATTGTGAGCTCAAAATAAATGTGTGCTCTGACTTGTACTTTTTGAGTGCAGGAGTTGAATCAGCATTTTGAGATGTATTTATTTTAGTATCAGTATTTCTACTTTACTACAGATGAGACTGAGTAATTTTGCCATCTCTGGTTTAGGTTTTGGGGGGAAAAACATGAATGGCATGTACATATTGTGCAGGGATGATTTATTATGGATTCATTTTGCCACTTGAATGATCAAATACAAGGAGTTTGTTTGGCCTTTAAGGCTATGCTATCAGATGTGGACATTAAATCACAAATGCAGAGTGAAAAGGATAGGCCCCTGGCGAAATGGTATAGCATAGGCACTATATATTAACACCCAGGTTATGAGATGATACAGACAAAAATTACATTTTAGGTTCAACTGTATTATAATGGATCCAAACAGATCAGTCAAGGTGGTGGTGGGTGGACAACAACTTTGTACTATAATAGCAAGTACTTGTAACAAATTCTTAGCACAAAAAACAGAATTTGTTAGTAAGGCAAAACTAAGGCCATTTGAAATAATGGGCAGCACATCCCAAAACCATGATGCGGGTTATTGGATGCCGTGAGATTTCAAATGCCTCTTCAGGTGATTGAGAACCTTGTAGCCTTTTGGACACAACTGGCACGGGTATGGTCGGACTCCCGTGTGGCTCATGTTATGAACTTTCAACTGTCCACTACTTGAAAAGGCTTTTCCACATTCAGTGCAGAGATATGGCCGCTCCCCAGTGTGAACGCGCATGTGACACGTGAGTTTGGCCGCCATGGTGAATCCTTTATCGCACACGATGCATTTGTAAGGCCTTTCCCCCGTGTGGATGCGTCGGTGTATCTGCAGCTCGCCGGCTGACGCAAAAGCTTTGCCGCACTCAGGGCACAGGAATGGTTTCTCTCCAGTATGGGTGCGTATGTGTACGGTAAGGTTTGCTGAGATGTAGAAACGTTTTTCACAGTATGAGCACTGATAGGGCCTCTCGCCTGTGTGAGTGCGCGTGTGACGGGACAGTTCATGCTTGTTCCTGAACAATTTGCCACACTGCGCACAAACGTGTGTCTTTTGTTGTGTGTGGCGCCCTTCGTGGGCCGTCAAAGACGCTACAGAAGGGAACATTTTCCCGCAATGGGCACACTGATTCGACATCCCCACGGAATGAGTCCTCTGATGGAATTTCAGCTCACTCATACTTGTGAACTTCTCCTCACACTGCCTACATGTAAAGATCCGTTTTTGAGTGTGAATCAGCTCATGTTTTTCCAACTCGCTCGCCCTCTTAAAGCTTTTTGCACAGTGAGAACAGCCAAACTGTTGTGTATTGTCAACACACCGGTGTTTACATTTGTCCTGTGTTGACTGAAAGCTATTGCCGCATTTGAGGCAAAGATAGGCAGCTTTTGTGCACCGTGAGCGCCTATGATTTGACAGATCTGAGCTTCTCCTGAAGGCTTTTCCGCATTGAGTACACTTGTGAGGCGTTTCTCCAGTGTGGATCCTCTGATGTTCCACAAGTTCAAAATGATAAATAAAGCACTTATTACACAAAGGGCATTTGTGTGCAACTCTTTTTGGCTGAGGGACAACTGCAGAGATGGACGTTAAAGGCTGAAGAGCTGATGTGGAAGGAACTGATGTGGCGGCTAACAATTGGTCATCCACAACAAACGCAACTGTCGTTTCCTCTACTTGGGTATTGTTCAGAGTTGTCAGAACCGTTTCTTCCTGAGAGCAAATCTCGGGGTCCTGTTGGATCACATATGTCCAAGCGATTTCTCCATCATCAGTGGAAGTCTGGGGGAAGCACTCTTGACTGTCATCATTCACGGTCTGACAGGGTGTGTTTGTCTCCGTCATTGAGACAGGTACAGTTAGTGATGAGATGAGCTGTTGTTCTGAAGCAGACATGTCTGAAGAGAAAATTAACACAAATCACTTCATTACGTCCATGTTCAATCTTTAACAACACTTGAAGCTGAATACCACCAAATACTTGCATTTATGATTGCTGTTCCGCAGATTATTATATGTAAATTTTCACAATTTCCCAAAGAAAGTGGACTATACAGTTTAATGACCATAAAGTCATTATGATCCTGAATTTGACCAAGTTAAAGGGGAAGTCAACCCCTCATTTTTTTGACAATAATATTATATGCTACCCCACTGGTCTAAATATGGTGCAGTAGTACCTCAGAGTTTGAACATAATTCATTCCTGCGAAATGTTAAAAGTCCGAATTGTTTAACCTTCAATATATTTTTTTCCCATAGGAAATAATGTAAATGCAATTAATCTGTTCCCAAGATCCAAAAACTGAAAATTCCTATTTTAAATTCTATTCATGTTTTTTTTTTTTTACATTTACACAGTATTTAAACAATAAAAAATATCTTACCTTTTTTGTTGTGGTGTGATGGCATCAGTGGATAATAAATGCTATGTTAATGTTTGCTTTAGTTCAGTGCTGAGTTTGTGTATTTTACATTGGGCATATTGTTGACTACTTAAGAGGTCCTTACGTGCGTTGTTTAATGTCAGGCACGATGTTGAACAGCTAAGGGGGGTCCTCGTGCTAGCATTTACAGAAGTAGCGGCGCGATAATCTCCTTCCTAATTCCACTGTGGTTCGTAGCACTGTACGTTTTTCTTTGACGCCACTCGCACTGAAAATTGTCGTGGAAAAATCAAAATGCACTCGCGAGTATGGAGCACCTCCGGGAGTATTCACAATCTGACTGGAAATGAGCAGTGCATTGTCTCAACTACCGTAACGTGAGCATTCGGCATTGCACGGTTTTGCTCGGCTTCACTCGGCTACCCGTTTTTAAGGTACGTTCGGCTTAGCTTGCTTTGCTTGGGTGTTCGAATTCCGAAAATGAGTTCAAACTCCGAGGCATTTTTTACTCAGATTTTTGTTTGAAGTCCGATTTGTACGAGTTCAAACTCCGAGGTTCCACTGTATTCTGGTTAATATTGTGTTAGTGGAATTTGAGTTAAGCAGCAAAATCCAGCCTTTTTTAAAATCTATCTCAGGGGGCGGCAATTTTGCCACTTGCTGTCGACTGAAAGATGACATCAATGTTGCTCAGGTCTCAGGTAGCAACCATTCACAGCGCAGCTTCAGAAAACAGGTGAACTGTGATTGGTCGTTGCCTGAGCTCTGCGCAACTTTGATGTTATCTTCAGTCAACAGCAAGTGGCAAAATGGCCGGCCCCTTAGATGGATAAAAAAATGGCTGGATTTTGCTGCAGAACTCATTCCACAATTGTCATGTTTAGACTAGTGAGGTCACATATAACACATTACTGTCAAGAAATGTTTAACGTTGACTTCTACTTTAAGACTAAGGGGCTCTAATAAAATAATAAAAACCCAAAAGTTACATTACACGGCAATGGTGTTTTGGAGAAAACGGGTCTCAATGCGGAAATGTTTGTTGTTACCACCAGCCAAGTGTTACTGAAAGATGCTTGTACAATCAACAAAGCTTTTATAATTGCAACAGTTTTTGTCGCCTAATATGAAAAATGTGTTTCAAAATTGACAATCAAGTGGCACAGATTGCGTTTAATCTTAGAGGTTCCAATGGAGCTCATATGGGAATAGATTCTCTTCCGTTACTGGTTTTGAGGTGGTGTAGTGTTACTTTTATGTAGCCTCAGAGGGCAACAATGAGATTCCATTGTTATGTATTTTGACACATTTTAATTATTTTCATGATATAGATTAGAAGAAGTAAAACTCATTGATATACTCATTGTATTTATCTTTTCTTTTTTCTTCTTTTTTTTTTTTAGAAATGTTTGACCTTGTTTCGCAGAAATGTATTATTAATTATTATTATTTAATATTTGCTGGGATGATTTTGCATCAGTTCTATGATTTTATCACATACAATAGGACGTACCATTGTTGTTTATCTTGGCTAATTTCCCTCGTTGGATTGTGCTCCTGAGTATTGTTGTGAAGTCCTCAGCTTCACAACCACAATGCTGGTATTCTTCCAGCAGGGCTGATGCATCATCACCAATCCACATTGAGGTCTGTTTAAAAATATAAGTATGAAGTATTAATAGAGCTGAAAGTGTTTTCGAATACACCACCTGTGATGATCATGCCTGTTTAAAATCCGGAATAAGCAGCAGCCCGTCCAATCTGTTGAAGAAGTCGGACACCAACGTTTCCAGTGCTGTGTCAAATTCTGGCCCATAATGCACTGGGAACTCATTCTGTGAGGTGACGATAAAGGTTACGTTTTGTGTTGTCTGTTTTTGATGTTAAAACATTGATAAAAATGCAGATGCACACCTTTAGGAAGTGTTCTCTCCATTCATGGTCCTCCACAAGTCGCAGAACAAGTGTGGCTAAGTTGGTCTCAAAAGCATCATTTGCTGGATGAGCCTGTGTTAATAATAAACATATCCTCCATTGAACATTGCCTGACATTATGTGAGGTCTATCAATGAAGAACTGACCACACACCTGCTCTGAACTGCCAGGTAGAATGCTTTCCAATACAGTTTGAACACATTTGACATCCTGCTCACAACTTAACATCTGTAAAGACAATTTTCAACACAGTATACAATATTAAACATGCTGTTAAAATAATTAATCTGAGCGAATATTTGATGATGGTAAAAATATTTTTTACATTACATTTACTTCTTAATATTCACCATTGACCGTTGTCCGGTCACGACCATCGTTACCTTTAGTTTCAATCCCAGCGTAATCAGTGTCCTCTGTCGGTGAGTCAAGATATCAGGGATGGCTTCATTCACCATGGCAATAAACTCCACCACTCTCCCATAATGCTTTGTGCTTCGCAAGTGAACAACCTTCCACATGATGGCTGACATCACCCTCAGAGGTGGGACCAGGAGCCTGAGCGACGGCAAAGGCAGGGGACCTTCTGAAAGAAGCATTGTCAACATGCAGGTACAGTCATGAACACTACTTGCATAATAATGGGGATATTCAGTTGGATAACATTTCAAGATTGACCTCAAGTGCACATAGGTGAACTTAATTTGACCTTCTCTAAACCTTTGAAAGCAAATGTGCAACATTAAGTGGCTGTTCTTTGGGTAAGAGATTTTTAGTTTAGTTTAAACGAATGACAGTTTATATCAAATGAATTATATTGTTACCAGTGTACCCCCATTTTATAATTTTCCAATATCGAAATCGCTCTGTACCATGACATTTCACGTATAGAAATTATGGCACACATCTAAAATTTTGCACCGCTTTTATCTCTCTCATCTTATTTGTTTCTAGAAGTGCATTTTATTAGTGAGTTAGCAACGTGTACAAACACCATCAAAACAAAACAAAGCTAAACAAAACAAGCACCACGCTAACATTACCCATTTGTTTCCAGCGAAGGAACGGTGTGTTTCGGGAATGTCTCTCTATTTAAATTGTTTCCCCCACAATCTCGTTCTCTTTAGTAACTTAATCGTTCCTTGCCTCTCTTGAGTAGCAAAAACTACTTTTTCTTCTTTTCTCCCCTTGCTATTTAATGGCGGTGGATGGCAAATAAACGTTTAGGTACAATACCGCCAACTACCGGTGTGGAGTGCATATGATAACTGCAATAAATAATACAATTTGACAATCATTTACTGTTTTGCATTATTTAAGTCAGATAAATAACCTTTATTAGCCCCACAAAGCGTCCATTTGCATCTTTTCATCAGCAAAAGAGGAGAAACGAAATTAACAAATGGCATGCAATGGCATGCAAGGAGGACAGAAATTTTACCGATTTGTTGTGCTATATAATATATATAATAATACACCGGTACACAGTGCAGAGGGAAAAACGTTCATGCAGTAATCGTTTATTTTTATTTTGTTATTAAGATTAATAATAAACTTGAAAAAAGAAGCAAATTGTGCGCATGTACGCGCACGACACGCGACATAAAAATATTTTAATTCGTATAAATTGTTCGCTCACTTTAGGAAAAGTAATTTCAATTTGACTGAGACAGAAAGGGTTGCATGCCTGGACACCTGACAACAAAATAACCTGCCACCCTCTGGTTGCTTTTTAGGGTACTGTACTACAAAGTGAATTCATGCCTGACCATTAAAATTTTTTTTTGAACAATTAAAAAAAAATCGTTTTCCTATTAGGTTTTCTGGACGTCTCAAAGGGAATCTGTAGTTACATAAATCTCCTGGTGGTGGCAGTCGACTTTCTCTTATCCACCGCAGTACTGCAATGGCTTGAATGTTATTTCCCCTAAACATACATTTGAATATACGGTACTGTACTGTAACTTTCACTATTGTCTAATATTTATTTAACCATTTATCCCACAGTAAAAAAAAAAAAATGAAAAGAAAAAAAAGACAACCGTTTTAACCAAATGGAGAGCACTTATCATCATTATATAATTCTTTCCCAATACAAGTTAAACTAGTATGCTTTATTCCAGTAAAAGTTTGCATGTCTAAAATAATATGACAAAAATCACAATTTAAACGTAATTTTATCATGTTCGGTAAACAATGTGACTGGATTGACTCATCAAATATTGCATTTGTCCAGTGATCATATTTTAAAGTACAATTTAAAATGGTCAGATGTAAAGTAGAAGACTGCAACACATTAAACGTCTTGAATTCCGTTGACGGGAAAGCACAGTGAATGCAGATGATCTGTAAGGTGTTAAATTGTGTCATATTTATGTTAATGCAATTTGTAATTAAACATAGTGCATTTTTAATCTCTGCCACATGTCTAAATGCCTAAAAATCACATCATTTACAGAGTCACATTCATTCAGGTTAAAATTTTCTGGCACTTCACTTACAAATACCAATTAAAGCAACCAAAAAGAATGTGTATGGCACAAAAGTCGCCTTTAGCATGTCTCTGTGTATGTAGCATAGTTGTAGGCCAATGTGTGCATGGGATGGAGGGAGAGAGAGAGAGAGAGAGAGAGAGAGAGAGAGAGAGAGAGAGAGAGAGAGAGAGAAAGAGAGAGAAAGAGAGAGAGAGAGAGAGAGAGAGAGAGAGAGAGAGAGAGTTTACATTTGTGTGCTTGTCCTGTGAGTGTGTAATTAAAAAAAGTGTCTTTTTTTTTACACACACAGATTATCCCTCCATCCCAGCTGGTCAGAGTTGGATTTGACTACCCCGACAACCAGAGAGAGGAAATCTGTTTGGGGTTAAATCCAAATTGGCACCCTTGTTGATTTTTTTTCCTACCCCCCTTGAATCCCCAAAACTGTGGGGACACAATACAGAATTATTACAAAACACATGAATGAACATTTTTGTGACATAATTTACGGACTTATAATAAACAAATGTACAGAATTGTACAGTAAGGAAATGTGTACATGTAAAGCATTCAATAATTTCAAAGTGTATGTTTTAGTATTCAAGCATTATCCATGCATCAGTGCCATTGTGTGAATTATGTATATGTTCAATCTCTTTATAGATTCAATAAAATCAATAATTGACCCAGATAATTTCAGCGAGTTTTGAGAGGTGATTGCGTTTGTTGAGGAATAATAAACAAATTCAAGGTTTAAAGGGCAACACACTCACAAGGACAGAAAGCTGTGCTGATTCAGAGGCTTGTGCGCATCTGTCTTGTTATTCCCCTCTCAGAGAGATTTGCTAGCCTTATAATGAGGTCAAATGAGCTAACTGCTTCCTCGTGTGAAATTATCCCCAAGAAAAGCAAATGTAGAGTCAGAAAAGGTGTACACCAATCATTCAAAAACTACAGGGCGATGCCAAGCAATTACATTTCTTAATCGATAATCCTAAATGCCAGAATGAATAAAAACATTTGCCACTCTGTTTCTTTTTTACTGTGGTGAGAGTTGTAAAACCCACAACTATGGAAAAGATGTTTTATTACATTTAGTAAATACAACCTAAATGCAACATACATACAATACATTTCTCAAGGAAAATATCTTATACAAAAATGAGTAGAGTACGTATGTATATAATTAGATCATGTTGTATGTTGCATGTCACTTAATTGTTCTTTATACAATATATACAGTACACATAAATTACAAAATGTTTAAAAATGTCTTTTACACGTACAACAGCTTTTTTTTTTACATTATTCATATACAAAATTAGCTCTTAATGTATCCATGCTTCTCCACCTGCATCCAACAGTCAAATAAAATGATCCAAAGAGATTCGGAGAAGTGTGCAGACAACAGTCAAAATCAGGCACATGATTTAGAAATTTTTACACCCTGCTCTTCAAACTGACCTCATGATGTGCGTAGTGAGAAAAAATAAAATTGCTTTGGGTTACAAAATTCTTAAGACAATGTCATTAGATTTCTGTTTTAGTTGTGCATGGAATAAATTTTGAACAAGGATTATTTTGGGATCTTTTATTATAGTAAATTGTATTTAGTGTTAATATATCAATCGAAACAAATGTAAGTAATAAGTAAGCCAATGCTTTTTCTATCATTACACTCACTAACCGTAAATTTAGACACACCCACTAATGTGATCAAATGATTGTTTTGATTCTCAACTGGTACTTTTTCATACTGAGAAGTATTTCTAATATTTTGGTTGACAGTGTTTACCAAATGACCTCTCAGTATGATGCACAGTGTTTCCCAACCCTTATTGAGCCAAGGCACCCATCTGAATCTGAAAAATCTTACGGGACACCACCAAGCAAACATGTCACAAAAAGTATGAATACTGAAATATAGGATGATCTCATCTCAATTTATTCACAAATTTAACTAGTGTGAAATGCGGGCCTGTTTAATTGAACACAATGCTGATAGCCTCGCAGAAAATCATGCCTTATTATGTTGTATCTGCCTATCACTGTATGTCACTGACATAGATGGAAAGATATACGTCAGTGAAATTCTTCCATGGGACCCCGGTTGCGAATCACTCTTCTACATCAGTGCAAACTTAAACCACAATAAAACATCCATTACTGTAATCAATGACCTCCAATTACACTCCTCACAAAAATATTTGGCTTTTGAGTGAAAATTTAGGATTAACCTAACATATACTGTCATCTCTACAGGAGAACTTTATTTGACCTCTAAACTTTTGAATGCGTTTTCAACTGTTCAATGTTTCGGAACATTTTTCACCAGTGACTGTTAAACAGCAAATTTCAGAACAGATGTTTGATTTAAGGAACAACCAGTACATTTCCTGGTTCAAATAGACTTTGACATCACAAGACTAGAACGACGCCTCACAATTAATCAATAGTAGCTCACCAATGCAAGGCTTCAAACGGGATGTTTTCAAAGGAAACTGACCATTGAGCTCAGTGTGTCAGTGTCAGCAAGTTGCAAATGATAGATTGTACAACAATGTGGATGTCCTTGGAAATTTTTATCCAACAAAAACTCAGCTCGTAAGGTGGGCAAAAAGTACTGAAACATTGAAAGGTTGGACGTGCCCATTTAAACGTTTGGAAAATGTCAAATTAAGTAAACCTGTAAAGGTTAAGGTGCATTTTAGATTCATCCTGAAATTTCAGGTAGAGTTAACTAAAAAATATTCTTGATAATAATATGTTCTAAGCAGCCCCACTTGTCTAAACATGATATTCTGGTTAATATTAGGTTTTGTGGAATATGAGTTAAGCAGCAAAATCCACCTGTTTTTATCTACCGGTATCTCAGGGGGCGGCCATTTTGCTACTTACGGTTGGCTTAAAATGACATAACAATTGCTCAGGGCTCATGTAACGATCAATCACGGCTCAGCTTGGGAATGTTACATGACTATACTCCAGTAAACAGGTGAGCGGCGATTGGTCGTTGCCTGAGCCCTGAGCAACTGTGATGCCATTTTCCTGTCGACAGCAAGTGACAAAATGGCCGCCCTCTGAGATACCGGTAGATAAAAACGGGTGGATTTTGCTGCATAACTCAAACAGAACATATTATTGTAAAGATTTTTTGGGGGTTGCCTTCCTCTTTAATGTATTTTTTTATGTAGTTCAATCAGGAATTGTCAGTCAAAATAACATTTCAGTATCCTCTTCTGAAATAAGGCCATCTACATCCCCATGAGTGTTTCAATTTAACAATAATGCTCATTTCAGACACTTTTCAAGCTTTTGCACGATTCCGATGAAAACGGGCAAATCTCTTTGTCCACGTTTTTTTTTTCTCCAGAAAAAACACAATCATACCCCCACTGAACCTGATCTCAAAGAAAAGTTTCCTCATAGTTTTCATGAGGATCCCCAAGTTCCGAGTCCCTGGCTAATAACCTGATGACATCGGAGAGGTCACTGGCTGCTCTTGTCACGCTGTCGTACGAAGGTGGCGAGGACATTAGCGAGCCCTCTTTTGTCTCTAAAAACTCCCCTCCCACAGGCCCGTAATGATGGATCATCGTTGCTATGAGCCCCTCCGTCTCTGGAGCATTTTCCACATCCACGACAGTCTCGTAGTTGATTTGTCTGTAAAGGTAAGAGGCCTGCTTCATCTGCCGGCGCACCAGATGCCTCCTGTAACACCTTTGAATGATGACGGCCGACACCTCTTCCAGCTTGTGTCGCAGCGTGGAAGTGATGGGCTCGTGAGAGATCTTGGAAGGATTGGTGGTCATGAACTTCTCCTCCATTTGCTGTTTGAGGGCATCCATCTCCCCCGACTCGCCCAGCACTCGCTTTGTGAAGGCAAACAAGATATCCAGGCAGTGGATTCTATCGCCGCTGACCATGGGAAGGTCCATTGAGATCAGTTTGATCTTGTTGGGCTTGGCGATGCGCAGCGGCTCCGACAGCGTGTCGGCAAAACTCGACAGCATGGAGAACTCGATGAACTGTGTGGCCTCCGAATCAAACTTCTCCCAAACCTCGTAAAACATCTCAAAGTCATCTTCGCTCAGTGGATCTGTACTCTCCTCTGTGGCGACGCTGAAGTTCTCCAGAATGATCGCAATGTACATATTTACCACAATGAGGAAGGAGATGATGATATAGCTTACAAAGAAAGCTATGCCCACTGAGGGGCTGCCACAGTTACCTCGAGTATTTGTGCCAGTATTGACAAAATTGACGTTGCACTCATCCGGGGAGCTGGACATTATCGGGCTGAGGAGGTTGTCCCACCCGGCCGAGGTGCTGATCTGGAAAAGGCAGATCATGCTATTCCCAAAGGTCTCGAAGTTGAACATGTCGTCAATCCCGTCTTGCTTTTTCACATAGGCAAAGTTTGCCATGCCAAAGATAGCGTAGATGAACATGACGAGGAAAAGCAGGAGGCCGATGTTAAACAGTGCTGGCATGGACATCATTAAGGCAAACAGCAACGTCCGTATTCCTTTGGCTGCACGTATAAGTCGAAGTACACGCCCGATCCTTGCCAGGCGGATGACTCGAAACAGGGTCGGAGATACAAAATACTTTTCAATGATGTCAGCGAGAACAATCCCTGTAATGAGTAGAAATACAGAACTTAAAGACCGTTTATGGCATTCGTGCAGTGTACATGACCGCATCTCAACTTACCCACAATGGAGAGTACAATCACCACAAAATCAAAGATGTTCCACGCAACTGTAAAGAAATAACAACGGAGGGCAAAGATCTTGATCAGGCATTCTGTCGTAAAGATCACAATGAAGACCAAATTAATCTTGTTGAGGATGGACTCCATGCGGTCCGACTGCTCGTCCGTCTCCACCATCATTGTTAGCATGTTGACAATGATCAGCATCATGATTATGATGTCAAAGGCTTGCTTGGACACCAGGTCAAAGAAGAAGGCTTGGAGAACGTTCTGAGTTGCACAAAGACAAATACAATCAGTAGCTTATCAATAGCTCCTACAGAAAAGATAATAAGATCATTTTTGATTGGCAACACATTTTGCTGCTTTATAGTGATGTTGAACTCTGCATCCTACTCAGTTTAACCAGACAAGAAGGGTAAAATATTAAATGCAAATAAATAAAAACATCAGGATGATGTAGTGTAGGTCTATATATGATTAGTTTCAAACTGCAATAATGAAAATATTGCTAACTTACAACGTATAAATATATTTTTTATCGACGCCTTCTTAAAATAATCGCCTCAAAGTCATTTTTTCAGATTTTTCAGGAAACACAAAAAAATGAACCATTTGCAAGCACGAGGAGATGATTTAGGCAAAAAATATTGTTTACAAAAAAATGACGGCTGGGGTGGATCTAATATTCGGAGAAAAAACTCACAAATTAATGAGAAATTAACTTGCGAATTTGTGACATTGTAAAGTGGTAAATTTGCGAGAAAAGACTCCACAAATTTATGAAAATAAACTTGTGAGAAATACACGTAGCGCACTTGGATGTTTGTGCCAATACATTCCAGTTGGGTTTTCAAATAAAAATATATTCATTGCGAAATTAACCATATCATATTAACTCATTCACTGCCATAAATTCATTTTTAAAAAAGATTATAAAAATTTTGGGGCAAGAGGCGATTACCTTTTTTAATTGAAATTATTAATTAAAAATTAATATTAATCGCATGACTTCACTAGTTAACTCGCGATTAATCACAAATTTTAATATCTGTTCTAAATGTACAATAAAATTAATTCTAGGTTTTCATACACTTGTTAACAAAAGTGGAAAAATGTTAAACTAATAGAAATAGTTAAAATGAATTTTTGACGTTTATAGCCGTCAATGGCAGTGAATGAGTTAAGCATTCATACTTTGAAGCGTTGGCTACAAGTAGCTAAAATGACGTGTTAAATCTTCAGTTCTCAGTCATTCACTAATTTCACTTGCATTTACTTTAAGTTTTCTAGCTTCTGATTGGTTAGTGTTAGTCAGCTGACAGGGGGTCAGGAAGTGTTTTCACTGTAGCTGCCATCCGTGTGTGACGAGTAAAGTTTAAGAAGGAATCTGTCTCCATCCTGCCTTTTCATTTTATAAAGCGTGTTCCATTAATCCCTAACGAATCTTCACGATATATAGCTCCTGGTGGACAAAAAGCCAGCACCATGTCCAGACTATAGCTATGCTACATGTATTTCTCACAAGTTCCTGAGTTTTTTTTCTTGCAAATCTGCAATTTATTTCTTGTAAATTTGAGTTTTTTCTTGCAAATTTGCAACTTTATAATGTCACAAATCTGCATTTTTTCTCTCGTAAATTTGCGAATTTTTTTCGCGCAAAATTGCTGCTTTAAATTGTCGCAAATATATATATTTTTCTCGTAAGTTTGTGAGTTTTTTCATGGAATATTATCTCCACTAAAAAAATAAATAAATAATAATAATAATTATTATTATATGTGGCCCTAATATGCTGTCGTATTTGGACATGAAAAATGATGATGTTACTTTACCGTGGGTCTTGGTATTGGCTTTTGTGGCTTTTTAGTTCCTAACTTCTTCATAGCATTGTAGTATTTCTTCTGTTCCTCAGTCATAAATATATCCTGTCCACCTAAGTATAATCAAAGACACTTGACATTATTTTTGAAAGACAGCCACACTCAAAACATTAACAAGCCTATACTGCACAGGAGAACCTCTATAACATTTACATAAGACAAAAGCTCAGTGGCGTGTACATAATATATGTGTGTGTGTGTGTTTTTCATGTAACGCCACTACAGATGAGTACTAGTGTAGTGAGTGTGAAGATGAACCACAAAACTGAAACTTCTTATGATGTGTGGTGACTAAAGTAGTACACACGTCTGACCTGCTCAGTACAATGGCCATTAACAGTAAGGAAAGATCTGATTGGTCAGGACTCTGGGTCACTGCAGAAGGCTTCTTCTTCTGTTGAAGCCATTTGGTTGTTGATTTAATTCTGCCCTTTGAATGTTGACATACGGTCTCCAATGAAAATACGAAAATATAGATTATGTGTATCCGTCTAAGCCAGTGGTTCTTAACTCCAGTGGTTTGACGAATCAGTTCAGCGGAGGTAAAGACACTAGGGCTGCGCTTCAAAAAAATCTAATAATTAATATTAAAACGATCTTCCTTTTCCAGCCAAATATTGATTCATAAAACCATGAATTGATTATTTAAATATCTACCCCCCATAAACTCTTAAGAAAATTACATTTTAAAGGACCAAGCACCCGCACCCCACCCCCGCCACTGAAATTTACTGTTCACATGAATTCAAAAGTATTTTCTTACATTTATGGAAGACCTGACCTATTGCACTTTAAGACATTTCATGAGATTTTATGGAATTATAATTGTGAAAATATTTTCATCTCATCCTTGCTCATGTTAATGTTTGTGTAACACTTAAGTGATTGTAACACATGTTACTTTAATTAATAAACTAAATCATTTGACCAATTACTGCCTCCACAAAATTTACTTTATTATTAAAATTGAGTATTTGTGGAATTTTTATCACGTCCTTGACATATAATTGTATAGAATTGATGTTCCCTAATTAATCAGTATTGGATTGAACTGAAGTGAATCGAATCAAATCTGGAAAAATCTAATCCGAATCGAACTGAACTCTTGCAAATCAAAATCAAATCGATTGAGGAAATTAAAATCGATACTCAGCCCTACAAGACACACACCCAACTCATATGATTTGTGATTTTACGCCCCGCTTGGCCATCATTGTCTGCAGGTGATCACGCTACATTGCTTGGCCTATATGTGCTGCAAGGAATTTGGTGCACTCAGTAGTCAACTTGCGACTGTTGTGATGGTACGTCGTGTGATTTATTTACAGTGGTACCTCAGAGTTTGAACATAATTCGTTCCTGCGAAGTGTTGAAAGTCCGAATTGTTCAACCTCTGAAACATTTTCTCCCATTTCTCCCAATGTAAATGTAATGAATCCGTTCCCAAGCTCCAACAAGAGAAAATTCCTATTTATGTTTTTTACATTTACAGTACAGTACAGTATTTAAACAATAAAAAAATATCTTAGCTTTTTTGTTGTGGTGTGATGGCATCAGTGGATGATAAATGCTATGTTAATGCTTGCTTTAGTTCAGTGCTGAGTTTGTGTATTTTACATTGAGCATATTGTTAGACGACTAAGCGGACCTTGCGTACGTTGTTTAACGTCAGGCACGTTGTTGAACAGCTAAGGGGGGGTCCTCGTGCCAGTATTTACAGAAGTAGTCATGGTAGTTACAACGGCGCGATAATCTCCTTCCCAATTCCACTGTGGTTTGTAGCACTGTATGTTTTTCTTTGCCGCCACTGGCACTGTTGTCTTTCTTTGGGCCGATGGCGAAGAAAATTGTCGTGAAAAAATCTAAATGCACTCACAAGTATGGAGCACCTCCGGGAGTATTCACGATCTGACTGGAAATGAGCAACACATCATCTCAACTACCGCAACGTGAGCATTCGGCATTGCTTGGCTTCGCTCGGCTTCACCCGGCTACCCGTTTTCAAGGTACGTTTGGTTTAGCTTGATTTGCTTGGGCGTTCGAATTCCAAAAATGAGTTCTAACTCCGAGGCATTTTTTACTCAGATTTTTGGTTGAAGTCCAATTTGTACGAGTTCCGAGACGTTCAAACTCCGAGGTTCCACTGTATTTTAATCCCTTAATTCTAACTGTGCCGAGCAAAAATAAATGGAAAAAAAGTGTTTGGTTGAATATGTGCAATATGACTTGGAACAAAAGATCATATCATATTTGTCAGTAATTTATGCAGAAATCCAGTTACTTGAATTCCAAAGGGTTCATTTTCCTTTTCTGGCAACTGCATGTGGGTTTTGTGACTACGAGTCACAAAAATACTCATCTTTCTTTTCTGCTGGTTGAAATTGTCAATAATGACTCCGATGAAAAGGTTGAGGGTGAAGAAGGAGCCAAATATAATGAAGACAACAAAGTAAAGGTACATGTAGATGTTGATTTCTCTAATGGGTTGCTCCTCCACCTGAAAACCAAAAGTTCATCAAGTCAGATGTTTGCTGTTAGATTATGACATGTAATCTGTCAAAATGACACACTTACTCCTCTTGAATCAACAGCTGCATGCATTATTTCCATCCAACCTTTAAACGTTGCCTGCAATGCCACGATACACAACATTATTATTGTCTTGTGCCAATCCCCATTGATGTTTTTAATTTGAAATCTAAATTTGGATTATAAAGACAACCAGCTAGCTAATAATTTATTGTAGATGTGAATGTGAGTGTAGATAATTAGTCCAGGGTGCACCCCACCCTCACCTAAAGTCAGCTGGGATAAACTCCAGCTCACCTGTGACCCTGAACAGGGCCAGTGGTAGAAAATGGATGGATGGATTTTGAACTGAACTGGATTCATGAACATGAGTCCTGAAAAGTGATGATTTTGGAGGTACGAAGATTCTGCCCGACGCCAGCAATATATTTGACAGTTATACAAACGTATACAGTACAAGCAGAATGGATGCTACACAAGAAACCTACCACTTGTAGAAGGGAAAGGTAGCCCAGTCCCACGTTGTCAAAGTTGACTTTAACTTTTGTCCAGTAGTACTGCGTGTCATTCATGGCCAGGCAGTCTGATTTATTGTTGACTACTATGAAACTGTGGACGAAGCCTGTTCTGTTCACACACTTTCCAAACTTGCCCGCAAACAGGTTGACCCCCATGATGCTGAAGATGAGCCAAAAGATGAGGCACACTAGCAGCACATTCATGATGGAGGGGATGGCTCCAATAAGAGCATTCACTACCACCTGGTGAGCAACACAAAGAAGACAATGCAGTAGAAAACAGGACAACTCATTTCTGGGCATGTCAACATGGCGGCAGTTACTGTACTTGTACTTGTGTTTGATCATGTGTCCATCCGTCATATACACACAGTGTAATGTATAAAGTGCTGCCTTTGATTTTATTGTCTTGATGGGCAATTACATTTTTCCTACACTCTGGGGTCAACTCACGCAAATAGGAGCCACACTTGTTGCAATTTGTAGCGTATTTTCCTGCTCGCTACGACAACTTTGAAGTCTCACGAGTGGTTTGATTGCTGTTCACTGTTCAGGTTGTGTGATCATGTGTATACTCGTGCAACCTGCACATTCATCGCGGGTACTTATTTACAGGCTTGGGGAGTAACGGAATACATGTACCACCGTTACATAATCAGATTTATAAAAAATGGGGATTACTTCGAGGGATTACAATTTCTATGATGAGAGAGAGTGTGAAAGAGAGAGAGAGAGTGAGAGCGCGCGTGCATTCCCGCACTAGTGGGACCGTTGCTACATGTTGGGGAGATGGTAACGGACGAACTGACTAGTCGTGCTCTCCAACTGACTAGTCGTGTGGGCAGCTTGAAAAAGCTTCACGAACGGGAGGAGGAAATGGCGACCGGTATTCACTGGAACTTACTCGGAGTGAAAGTTTGAACTGAGAGTCTAGAGGCATGATACGCGCTGTAGCTTCTTGCTAGCTAGCCCGCTAGCCTACAACCATAATGTGAGTTACACCTTCCAAACAAATCTTTCTCCCACCAATTCACTATTTAAACATCATACAAAACATATACACGGTTAAATTTGTGACTGGGATAAAAGTTCATTTTGCAGTTGATGTCACGCATCATCATTTTATCTATCTATCTATCTATCTATCTATCTATCTATCTATCTATCTATCTGTGAGGTGTGGTTGCTTTCAGTGACAGTTCGAAAACAGCATATGGCCTTCAATCAATCAATCAATCAATAGCCTACATGCTTTTTAATTACACTAGGATTTAGGCTATTTGTAGGCTGCCCGGGTCCCTATCAGCCGCAAATAGCAGAGGCACATTGTATAGAATATATATATTGTGGTGATATTTACTTTTATTTTGTCTTCATGAGCATAATGAATATTGGAGTAATCCAAAAGTAATCCAGTTATATAACTTTAATATTATGGTACTTGGATTAAGTTACTAACTATATTTTTTAGCAGGTAATTTGTAACTGTAATGGATTACATTTTAAAAGTAATCCTCCCAACCCTGCATATGTACATACCATACATACACATACAGCTCACGCTAACCCTTGAACGGGACAAGGTTTAAAGTGATGAGAATTGTCCATAAAGGTGTACAATTTGGTGCTGATCCAATTTAGGGTAATTTGACCCGCTACTGAGTAGCATCTCATATAATTTATCATCACAGTGTGTACATTTCAGAAACACATGAATGTTTTTGCAAATGTATTTTTTTTTTCTCCAAATGACGCTGTTGCCCATTGAGTAGTATAGAGATACACCATGTAGCCGTCTTGTTTGAGTTCTCACCCGCATGCCCTCAAATCTGGACAAAGCTCTGAGAGGCCGCAAAGCCCGGAGGGTCCTCAAGGATTTGATCGCAGCAAAGTCGGAATAACCCAGTGAGTTTGCCACCAGGCTTATCAGGGACACCTACAATAGGAAGTCAAATATATTTGGCCTGTGAGTCTCATACCATGCAAATGATTTGAATAAAGAAGTAGTGAAGTCCTTGCATGGAAAGCTAGAGAAACAATAATAAGCCTCTCTAAAGATCTCCGTTACAAAAACATGACAAGAAAAATAATTTGGAGCTTCTGTGATTTTGGGACATTCCACAGTTAGGAAAACACACAATGTAGAATTTGTTAGGTTTAGATTTGGTTTGGTTGTTGCATCATCTTTTAGAACATTTAGACTTCCACTCTATTCTACATCCAATATAGACAAAACAAAATGACATTCCGCTGTTGAATGACCCTTGCGTGATTGCAATTAATGGAAATGGAAGGATGCCAATGAGACTGAAGATGACAAAACACAGACAAGTACGCATGCATGGACACAATGTGTCCATGCATGCATGCTCAGCTATATATGCATATAATATGTATATGGATATATATCAAATAGAGTGAGTTTTATAAAGAAGGTTTAACAAATCAGCCAAATTTGTTACCAATTTGAGCCAATGAGTTCTTTAAAAGAATTTAGCGCTCAGAAGGTCCCGGTGGTGTGAATTTCTTTATAAAAGTCTATTTACGGATGTGTTTGTCCAACATATCTAAAGAAGATACTGAAGGTTAATAGTCTGAACAGAACAAGGAGGGTACCAATTTCAGGCATGAAAACAATATAAAAGCGCAAATAGAAGTCATCAAGGAAAAATACAACTTTTTATCAAGTACAGAAGCTAACTTTGCCAATGTACAAATCAAACATCCTAAATAAACAGAATAGCAGTTAAAAACAAATTTAAATTCTACAATGTATCTCTAACGTAAAGAATGCTTACCAAGATGAGTAGGCTGAAATGATTACAATTGATCTTCTGTAGATAAACCTTACAGTACAGTATGTGGCACTGAAATTGTTTTGAAACAAAAGCCAAAGTCCAGAGTGTCATCAAATGAATTGAAGAGGGTTTTTATTTCTCCAAGCGAAATGCCTTGTTGGAAACAATGGCTTTTGATGTCATAACAAACTGCAAGTGAAAAGCGATGCAGATGCGAGTTTCATCCTAGAGCTCATACTCACCTGGGACCTGCTAACTACAACTTACCCTAACAATAGAGCGGTCTGTAGCAATCTGTGTAACAGCAGGTAAAATCAAAGGAAGTCAAGTCAGGCCACGGGCCGCGTGCCCCGGGGCAGTTAAGTTGGGCTTTATTTGTCTATTTTCAAACCCACAATGTGCACACTAAAAAAAAAGTCTCAAATTAATGAATCTCATTTGGACAAATATTAAAAATTTGGGGCCAAATCCTGCTGTGAGGGCAAAACTTGTAGAACATAGAGAACATAAGCATTCTGGTAAAACCATTTAGGTTGTAAAATCCCTGAAAAGTAATAATACTTCACTGTGTAAAACCCTCAAAACATGCACATCACACTATCAATTCAGCTGGGACAGGGTTTATCTTGAATTATACTTAACACAACATTCTTTGTTCACTTACATCCACAATGAGAAAGTCTAGCCAGCACCAGTAGTTGGTGAAGTACTTCTTGAAGCCATAAGCAATCCATTTAAGAAACATCTCCAGTACAAAGATGTAGGAAAAGACCTTGTCTGAATACTCCAACATCACTTTTATGACTTTTCGCTTCTCAATGTAAATATCCTCGAATGCCTGCAGTCAAGAGACAAACAAAAAAAATTTGAAATGCATGGTTACACTGTAAAAAGAGTAATATTTACTTGAAACAAATCTAGTAAAGTTTTTTCACTCCGAAAAAGGGAGGTTTTGAGTACATTTGACCAGTTTATTTAAAAAATAAATAAAATAAAATAAAAGCTACTCATGAGTTGAGGAGCAAACCAACAACCTTCAGATTGGGAGAAAGCCACCTGCCACCATGCCGCTGCTGCTGTGTGTTAATATATAGATGGTGTCAGGCGGAAGCCTTGAGACTCGTTATTGGCCTCATTTTGGACACACCAGCAAGGCAGTATAGTGGCAACTGGCAAACAGCAAGCCGTCTACCAAGCTGAAGGTCATGAGGATCGTTCCTCAACTTTTTTTGTTTTTAATAAACTGGTCAATTATGCTCAGAACTCTCCTTGTAAATTTTACTTCGAACGTCTGAGTGAAAAATCTTTACTAGTTTTTTTCCAGTTAATATTACTCTTTTTTTTTTTTACAGGGTTGAGATGACCATAATGTTTTTCAATGGACATCCTCCAGTATCTTTAAAAGCAGATGCGCAAGCCCCAAGCAACATCATCTTCTAATAATGAATAAATTACAACAATTTCAACAATTCACATACTGATATGAACAATTCACATAGTGATATGAACAATTCACATACATGTTGGAGCCAAAGTTGGATACATCCCACACAAGCACAGGGAGAACATGTAAACTCCACAGTGTGAGGCAGACATGCCAACCACTCAATTACTGCGCAGCCTCCCTGACAATGTCAATTAGTCTTGTTTTGTTCATTTAGCTGAACTTTTGACATTTTGGTGAGGTAATGTATCCACTAGGGATGTAGGGAAAAAAATGCACATCAATGCATTGTCATAATTGGTTTTCATTTGAAAAACTGTTCAGGGTCATCTGAATCATACGACGACGTATTAGGGCCACGTATAAATATATATGTTTTAGAGGGCAGGGGCGATATTCCGAGAAATAAACTCGCAAAAAAAACCTCTAGTCTAATCATGTGAGGATTTGTTGGTGGTTAATGGGACACTGTTTCTAAAATGAAAAGGCAGGTTGGAGACTGATTTATTCTTAAATTTAAACTTTACTTGTCATTCACCGCAGCTAGAGCAGAAACACTTCCTGATCCCCTATCAGCTGACTAACACTAACCAATGAGATGCTAGCATACTTTAGGTAAATGCTTGTGAATGACGGAGAGCAGCAGATTCGACACATCAATTTACATACTTGTACAAAAAAGAAATAAAAATGGACGAACGTGCAAATAATAATTCTGGAAACATAAATGTACAAGTATATATACATTTTAACAAATTAACTTAAATGCTTGATCGTCCGGGTGTGGGCCTTTGCGAAGCGAGGCGTCTTTGTCGCTGGCCAGTGGCCGTACACAACGCTTCAAATAGCGAATGCTTAACATGATATGGTTAATCTATGCTAAAGCAATTACTATCTCCTTATTTGGAAACCCGACCGAAAAGTATTCGCACAAACAGTCGAGTAGTACGCTACGTGTATTTCTTGTACGTTTTTAAAGAGTTTTTTTCTCGCACATCTGCCACTATATAAAGTGGCAAATTTGCGAGAAAAAACCCTCTAAAGTGGAACATTGCCCCGTCCTCTAAAAAAAAAAAAAAATTATACGTGGCCCTAATACGCCGTTGTAGAATCATGATGTATTGATAAAAATTGGTAAAAAATAAGGGCTATAACAAAAAAAACTGATTTGAATGGGAAAATATGATTGATTTAAAAGCATCAAATTGTTTGCAGATGACAAAAATATTCCGTTTTTTGGTGACAAAATGCAGCATATTTGGGACAAAATTACCTCAGAATTCAAGAAAGTAAAAACATGGCTCATTAAAAACAAGTTATCAAATAAAAAAGACAAAATGAATTGTATTTGGAAATGTTACAGGAAACAACGTAAAACTAAAAATAGAAAGTGTAAACCATTTAAACCATTTTTAAACATTTACAGTATGTAAGTGGGTAGACTAAGTGTAAGATGCCAAATAAAAGCACAATGTGCTAAAAGTATGCTGACTTTTAATTCCACATTGCAGAAAAATTATGATGGGTCAAACAAGGTACACTGGTCAAGTGGAACCAGGGAGTCTTAAGGATCAGTGAGGTTTAAAAATGTGCTAGTGTTGCCAAAAAAATACAATGCCGTAATTCCACTCCATCACCATTTTGATTAAGCCATCAAATTCCAATTAGTTACAACTTTTGGCAGTAAACACAGAAGTCAAGATACTGTACCAGAGCACCACTGCTGAGCAGAATCATGAAAATGATGAAGGTCTCAAACCAGCTGTGTTCCACAATCTGGTAACAGGTCTTTCTCAGTCTCCACCAGGCCTGGCCCAGACCTTGGCTGATATCGATATCACAGCACTGGCAGTGCTTGACGCAAACTGAGTGAAACGGTGAAAGCGCAAAGAACACAGATTTTGAAACATGCATGACATGACGCAAAAGATAACGGAAGAAAGTTACATTGAAGAATACAGTTAAATCTCTCGGATTTGGAATGTAGAGTAAGTTGGATGCATACTTTCTGGGAAGCATTCCTCTGGCTCCATGCACTCTTCAGCCAGCTCCGATAAATTGTCCAGCTCCTCACCAGGCATCCTCAGATCGACCGTGCTGCCTTCTGAAAGGCTTATCTTATCCTGTGAGGTAGGAAGTCTCAAAGTGACCATTTCACAGCTAAACTATGAATATACAGGTATGCTTACAAACGACTAAAAGTCAGTTTCAGCAAACCACAATCATGTTTATGAAACAAGTAAACTCTCCCAAGAGGGGACAGAGAAGTTGCTAAATGCAATTATGACAAAGATTCCCATAGCATCGTCATCAGTCATCATGGTTAACAAAAGCCGTACTTGGCATTTGCAAACGACACAAAACACCTTCCACCGGATGTGATGCTGTAATTCTTTATCTCTTCTGTAATTTGACCATAGAATGTCAGAAACCTTTTATTATGACATCTGAGAATAACTTTAAATGTAGCCAAAATAATTCAAAACCACTTGATGCAGTTTTGGATGTCATTACATTGTGTGGATGCGATTAAAGAAGCTTCCACATGCAAGATGTATAATATGCAAGTCACTGTAATGTCTATTCCCAAGGAGAGCAGCTGCAGGATTTACCAGCCACTGTCAGGCATTATAGCTAGCTCACCTACAGGCATGCCCTTTCAAATCTCCTTTATACCTTAATGCGCTTTGGATAAGATCTGATTTTGTTGTAAAAGCAGAGCATATTTAATGTAATTTGTGGGGCAGAGGTCAGTCTCGATCCAATAAAAAGGTTTGTCGTGGTCACCCGTACAATCTAGGCAGAAGATTATCAGAGGAATGCATGGGAATATTTAACTGGATACAATTGCACATACTGTATGCTTGCTTGAAAGTGGTCTCGGTTTTCTCCTTCTAGAAGGAAATATGACCAAATAAGGCTTCACTTTTAGTCATCTGAAAACATAGTTTATATTTTGTCTAGCTTTAGAACTCAACATTTGTGAGATGCAGTATGTACAAGTACACTAATCGTGTTATATTTTCTGGGGGAAATGTGTATGTTTAGAATAAACGGGATTTCTGCATACATTTGTCATAAAATGTGAACTGATCATTATTTAAGGCAATACAGTAGACAAAGTTTGATCAAACTAACATCACACAAACAATTATGTTTTGCTGCTTGTACTGGACAAACAATGTAAAGATTCAAAATGGAGGGTGGAAAATGTATGATAAGACCCGGACTAATGACTTAGTCGCAATTAGCAGGGAGCCAACCAAATGTCCAATTAGTGTTAAAGCTACCATGCCCTATAAAAAAAAAAAAAACTAAGGGAGATTGATTTTGAGATTTATACACTGAAGAAGCAATGCCCAATGTAAAACAGGCATAGCACCGAAGCCATACCTTGCACGAAGCTGTAAAGAATCACAAAGTACGAGTTCTAAAAACTTTATCAGTCCGTGGTAAGAGTGATTGTCTATAAATGGAGAAATTTGAGCACAGTTTCTATTATCCCTGATAAAGATGAATGTAAGCGCACATCACAGATTCAAAGAAACATACGTTCTGAATGGACACTACAAGGGAAGACGCTGCTGTCCAAAAAACAAACAAACATTGCTACAGGTTTGACGTTTGCCAAAGAGCGACTGGATGTTCCACAGTGCAACTAGCAAACTATTGTGTGAACTAAGGTTGAGTTGAGTGGAAGCAACACAAGCAATATGCTATGTGTGACATAAAAAAAAGATCAAAACCTTATTCCAACTCTGAAGTATGATGAGTGGGTGTCGCAATTTGGAGCTGCTTTGCTACCTCAGGGACCGGATGCATTGCTAGAGTATCATCGACTGTAAAATGAATTAATACAAAGTACGTTTATCATGACATTATGCTGACTTCAAGACAATCTGTATGACATTTGAAGCTTAACACTGAGATGTTGTGGCATGATCTTAAAAGTTTATACTCAGAAAAAAACCACTTCATAAACACTGGATGGATACACATGAAATCCTTCTCAATCAACACAGTTTGTTACCAAAGGAGGCTAATTGTATACGTACGTACATACGTAAAACATACAAAAAATATAAATGAACCAAAGCACTACAGTACTTGTGTAACAGTTGGATTAAGTGTGAGTTGATTGATGATGCTTGAACCCCACTCTGCAGGCCTGACCAATCAACTCACACTTAATCCAACTGTTACAGTTAAGTACAGCAGTTGGGAATTAAACCGTTGCTGTAATGTGCACAGCAGGGCACAGCATAACTTCCGGTTTTAAGGAATAATCCAACTCGGGTTCTTCCGGTCCATCTATCTCCATGTAAAAATAACTGCATTCGGCACAAGATCACTCAATTTTGCTGAACGACGTGAGACGTGTCATTAAATTCATCCATGTAAATCCTCTGCATCAAAATGGACTGATAGTCTAACGCGACACAGCTGCTGATGTTAATTCATTAGACCCCACTCATGCTTTGGTCACAATCTTTTGAAAATTCCTTTATTGGAGTTCGAAATCAAAAGCTGAATCTCAGATAAGGGAGTAACACTTTCGACTGACCTGGCAGGTTTTGAGGAGGATGCATTTCTCCGAAGGTGTTTTCAGGTGGCGCTTCATGCTACTAAATGAACTCTTACATTGTTCTTATTCTATTAGAGAGGATTTTACTAAAAAAATAAGTTGTCTGATTCACTTAAAAATCACTTTAACAACCTGTAACAGACTTGCACTCATGGTTAACAAAAAATATACATTTATAGTATATTATTCATAAACTGTGGTCGTGGCTGGGAATTTTTCATTCTAGCCAATCAGTAACGAATGTGATTCGTTATCGATTGGCTCTTGGCTTGTGAATCACACTTCTTGCCTGTGACGTGCAGTCAGGGCACGCAAGGTGGGCACTGCCTACCCCAGGCTGAATGAAACCGTTTGGCTTCTTCTATTTATTTTAATTATTTATTTCATTTCAGAAAGCCTACATTACCTAAAGGTTTGAAATTGACAACATTTGGTGACTTTCATACCTCAATTAAAAATTATATATATATATATATATGTAGTGGTGGATTAAGTCAGGTAAATCCCCTCTGAAGGCTGAGGTACCAAATGCACGATCCGCCCCTGCATTACACCAACACAGATGAGCATGTATGGTCAGAATCCTAAGCAGGTCATTTCCTTGTCAAAGATTTAACCTTTCTCACTCTAAAGTCAAATGGGGTGGGCTTCATATATCGCCACCCACCACCCGGACGTCCTGCATAGGATAAACTGTATAATAGGATGAAAGTATGGAAAAGGTAAGAGGTAAGCAAGAGAGTCCCTCTGAGCCAAGCATTTCAAGTATGAACTCTGACAAGTGGTTTGATTGACCTAATTTTAGGGATAATTAGGACAACTGTATTCTCTAAATACAGTGATGTGCAATCATATGCTAGCTTGATTGTTTTATTGACCTTTTTATAGCACTCATTTGAACAAAATCATAAATACTGTTGTAGGATAGATACAGCTAAGAGTTGGTGCATTGACCAAGAAAGTGACAATTTTCACAGTACTGTTATCTTGACTTTTGCAAAATTGATTCACCAGCATTTTAACTTTTCAAATGAAGGTAACCCTTGGTCCTTCTACATATCATGTACATTGTACATTGCATCAAAGGAAAACAGGAAACAAAACATCTGGATGTTCTTTACGGGATAATAGTCTCCATCATAATTTATCTTGTCTGCTCTACAGATTAACAGATTATGTTTCCGAAGAGCATGCTCATGCCCATCCAAAACAAAATAAAAACAAACTAAAATGAAAAATTCCCAAACTATAATAACCCTGGTTAGCACTCAATGCCAAGACTGCTTGATCAAATAAGATAATTAAGTAAGAAGTATCTTAAAATAAGCACAATAATCTTGCCTGACAATTTCATTTTAAGTAAAAATAACTTGTCAAATCAAAATAAACTCATTTAGGTTAAATTTAAGAAATTATATCTTACTTTTTTTAGCTTTTGCAGTGTGTGATGTTGCTTATGCTATCAGATCAGATGACGTTTTCACAACAACCAAATTCTATACTTTTCTTCTGTACATGCTTCTTTATGAAATGTTGTTGTATTTGCTACAGTGCATTAAAAATGATACGCACTATAGTGCTATCCTCAAATTAAATTTCAAAAAGGTTTTGTGACTGTTTTTTCTGTGGGAAACACTCCAAATGGCTTTTGGAGTGTTTTAGGTTGCTGACCTTTATTCTAAACAATCTCTCTCTCTCTCTCTCTCTCTCTCTCTCTCTCTCTCTCTCTATATATATATATATATATATATATATATATATATATATATATATATATATAAAAAATAACTGTTTATTTTGATGATAACTGACTTTTCCTCTCTCGTATCTCTCAAGATAACTCAAATATGAGTCAATCAAAAGTGAGAATTATGACTTTATGAAGGGGAATATTTGAAATAGAGCTCTTGTATTAGATCCAGGGATGAACCGTCAGGACTAGCAAAGTCTTCTCTGCTAGCCTAAATATTATCTTAAGCAATGGCCTAAATGAACAACATAAATTCTGATATTTGTTCCATAAAATTGCATTAATTTATTCCCAATAGTCCATTCACTTAATTTGGATGTGTTTCTCTTGGCTCATTGTGTACAGTATGTGTATGTTGGATTTTTTTTTTTTTTGTCCAATTCGATTTTAGCTTTTATGTGCTGCCATAATAAATCACATTTTCGTAGGGCCTTCAGAATCAGTAGTGCTGGCCAATGTAATGTAAACTGTATTAGCAATGGGACTGTTTCTTTAACCAATCATTGGACCTCGGCCAATGGTGTAGTGGTCCTGGAACAAGTGGGTATACTCAAATAGTACTTATCTTCTAATGTTAACTTACTTTAAAATCAACTACCAGTCTAGTGACCAGTACTAAAACGAAACTAGATCATGAAGGTAAACTGGCGACGCCCACTCCGGGGATCGAAACCACACCGCAAGCAGTCTCTGGTGTATGAGCGCGATATGCTCCGGTTGAGCTAAAACTCTGGAATGCCATCGTCGCTCAGGATATTATTTAAAGGATCATTCACTGTGTTTATGACTCGCTCTACTCTGCCTACGATTGGCTCATCAATCCTCACCCTCATGCGTAAAGTTTGCCAATCTAATCAGCAAAGCAGAGAAGGGTAGGCCATGACCTTGATGATGTAGGCATTTTTCTGTTGTTTTTTTTTTGGTCAGAGAACTTTTTTACTAGCAAAACACATCTGTAGCAATCTGCACATATTTAGCATGTCTGCTGTGCTGAGTATGATGCATTTCATTAGATTTTTTTTTTGTAATGCTTTGTCATGTTATTCAGATCAGATCAGTCCAACATACTGTCAATGTGCCTACCTTATAGCTAATAAGTCAGGAATCATTTTATCAAAGATATTGCTAGAAAAAAGAAGAAGAAAATGAAGTACTATTTGACATTTTTGCAGTTCCTTAAGGATATACGTAAATCGAACCCCACAACTGTGAATCAGACATGCACACAAGTCCACTTTTGCTGCCCACCAAAATCTTTCTTGGAAAGTATCTAAAAATAGTCTAAAATCCCGCCTTTACTGTTAATTTGTAATGTGGTAATATTGTTATTGCTGTCGATATTTAAATTTGTGCTGATAAAATAGGAAAACAAACTTCTTCAAACTTACTTTACAATCTTCATCCTCTGATGACTCTGATATATCCTCCTCCTCCTCCAAAAATTCCACATCAGATTCTCCAGGTGCGATTGGAACAATAACAGTCAGGTTTGGGTTAGTCATGTAGCTGTCCTCTTCTGGTATGATGTACTTGTCTCCATAGCGTCCATAAATTCCACCATTGTGCTCCAGGTGATTGGAAACCAGCCTAACGGCCTTACAGGTCTCTTTTGCTTTCTTCCGTCTGCATTTCAAAGCCTGGTTGAAGAGGTGGGCGATGCTTGTGGCAAGCCAAGAGAAACCAGAGTGGATGCGAGCGATGGCAATCTGGATATTATTCAAGTCACCATCCTCATCTGGAGCTGAGAGGTTGTCAGAACTGAAAGAGCTGAGCAGCAAGGCCAGGAAGAGATTCAGTACCTGTTGACACACAAGAAATATGTGTTTGGAAGCCTCAAGACTGTAGAGGGTTACATTTGTTTAACTGAGTTATTTAGTTATTTTCCATACACCTTAAAACTGTTGGGTCAAAAATAACCCAATTTTGGTCAAAAATTGGACCGACCTAACTGGCAAGAAATAATGTGAATCACTCAAAGGAGTTCGCCATAATATCAATCTGGGACTGCACCAATGTGGGAAAGGCGGAGAATTCAGTACAATACTTTGAGCTGATTGCGTGATGCGGCAAATTGTGCATGCCTATCATGCCTTTTGTTTTGACCAATGACAAAACACAAACATCTTAACCAGATAAACAGGCACAAAGCACCTCTTATTGTTCTTCATTCAAAAAGGAAACAGCGGGTAATTATGCAAGAATAAAATTTGCTACTGTGGGTTTAAAAAAATATATAAAACAACACAACAAAACAACAAGTTTTGTGGTTGTTTTATACAAAAAAGGGGACCCGGAAAGTTGGGTCAAATTGACCCAAGTAGTGGGTCGGTTAAATTTTTGACCAATGTTGGTGTTATTTTTGACCCAGTAGTTATAAGAATCTACTGTAGTGATTTAGGCATGGGCTGATATTGAATTCTGATGGCATGATAACCATGGGCAATTTTTAAAAATATTGGGTAAAAAAAACATTAAACACAAACTGTTTCATTTTTAAATAAAATATAGAATACTTGGAACATTAAGAATTTTGCACCATGTTAATATAAATACATAAATAAATAAACAAACACATCATTTTTTTTTTAATTCTTCTTAGCAAGTCACAGTGTCAGTGGTGAGCTATTTTTAGAACATACCTGTGGGCTACTCATGTTCTCCTTGGGGCTAACGAGTACAAGGTGGGACCATGTTTTAGTTTTTGTTATTTATTTATTCACTTATAATTATTTATTATAACTTTAATTCTCATGGTTGTCCGATTTACCATCAGTACTAGATAAACACCATTCTAGCAAGATATTTGATAATAGAAACGTCGAGCATTGTTTATTATTCAGTGATCATTTCTGCTTTGCATTCAAAATGTAACTTTAATACATATCCATCTGTATCTCTCAATACAATATATTCTACACCAAAACACTGTGACGTATATATCTTCGTGTGCTTTCAGCTATTCTAAACTCAAGTTTCCTAGCATCCAACTTCCAAGTAATCTGTCTACAAGCTTAGAGAGCATCAACACTGCACACACACTGCTCTGTATGTACACTTGCATGTGTGCATACGTGATGTGCGCAGTTGGTGCACAAGGATCATCTTTAGCCAGTCAGAGATGGGGAGCATGAGCAGTTGATTAGTGATGAATGAACTTTGACTTTTTTTTTCGTCCCTTAAGCACCCTGGATAATCTCTTGGATAAACAGCTTTCCCACGGTTCATGTGCAGAAGACGTTTTTGTTTACTATATACAAAGCATAATGTACAGTCCTGCTCACTGTTATTGGCACCCGTTCATTTTTTGCAGGATCTCTACAATATCTTCGGAAATAAATGGGAATGTACCAAATGTATATTATCAGGACCTTTTAATTGGATGGAAACTCTATTTTTTAAGGATAGCCATTTTTTTTTAATGTCTGTCTCAGAAATGGTCTTGACCCATGAAGTATGGTGCGTATGGTGCTTCTTGAAACCATGATCCCAGACTGTTCCAGGTTGGCTTTCAGGTCTTTAAATGTTTAACGTTTTTTCCACCATTCGCACCAACCGTCGAAGACTTCTGTCATCAATTTCTCTCTTCCCACCCACGTCCGTGGAGATTCTTGACAGTTACCGTGCTCGTCAAACTTCTTAAAAACATTACGCACTGCTGAAACCAAAATCTTTGGAGATGGCTCTATATTCATTGGTTAATTCATGTAAATTGGGCACAGACCATTTAAAACAGGGAATTCTCATTTGTGATTTACCAAAGGTGAGTCACAATGTGTTTCTATACTGATTTACAGGAATGGGTGCCAATACTAGTGACAGAGCACATATTAAGTTTTCTATTTTTCCTCCCATTGTTTATTGTTTTAAATTGTTTTTTTGTAATAATTTGGTCTTTCAGATAAAACACAAATTCTCTATAAAAAAAAATTTTTTTTAGTTGATTAATTTTTTTCAGACAATATTCCACATTATGTACCAATAATGGTAAGCACGACTGTAGACATATGGTCTTTGCCCTAACAAGGTAATAAATGTGCAATCTTGAAGGTGTACATACGGAATAACAATGTGTGTCTCACAAATATTTTAAAGTCCTGAGTTGAACTAGTGTAACTTTGTCATGGATTTGACAATAAAGTTGTTGTTTTTTGGGGGGGCAGAGCAGACAGTTGTTGATATATAGTATTGTAATGTAATATGGATTACTAAAATACATGTTCTGCTCCAGCTGACCCTCATGAGCATGAGTACTGAAAATAGATGAATGGATTAATATTAAAAAAAAAAAAGCTCTTATTTAAGTTACTTTGGTGTTAAGTTTCCTTTATTGTGTCATAATGGTATGAACCATGAATGACAAATTGTAAGGAATTTTGAAGCACATTGTGAAAAAAAATTCTCGCAAAGCAGATGCATTTTGGCTGATGGGATCAAAAGTGTGGAAAATGAGAATTTAACCGTTGAGAGTGTAAACACAGCTCCGTCCTCATACAAAAACAGCAACAAAAAAACAGTCATATTGTGGAATGGATGACCATTAACTAATTCACTCACAGCCATTTTCAATGAAGCAATCCCCTTCGCTCCCGGCTGTTTTATTGGATTTTGACTTGATTTTGCAAGGCCCATATAGTATCGTGTTCTATTGCTATAAAAACATGGAACCTACCAAAATAAATATGAGAGTCATTTCTTTCATCAGGGAAAAAAAAGTACATTTCTATCTGTTTCCGTTTTGCAGCAATTTGCATTATTAAGTTTCATCATTATTCACAAATCTGTTTAAAACACTGGGGGAGGTTTTTTTGCAACATGGTCCTGGTTGATCTCTTATACTCCGATGCTACCTGCTGGCTGTTTTTGTAATAACTACCACTGCTTTAAGCTTTCTCTTCAGTTCAGAGGCTGCATCAAAGCCTTCTGTATGCTCTAGCATAAAAAAAACTTAAAACGTATAAATACATTTTGGGGACCATTGTAATATTTAAAATAGAACGTATTAATACATTATGGGGAGCAAATGAGTTAAATTTAAACTATATTCCATTGTGTGTGAAAGACAGTATATTTTGTAGAAGCTGAAATGACTGTAAAAACACTGTGTGGCCTTGGCTGATATTTGGTGAAGGTACTTAGATCACAATTTCGCCCATTGGGTTTGATCCACTTGCAGTGGCTAAAACATTCAGTCATGCTGGACATAAGACGCTACAGTATCAAGTGTATTTACGGTGTGACTACAGTTTGCATGCCGTACAAATAATACATACAGTACTGTATGCATTATATGACTCCGACAGGACAACAGAGGGTTAATGTCAACCGGATTTTCATTATGTCAAACTACCCCATGTTTAACCCTAAAGAAAGATGTCCACAATCAAAACTTATACAAGATTTTGTTTTTACGGATTATTCAGAAGGCCTCTTTCCCATTGTATAGAATCAGCACCCTTCATTGGTGCAAGTCCAAACAATTACATTCTGTAAAATGTATTTTTTAATCAAGAAAATAGATGTGTGTATCAGTGTTTCCTTGCTTTGAAACGTGATGTGCGAACAACCTCCCAAATACACGTTGGATGTGACAGCAGTGTATGGGTGATGATAAGCTGATAATCACAAAATGTCAGGGATTACGTACTCACCACCAAATTCCCAATGACCATGACCAGCATGAACACCAGGATGCAGAGAGGTTGCCCAGCTACTTCCATACAATCCCACATGGTTTCAATCCACTCGCCACACAGCACCCTGAACACAATCAGGAAGGAGTGAAAGAAGTCCTTCATGTGCCAGCGAGGAAGCTGACAGTCATGAGAGATCTTGCACACACAGTCCTGGTAGTTCTTGCCAAACAGCTGCATTCCCACTACAGCGAAGATGAAGACGATGATGGCCAACACTAGTGTCAGGTTTCCCAGAGCGCCGACTGAGTTGCCAATGATTTTTATTAGAGTATTGAGGGTCGGCCAAGACTTTGCCAGTTTGAAGACACGTAACTAATGTAGAAAACAAGGTGGAGAAAATGTGACATGAGAACAACCAACTAACTATTAACTCATTCACTGCCATTGACGGCTATAGACGTCAAAAATTTATTTGAACTATTTCTATTAGTTTAACATTTTTTTCTTCTTTTGTTAACAAGAGTATAAAACCTAGAATTTTTTTTATTGTACATTTAGAACAAATTTGAAATTAATCAAGAGTTAACTAGTGAAGTGATGCGATTAATTACGATTAAAAATTTTAATCGCTTTTCTCTCCAGAAAAAAAAGAAAAACAATAATAATAAAAAAATAAATAAAAATAAAATAATAAATAAAATATATTTTTTAATTGTACTTAATCGCATGACTTCAATAGTTAACTCACGATTAATCACAAATTTTATATCTGTTCTAAATGTACAATATTTTTTTCCTAGGTTTTCTTGCTAACAAAAGTGGAAAAAATGTTAAACTACTAGAAATAGTTGAAATAAATGTTTGACGTTTATAGCCGTCAATGGCAGTGAATGAGTTAATGCAAGCACAAACAAACTAATGATGTTGCGGAATTCAAAGAAAGAATTACCAGTCTGAAGGAGCGAAGAACAGATAGCCCCTCAACATTGGAGAGCCCCAGCTCCATCAGACTAAGGCAAACAATGACGCCATCAAAAATATTCCAGCCCTGTTGGAAATAATAATACGGGTCCATTGCGATCAGCTTCAGGACCATCTCTGCAGTGAAGATCCCTGTGAACACCTGACGGCACAAAAAAATAAAAATAAAATAGCATACAATAGCATCATTACCAGAAAAGATCAACTCTCTAAACTTTTGAATGCACAACTTCTCTAACAACAAGCTGAACAGTAACACAAAAAGTTATCCCCCCCCCCCTTTAATTTACAATGACGTCCACTTCTACGACTTTCTGTGACTATTCAAGTTTCCCCTTATTTTTTCTGTAAACTACAGATGATACTCTGACAACATGTAGCATCATAGCATTAATGGCTGCGCCGCCTTTCCTTGGAGGAGACTGAAGCAAAGCATAAAGCCTGCTTTAGCTGGGACCGTCACAGTATTAGCCTCTAAATGAAAAGTTCAAACACAAAAGCGGACATCTCCATCTTTTGTGAGCTGAGTAAAATAGATTAAGGATAGAGATGGAAATGTGTTGATTGGTTCCAGTTGTCTGCTGGATAAAAGGAAAGAATACTTTCAGAAGTTGATGAATGAGGAAAATAAGTGAGAAGGAAGTAGGAGTAGAGAAGCAATTTTGGTGGACCAGGAAGTAGGAGTGATCAGTAATAGGGTACTACAAAGGCACTCAATAGGATGAAAAACGGTAAAGCAGTTGGCTCCGATGACATCCCTATGGAGGTATAGAATCATCAAGATGTGGGTGGCTGTGTCATTTTTGATCGGGTTGTTCAATAGAAATCGAAAGTGCGATAAAATTCCGGCGGAACGGAGGAAAAGAGTGCTGGTGCCCATTTTTAAAGCTACTGCACGCAGAAAATTGTATTTCTAATCGCTACTGCCATCAGTGGCCCAAAAAAGAAACTGCTTCTTCTAATACACATTGCGCGCATGACGTCACACCTACAGACAGAGGGTGGGAAATTCGAACCCAAATCCTGTCTGAAAACTATTGGCCAGAAGCTTGCAGGACTTATCATTATGAACAGCTAAGGTGTTAATCTACTTATCTACTACTAAAAGAAAAAGGCTACCGTAAAGATATTTTTGGGCAAATTGTTACAAAGTGCAGCTTTTAGAACAAGGGTGGTGAGCAGAGTTGTGGGAGCTATAGAGTAATAAAGTTGATGAGTCACACAATGACATTAAGGCAGTGCTTCTCAATTACCCCCCCCCCCCCCCCACCACCACACACACACACACGTTACGCTCCCTCAGGAAGAAGAACATATTTGACTATAAATTTGTTGTATATACACCTCTGCAGAGGAGCTAATACTCCTTGCCCACTCTCTGACAATGAGAGCACTACTGCCACCTACTGTAGTGAATGTGCAATTACACTCCCTGGGGTCATCTCACTGCGCCCTACCAGCACCCCACCATCCCCTATTTGAGAAGGACTGTGTTAGGGGCAGGAGTATTGTAGGCTAGACTCTGGATAGCAACAGAATGGTTTCATGTCACAGCAGCATTATTTGCTTTGAGGCTACTGATGGAAAGGTAGAAAGAAGGTCAGAAGGAGCTGCATTGAATTTGTGCATGCAGAGAAACATTTCAGAGTACATTGTTTGGACAGGACAATGTGCTAATTATCCAATTGTTTGACCAAAGGAACATAATCACAACCTTTAAAGTGGAAGTCAAGTCAAAAATATTATTCCTATGCTTCCCCACTATTGTAAACATGGCTGGTTAGTATTGTGTTTGTGGAACATGAATTTGACAGAAAATTCTACCCGTTTCTATCTATGTCAGGGTCAACTGACAATTACATCACAGTACAGTAAGGGCTCACCTTGCAAATGACACATGACCAAACCCAGAAAACAGGTGAGCCTTGACGGCTATTACCTCAGCCCAAAGACATTATGATGTCATTTTCAGTTGACAGACAGCAAGTGGCGCTGTACAAGACAAAATGGCCGCCCCTGAGATAGATAGAAACGGGTGGAATGTTTCTACTTAATTCATATTCTACAAATGCAATATTAATCAGAATACCATGTTTAGATTAGTGGGAAAACATTGAACAGATTATAGTAAATATTTTTTTTTACTTGACTTTTACTATACAACATTATCAGTGCAACCTAACTGCTAAATTATCATCAATATGTCAAACACTTTGGATTTAAAGTACAATGCCCATTCGTTGCCACACACTGCCTACTAGGGGTGTGCAAAAAAATCGATTCTCATAAGAACCGCGATTCTCATTTAGTACGATTCAGATCGATTTTAAATGTCCCCAAATCGATTTTATTTAAATTATTTTATACTGTCTTCCCTTTGTCTGTGTGTGCCTTTATTTGGAGCGCTGTTCATGTTGTACACGGTTTGGCCATTGAGGGGCAGTGTGGTTCCACACTGTTAAGTTGTAGCCACATTAGAGAGTAGAAGGAAAAAGTCACAATCAAGTTATTCCAATAAAAGTTGTTGTTTTTTCAGCATGGAGCCGTTCTTTTGAGTGATAAAAGTGCCGCGAGTAGTGCGATAAGTAGCATTAGCGAGTCAGACTGGAGTAGATCATTACAATTCCTTGCACATCGATAGATTGAAGCAAAAATCATTGTCAATCAAATCATTTTGAATCGAAAATCGATTCGGAATCAAATCACAGGCCCAAAAATCGGAACCGAATCGAATCGTGAGACATTCAAAGATTCCCACTCCTGCCTACCCCAAAAAAAAAAAAAAAAATAATAATAATCCTCACCAAATTTCCCACCGACAGCATAGTGTTGAACTCCTCAGTCATGGGGTAGTGTTCCAGGGCCATGAAGAGGGTGTTCAACACAATACATATGGTGATACCAAGGTCAAGGAAAGGATCCATCACCATCAGCTTCACCCACGTCTTAAGTTTCAGCCACCCGGTGCAGCAGTCCCATATCAGGTACTTCTTGGCAAAGGTGTACCAACAGGGGTGGCACTTTTGTCTGGACTCCTCCAGCTCTGCAAAGACAGAACAAGTCAGCCGTGAGTCATTTTTCGTTATGATTCTGCGTTACCAATATCCAACATTGGAACTTTTTGGAGAGAATGATGGGAGGCTTTCTCAAAACTAACCATCCATGGCGTCACTGAAAAAGCTGACGGAGCTTAGCCCTCTTTTTCTGTGCACAGGAGGCTGCTCAGTCACGGTTGGCGAAGGCTGGAGGAGAGGCCTTTGGACATTATCCGCTTCTTTGGTGGGCTTCTGTGTCACAGATATTATTGACAGTAAAAAGCTAATATTTGGAAAAAACGCTGCTGGATAAACATAAGATGCTCACTGTGTCCTCCTTGATCCTCTCCATGCTGTAAGCAGGGAGGGAGCTAAGAGTGTGTGGCCCCACTGCAATGATTCCATTGTGGTCTAATGAAACATTGAGCCGTCCGTTTACTGTGAGACTGGGGGTGAAGACTTGGGAGCAGTGGCTTCTCACACTGCCCGCTCTTTTCTTCCAGTGTGTTGCAATTGAACTGGCGCGGCTTCTGAACGCGTCCCCATGAATGCTGTACTCATCGTCCCCAAAGTCACCTTCGGAGTTGTTGCGCACCCGAAATGAGCTGAAGATGCTGTTCTGGCTTCCTCTCCTTGTGCTGAGTGGGTGAGAGGAGAGTGTGGCCAGAAGCGGGTGGGCTGGCAGGGGAGACAAAGGAGGCTACAGAGACAGATACGTTTGTTCTAATTAGAGATGGGCATGATAATCAATTACTGATCGTTTCTGTCCAGCAACTGTTGCACTGATTTGAGCTACCTTTGGCTCTTCTAGTAGGTCAAGCTTGTCTTCGGCTTCCACTGCAGCTTCTTCTGATAACGTCCTGTGAGATCGCCTCCGCTTAGTGCTGCATCGCCTCATGCTTCCTAACTTTGCGCAGAATGGCGACAACTGCGGGGACATGATGGAGTCGGTCTCCTGTGCTTGTCTTTTTGCTGCCAGCTTCACAAAGAGAGGAACTATGTTAAATGCTAACTACATGCATTTTTTAAAAAAAAATTTTTACAACTGCTTGCTTGGGACATACTCTTTGCTCCCGACGGAGATGTTCCATGGCCATTTGAAATTCCCTCTCCTTCTGCCAGGCCTCAGCAATGGTCGCCTGATTCTGCTCCTCGTAGGCCATGGCCACGACGGCAAGGATCAAATTGACCAAGTAGAAAGAGCCCATGAAGATAACCAGTACAAAGAACACCATGTAGGTCTTTCCAGCTGAGCGCAGAGTCTTGAAGATGCAAAAACACAAATATATTAGGAGCAAATGATCAGTTCAATGTCTGTTTCAATGTTTTTTTTTATACCATTAAGGATATCATAATATACTCCAAGTATCTTTCTTTATAAATCATTAAAAACAAATCACTCAACAATATATATAGGCTCATTCTTTGGCAAGATCAAATTTGGATGAATGAATGAATGAATGTTTATTTTGAACATTCAGAAAATTGATTTTAAAAAACTATCAATAATTTCAATTCAACATTTTAATTTCATTCTTTAAACATAGAAATGAAAGGGGACAGAAAGAAGCCAAACTTATGATATCGGCCCCTAATCAACACCAAAAAAGTGATCAACACAAAATTAATGATAGCAAGCAGTCAAGATGCTTTCAATGTAACAATTAAACAAAATAATTCAACAGCATGACTGTGCTCTATATATTTTTTCAGTATTTGTGCTTTTATATATTTAAAAAAAAAATACAAATAGACTAAGATGATTTAGTTTTATAATCCATTGTTTGTTCCACAAACTGACACCTTGAGTTGAAATTCATCGTTCTTTTTGTTTTGTTCTGTATTTGGGTTTGGAAAAGATATCTGTTCCTCTTAATTTGTACTCATGTTCTCTTTTTATGAATTTGATTGGCATTTTAATTGGTAACATTTAATGATGGGCTTTATACATTATGTATTTTAAGGCTGTTAAACTCCATCAATTCTTCCCCCAAAAATTTCCATGTTTATTATTTTGATCTGATTAATGCATTTAACTAGACATTTCATATGCACTTCTGCACTTTATACACACACTATGCCAGTATTTGGGGCTCATAACGTTACCTCGTTGTTTATAACCATGTTATTTGCAATGACAAATAAATTTTGAATTGAATTCATACAATTTTAAAGTTTTTAGTTGTATAAATATTGGATTAGTGTGATCTCTGTATCCACATCTGCAAACGACACGAATAGCACGTTTCTGTAAAAGAAAGATTCGGTGTAGGTTTTTGCCAATTAGAAAAACAATATGTGATATATTGTTAAATCTCTCATCACACATAATTGGGAATCTTATTATAAACTGTAAGGCGTATTGAAATGGAATTACAAATGCCTACAATTTATTGCTTGAAACTAGAAAAGCATTGGATCTTGCATCTCATTGAGCGGAGAAGGCTCACAAGGGTGTGCACACATGCCGAATGTTTTTTTTCCAGGGTTCGTTCACGGTTGCAAAGACGTTTGCCAGACACTTGCAAACCGTTTTAATGCTTGCAAAGCCTTTTCTTATCACAAATCAATTTTGAACATGTTCAAAATTTGATAGCAAGAAAAACTGCATTCTGCAGCAGTAGTGTTATCTTTTGTGTCCGTTAGAATAAGCAGTAGGCCTGCATATAATAGATTGATGTATAATAATAATAATAATAATAATAATAATAATAATTTAAAGTCATTTGTAGCATCCGTAAACTCTTTTACTACATTAAAATTGTGGATTTGTGAAGTATGAATTTCTTGGTGAAAATTTATGGGTGAAATGTACTCAAAATGACAGAATAATAATGGATTGAAAGGTGAAATTGAACCTGGTGAAATAGTTTTTCCCAGTAGTCTTGTGTCATGAGACGGAAAAGTGCCAGAAAAGCCCATCCGAAAGTATCAAAGCTGGTGTAGCCATAGTTTGGATTTCTTCCAATCTTCAGGCAGTCAAATCCTTCTGGACACTTCCTGTAATGGAAACGCACATACACATTATTAAAGGACAGTCTGGATCAGCAAAAGCAGTGTACAATTAAATCAAAAAGCATCTGGCATAGATCTAGCTGTGATAGCGTGTGTGCGGCTGCAACCGGGTTAAAAACAACTCCAGTATCAACATTTAACCTTGTGGCCTTTGACTCGGCAGCAGAAAGAAGCGGGTGACTCAGTAAGGCTATAGCAGTGCGATCATCGCCATTATTTGGGCTGAGAAGGGCACTTGAAATTCATCCCACTCTGCTGCACTAAAATGCACCACAGCAAAAGAGATTATATGCCAAGCCAGATGGATATAGAGGTTCAAACATTTTTCAGTTGGTTGCCTCTATTTCTGATCTTCATTGTCAGCGCGGTGGCATTACAGCAAATATTTAGGTCTGGCAGCGGAGAACAAGCCGAGCTGTCATGTCAATCTGAGTGCAGAATAATTTCATAATGACTGGGAAACAGCTGGGCAAAGAGTGCTGCTGTGAGAACAGCTGTACATTTCACCGACAACCATCCGGCTGGGCGGGGATGCTCACTAATATGCAGCAGTGAGGACAGAAGAGGCTTCATCCTCATCATCATCATCATCACTAACTTTGCTTCAATGCTCAACACGTGAAGCACAAATAAGCAAGCATTTGATACAATGTTCCAATTCAACACAAGCAAAATTCGACTGCTTACATTTCCCAATGAAACGGTTTGTAAGTATGGAACAGGATCATTAGGAAACCTGCAGTTATACAACCTATGTCAAGATAATGCTTAGTTTTGATTGACACAATCAGGGAAGTATTCATTTTACAATATTTAATAATGGTATAGAACTGATAAATTATTCCCAGTAGAGAAGAAGGTGAGCAAATTATTTTTAGTTAGCTAGTTAATTAGTCTTGTTTTGAATGTAAAAGATGCAAATTCATCAAATTGATCCGAATTGAATCGCTGCACTTTAAATATATGGAAATACGTCTTTAATCCTCCTTTATTGGTGCAATATAACTTTGAAGGAAATGGAAAGGAATGAAAATGTATAGGGAATAAAAATAAATTGTTCCATTTCAAATAAACTGTCCTTGAATTGTGTTACAATCTATATTTCAAGATTCGTATAAAATCATCTATTAGTGGAGAGCTGCACACCCCTGCCGTATACAGTATACTCTATAATTATAAAATAACCTTATTTAACCAATCAGTTTGGCACCTTCAACCAGTAATGTGTCACACTGTATACCTGGTAGAGGAATACAGTATATAAACTCAACACTTTTGTTTTTGCTCCCATCTAATTATGAGATGAACTCAAAGATCTAAAACTTCTTCCACATACACAATGTCACCATTTTCCATTTCTCTCAAATATTTTTCATAAACCAGTCTAAGTTCCCGTCCACACGAAGGCCAGTTTCAATGTATCCTCTAAAGTTTCTTACCGTTTAAGCCGTTCGTCCACATCACGGCGCGGTTTCGGAGCTTGAAACCAATGACTTTTGAAACCGGGGCTCCAGAGTGGAAAGATTTCAAAACGCGCCCCGTACGTGTCCGTCTAGATACCATATGCAGGATACTCCTCCATCGATGACGTAATGGTCGCAGCTCGATGACGACGCATTGTCGCAGATTGATGACGTATGCGCCAATTCTCGCGTGACCGTCAGTCTGTCAACAACAATGGCGGATAGCCGTGTCGTAGTCGTAGTCGCAGCCTCCTTAGCTTGTTTATGCTTTTGCAGCAAAATATTTTTGCTTCTTTATTCCCACGTTTAAGAAGCGGTGTTGTACTTGAATCACCCGCCATTGTCACTTCTACTGTGTTCGTCTTCATGTTGTTTTGATACATGCAAAGCCAAGTTTGTTTTGTAGATTGCGATAAAGTAAGAAGAAGAAAAGTGTTCTTCTTCTTTGCTGATTCTTCTTCTACACGTTCCGTTAACTGCCTGAGGCTGCGCTACAGCGCCACTCCAGACTTGGCATATACATTACAGCCGTTAAACGTCCTCAGCGTCTTCTTTTGGACACACGCAAGTCTTGAAAATGCTTCTGTGTTTACGAGATTTGTTTGAGGAACGAAGCAGGCTTTGCTTCCGTCTGGACGGGGCCTAAATCTGTGATAGTGAGCACTTCTTCTTTGCCCAAATAATCCATCCCACCTCACAGGTGTGCCACAGGTATGCCTTAGACTCCCCACAATAAAAGGCCAGTCTGAAGGGTGCAGTTTTGTTTTATTGGGGCAGTCAGTATTGACTATATATATATAGTCGCGACACGTTTTTTATTTTTTAGATTTTCTTGAAATCTCTTTGGGTGGTGGCCAGTTTATTTGGGTGGCCCGCCCAAGTATTAACATGGTGTGGGAAACACTATATATATATATATATATATATATATATATATATATATATATATATATATATATATACACACACACACACACATATAAAATGTATATTTTAGTGCACACTTGGGCCTGGTGGTGTCTGTGCAGGCTTGGCTGCGTGTGTTTGTGTCATCATACCCTATCCAAAGCTTTAATTTGGAAATCTACTCAGGGATTACTTGTTGGAATACACTCAAAAGATTAAGCATCCTCTATGTTTTACGTCCTCCATCCTGACCTGCTTAAAATCTTGTCTCCACGGACGGCCTTAGGAAGTTTTATTAAATGTGCAAGCAGGAAGCTGATGGTCATTTTGGTCATTAAATATATTCGCTAAAGGTGGAAAACAATCTGACAAAACCACTACTTTACTACATTTTTCTTTTTTGTTAGAACTTGAAATACATATAAAGCATGTACATGCAGTATGTACATGTTGAGATTGAGATGCATCTCATTGCATCAAATAGTATTTTCTCCCGCAGTCTTGAAGATACATTGGAAAAATGCAACACAGAAAAAAGACTAAAACTATTATTTGTGTGCTGGTGAACCTGTTCCAGAAAAGGGTTAAGCACAATCAACAAGAACAGCGCAGCAGTAACTTAACTGTGAGTTAACTGTTAACTGTAGAGCAGCTGGATCGGTTTGATCTTACTGACCTAAAATGTTGTAGTTTCCCCTTTAATGCCCTTAAGCGTATCTGCTTTTCCCTCTGAAATGAACACAAGTCACTGAGTCAGATTTTACTTCTTAGGAGATTAAGTCCCTGTGCTTTTTTGGAGGATAGGTGAGTGGGGGGCCTGAGGGGGATTAAAAACAACAGCACTGAAGTCTGGCTGATCCCCATGGAAACGGGGGAAATAACCTCTGAGGCCATGCCTTAAATAATAAGTTGTCAAAACAGCTGCACTGTTATCTATATCACCTCTCAATTGATCTTAAAACGTTCAACAAATTCCAAGTCGAATATCAAATACAGTCATACAAATAGGAATTGATGACCTTGTGCACATTTGTCAACTTGCATTTTGACACACTTTTCCAGACATCTTGATGAAAGTTCCATGATAAACCATTGCCTGCACATTTAATAAATGTTTTATGATAGAAACAGTTTGCCCATAGAATAAATTTTCTTTTCTACGTATTTCTATTTTCTGCAAAACAGATTATGTTTGACCTTAAGGATTGATTGTACTGTACGATCAAATGTTTTAATCGGTTCCCAATGTTACTGTGTTGCCTCGATTAAATTGTGCAAAAGCCAGGTTTTGCACATACATATTGCTACAGTATTGGATTTCATTGTACAGCATTGTCTTATTAACTTGCTATGTTATCTGCTTTAATTTGATTACATTTTTGTTTTACAATAAATTAAAAGCATATTATTATAGTGTTGGAGTGAACCGATGCAGGACATCACAGCATTCCTAGTGATATTTTGCATTTTGATGATCAATGTAAAGCGCCCCCAAACCCCTTCCCCACCCCAACGGCTCGTATCAATTGCCTATAAAAATGTTGTAAGTACACCTCTGCAGAGAACCAAATACACACTCTTTGACAGTAAGAGTGTCACTGCCACCTACTGTAGCGGATGTGCAATTGCATTTTATTCTAGTCTTTCAACAACAACAAAAAACATGTTCCCTAGGGTCACACGCACCCTGCTGGCATTGCATCACCCCCCCCCCCCTATTTGAGAAGGACTGATCAGTCCGAGGTTGCAACACCTCTTTTGCCTCTTCATGCCTCATTTAGCAAGCACACTAGTAGCTCATGTAAACGCAGAGGCCGACTATGTCTGTATCATATATTGCACTTAAAGCCCAGTACTCAAACTCTATGGATTAAACTAAAACCAGTTGTATTATTAATTTTAAAACTAGCAAATGTTCAAGATGAACAACTATGAAATAAGGCAAACGCAGTACATGTGTTGAAATCCTCCTTGAGAAAAAGCTTAACAAAAACACATACGGTCACAGAAGGCATTTGTTAAAGCAGGAATTCAGAGTGACACAGATGGGTATTTAGCTCAGTATAACCCCTGAACTGGGCCTGGCATGGGTCGAGTCATCCTGTTGTGCTTGTTTCAAAAGCATTTGCAGATTTATAGGATTATTGCGTATGCAGGCTGATAGGCAATATTTGGATGGTGTCACTCATTTTCTGTGACAGGCATTGTGTGACACCAGTCCTTCACTGCAAGTGGGATCATGTTGACCCACTCCTATTACATCTAACTCCACATTTGTTTTTTCTTAAAAATCTATTTTAAAGATATGTATTACTTCTCAACCTGAGCAGCAGACTATCAATCAATCCAGTGATCTAGTGATCCAGTCCACTCTGGTTCAACCTCATCACTATGTGGAGCTTTTGAGATGATGAAATCTCCAAAGACCCCCGTCTCTCTCCAGCTGGCAACTCCTCACCTCTCAGTGCAGGGTGCCAGTGGCACTCGGGTGATAATCCACACTGCATGTCGTCTTGTGCACAGCCTCTCTCACGCTATAACACAACCCGCCCCCTCCTTCTGATGGGATCACTCCTCTATACATTATGTCATGGGCTAAAATATAGAGCCACATCATCTCGTCTTTGTATCCCTTTGTGCTGGTTCTGTAAAGACTATTTGCACCAAGCCCGGGGCCCGTAAACATGACATGCATGTGGTCAAAAGCCGCTAGATGTTTGACTGTTATATAACGACATGCAGATGATTTACAAGTAGGAACTTACCCTGCATCGCTGCCGTATCCACATATTAAAGCATCCTTTGCTCCTTCAACTTTGTAAAAATTATCTAAAGGAAATGAGAATGAGAACAGCATTGTCTTAAAAGTGATATTGAGAAATAACTACGATATGTCCCAATGGAACCATGTGGACTGACCTTCACTGGTGAAAAAGTCCTCCATGGAGTTCCAGGTTCTGTTGTTGCAGATGAAAGACATATTCGGACTATAGGAGGAGTTGACGCAGTGTGTGAGGCTGCGAACGCACTTTTGCCGCAAAAGCCCCATGAAAAGCTGCAGGCCGATAAGGGCAAACACGCTGAGGCAAAACACGGTCAGGATCATCACATCTGCTAGCTTCTTCACAGACTGGATCAGAGCTCCTACAATGGTCTTCAGACCTGCATGGATGAGGGGATTCCGCAAGCGGGTAGTTGGTGTTGACATTGAGAGCAGATGTGAGACAGAAAATGTGTATTACCTGGTATAACGGAGATGGTTTTTAGGGCTCGTAGCACTCTGAAGGTTCTTAGTGCCGAGACGTTACCAAGGTCAATAAATTCTGTTACATATCTGGAATATGATGAAAAGAACATAGAGAGAGGTTGTTTTCTATGTAATTGTAACAGTTTTTGATTCAAATGAGGGGTATTTGAGACCAAATTTGTCAGGCCACCACCAGTATAGTAGATATATATATATATATATATATATATATAGTAGTTAACTCTTGACTCCACTGATACCAAGTACTGATACCATTTACACTTTTGATATATAAAATGCCCCCCCCCAAAAAAAAAAGAACGACAGAGAATTTTAAAGAAAGACTTATCGTATTTTCACGACTATAAAGCGCACTTTAAAGTCTTACATTTTCTTAAAAATCTACGGTGCCCCTAATAGTGAGGTGCGTCTTGTGTGTGGACTAAGGTTCAAAATCTGACTGTGTGGGAAGACTTCCCGCAACACACTGCTTATATACAAGAAAGGCGGACCAGACTGAGGACAGACATGAGAGCACGGAAAAGACAACTTGGTGGTGAATTCACCAGCCTCTCCTCCTCTCGCTCTCCACTTGACCCCCCCCCCACCCTTATGCTACCATATGTTTTGAGCTAGACCGTGCCTGCGCCCAATAGTGCGGTGCGCCTTATGTGTGTGTTAAACACAGAAATAGCACCCAGAACTGTGATTGTGCATTTTTCATTCAAATTGCATGAAATTAATGACAATTTTCTACTCTTTTAATTTCTAATTTGTAGTTCTTGATTGTAAAATGGCCACAAGAGGGCAGGCAGTACTGGTGTTGATTATTGTTGTGAGCACGGGAACCGGCCCGATACCGATACCTAAGATCAGGATCACCCATCCTTAATTCAAATAATTAATATAATATATAATTAATAATATAAATAGTAGGGGTGACAGGCGAATTAATTTTGTAATCATAATTAATCGCATGACTTAAATAATTAACTCACGATTAATCGCAAATTTGATATCTGTTGTAAATGTACAATAAAATATTTTTTCTAAGCTTCATACACTTGCTAACATAAAAGTGGGAACAAATGTTGAGCTAATAGAAATATGGTTGCATCTTTTTGTCATTGATACAGTAATTTCATAATAATTCATAAAATTGAATTAAAATTAAGAAGATGTACCGTGCTGTAAAAAAAAGTGTGATATTGATTTGTGTTGAGGTCATTTTTCTGCCACTAGATGTCATATTTGCATTTGTAAGATGTTTGTGACAGCCCTGTGCATTTTCTTTTCATATCCTTGAGAGGAATAAGCAGTTCAGGAAAATGGATGTATTTGATCTTTAACATGAAGTGTTAAAAAATGTGAAATTCTGCACATTTTTAAAATTGTAAAATGCAACTTGACCACAGTCTCCACAAATATATGCATTATTATTACATTTATTACTGCGGTAAGGGGCGGTTATTAGTCGCGCGTTAAAAAAATGAGTGGCAAAATTAACAACACAAATTTTGAAACTCCTAATAAATAGTAAATAAAAGGATAGTCTTAACTGGTCCCCAAAAAATTATTTATTAATTTTTAATTTAATTTATGTTCTGTATGTCAGCGACAATTAAACTCCTTTCACTCAATGGCAGAATGTACAATTAACCTATCAATCCGATGCCATTCATGCAACAGAAGAATCGATTTGTGTTGAACCCAAAATAAAAATATAACACTGATACAGCACAGTAACAGAAAGATCAAAAAGATATTGTTACTTACGCCATAACAATGACGCTGAAGTCCAGCCAGTTCCACGGGTCCCTCAAAAAGGTGAAAGGAACTGTACAGAATCCTCGAGCAAATATCTTTATTGCTGATTCAAAAGTGTAAATGCCAGTGAAAGTATATCTGGGGGGGGGACAATGAACATGAATAAAAAGAGAAGGTAGTTTTATTAATGAATGGCATTCAGCATAAAAAAAAAAAATAAAAAAAAAAAAATATATATATATATATATATATATATATATATATATATATATATATAACATCAACACAATGTTATACTTTGCTGCAAACTTACAACAGGCTGAAAGAAATGATGAACATACAAAAATATAAATAATTGTGTGCAAGAACTAAAATTGTGGACAAATGACCAAATATGTAAACATCGAATGCAAATTTAATTATTTTTTTGGTAATGGAATTTATTTTATTTTTTTCAGCATGATTATCAATTTCAAAAGCAACAAAAGCTCCAAAGGAATTAAATAAGAACATCTAAAAAAGTAGTTTTGATTGACAGTATGACTCAACTTATTATTGGACTGGGCAGTTGAACCAAATGTTGTGGCCAGTGCGTGCATATCACAATTATATCCTTTGAGTCTTTGCAGCTGGCTGCTAGTGTGAGCTAGACATAGGAAGGTTGCCTGCATTGTTTCAGCAACACTGAAAAGCAGAGCCAATTTTTGTACAAAGCAATGGAATGGAATGTAAATGTAAAGTTATATTATCTTCGGCAGGCAAAGCTGCATGCAAAACATGCTCGAAAACAGCTCAACCACACCTGCGACGTCAGGCGTAGCCGAGAAATAAATTCTCGTATTCCATATCGCAATGTAACAAATTGTATGTGGCATACAGCATGCACCATACATCAGATACTGTATTGTACATACTGTACACGATTCTTCAGTTGCGCCTGGGCACAGCTCTACATTAGAACATACAACATCTGAGTTTAACATTGTGTTTATAGTGTAAGGAAACAACTTACAATACTGTGATGACTTACTCTAGGTGCTTGGTCCATGGTGCAGGGTCAGACATAGCCATGAAAAAACAGTTGGTGAGAATAGTGAACATTATGAACAGGCTGAACAATGTGGAGAAGAACTTAAGGAAAGTATACTGTGAAATATCAAATTACAGAGAAACAACAGAGAAACAATGTTATAATCCTATGGGATATATCTATCCATTAGGACACAGCAACAAACCACAGTGTGTGCCAATGGCATTAACACAATAAATGCAGCTTAGAGTACTGTAAGTAAACAACATTTACAGTATCAGACCAAGGGATTGATATCTTTTTTCTTTGATGAATAAATAATATATATATATATTTTTTTTTTTTTATCTGCAGACTGACCAGTTACAATGCTGTGGTAATATATGCATATTTTGAACACACGGTTTGCAAATGTTTTAAATTTTGATTTTGGAATTTACTGCATAAAGCGGAATGTTCCCTGACACAAAGATAAATAATAGGCAGCTGTCATGATGCAGAAATCTTGCTCTTTTTTCATATCAGAGATTAAAAGAGGGATCTCAGAGGGGATTTGGATTGTGATGCCAGAGGACTATTACAAAGCTGTATCAAAAATGTAACTTTGGAAAAAAAAGCAATCACTAACATTCACAGAACTGAATTATTGATTATTTCTTATTTTCTTCTATTTTGTACTGCTAGAAGGGTAGGCACAGAAATGAAAAGCTTTTGCTTCTGCCTACACCCTTTCGGTTGTATATTTATGTTTGGAATTTGTTTTTTTGTTTTTGACTATGTTGAATTTTTAATTTGCCAATAAACCGAATACATTTTCATTTACACTCATTTTCATTCAACTGTTACAATAATTAGGAATTGTCTTATTCCCAATCAAAAATGGGACTTTTGGCCCCTCGACATTGCACTTTTTTTTTGGTATAGTTTGTTATTAATATCAAGTTACTATTCTAAGTATGTCAGTATTATTAATATGAAAACAATAGCAATAGTATTGTGTCACTAGTTTTGAAATCAAATTGTTGCCATATCTGACAAGGAGTCTTTTTCTAATACTTCCATTTCCCCCAAATTACTTTTATTTTATCATAATTCTAATTTCATGAACAAAAAAATGTATTTGCATGCAATGTAACACAATGCATTTTCCCACAAAAGAAAAAAGGATATGAATGGACCAATACTTTGATGGCGATCGATCTGATGAAGTGGAATGGGCTGAATATGTAAAGAGCAGATGTGGCACTGAATCTGAAGATTGCCTTCCCTTTGTTAAGTACTATAAAAGTCTGGGGGGGAGAAAAGACAGAAATCATTATTCATTTGTTAATAACATTACGTAAACAGTAGACATAAAACTTTTGTATGTGAATCTGGATACATTTTTGTTTACTACAAAAGTTCAGTCTACTGGAAGTATAAACTTCCATCCTAAGCACTTTTGCTTACAAGAAAGCATCATACAGTACATAAGAGCAATGCAAGTGGAGATAATGGAGGCAACTCCAAAGCAAAGCAGCCTGAAACCTTTCCCCAACAGATGTGGCATTTATTTAAATATTTTGGCATCTGTGGATAATCCATAAGCAGCCCATTAATGGCTCAGATCTGCCAACAAAGCAAGTTGCAGGCACTCTAGTTTTGTTGAAATGTCTGTAAAATACTTCCCAGAGAAGGTTCATTACTTATCATTGTCATTTTTTTTTTACATCTGGTTTCAACATTAAAAAATCTTTTCAAACAAACAAACAAAATACAAATAAATAAACAAATAAATCCTATGAAACCTCATGTGTTGAAAATAATACGTTCCGGGAAGTTGACAGACCATAGATTTGTTAAGCAAATTTTTTTCATAGGAAAACATGAAAAAACACACAAATAAGTTCCAGGGTGAAAGGTCACCATCATATATTTAAAGGAGTGGGTCCTCATTCGATCCATGACGATGGTCCAAACTTAAGAGGCACGTTTTTCCCTATTAATGTCAGTCAAATGACAAATTGTAAAACTTTAGAGGTTCCACTGTACAACCATTTTGTAACAAGCCAAGCACATCAAAGTATTAATAATAACAAATAATATAATGACACCTTATACGTATTTAAAGGTGCCTATCAGCATTTAATCAAAATGGTAAAATCAACGTCAATAATACATACTGTATTGTTTTCTACCTGATCTTTATGTTTTGCATATAGTTTTGATATTGTGGTTGAAATTACACAGCAAAATCGCCAGTGTTAGATTAACACTGAATAGTGTTAAATCTAACACTAGAAAAGTGTTAAGATGTGTCCACACCAATGAGTGTAAATCTGACACTTTTTCAAAGTGTTACTTTTTTTTACACTTAACCAGTGTTATTCCAACACTTTGTAGTGTTAAAAACACTGAGTAGTGTTGAATGTACTCTACGCTAGTGTCAGTGTTAAAAAAGGAACTCAAACTAACACTTCACTCTGGTAAAAGGTATTTGATTTATATAGCGTTTATCCTCCTCAAAGGCCATCAAAGTGCTTTTGACTACTGATGACACGCCATCAGGAGCAGTTTGGGGGTTCAGCATGTTGCTCAAGGATACTTTGACAAAGTTACTCCAGCCTGGGATCAAACCCACGCTGTCAGGGTCGGTAGACGACCATTCTACCACTGTTGAAATGCCGACAGCGTGCTGGAATTTGGAAAGTTTGTCCTTCAACGGAAATGAGGGCGTGGTCAATTTAACACTCAAGGTAGGGCTGATTAGGTTACACTTACGCTTCAACACTTGAAGAAATTTACTCTGACAGAGTAATTTTTTATTTTATTTTTATCAGAATAACACTGTTTACACCAGATTTCATCGAACACAGGAAATTTAACACTGACAGATTTGCTGTGTAGGTTCTTATATCCTCCTGTTTTTCTTGGGAGTCTGTGTGTTTTATTTCACAGGTTTTTGCCCAGTTTTGGTTTCAGTAAGTAAACCAACCATGCATGCATGTTTTCGGAATGTGGGAGGTAAACGCGAAGTACACAGAGAAAAATCACACAGGCACGTGGGGAACATGTAACCACTACATATTTGAATCCAAGACATCTGCACTGTGAGACGGATATGTTAACCAGTGATGCCCACATACAGTACACATTTCAAATTTTATTTCGACTTCCATCCAACCCAGTGACCTGTTGATATATGCAACACAGTTACATCTCTTTATTTTAGACCACGAACAGTGTTAAGAGATTTCAAATAACTTGTAGTTTCTCCTTCAGTTTAGTTTAGCGAAACTAATTTACCAATTATGAAACTTCACAAATCTGTGACCTCAAATTTACAAGCGTTTGTGTATATTTTCTTCCGATAGGCTTACTAAGGGGTGGGCAAACTCGGTCCTCGAGGGACGGAGTTCTGCAGGTTTTGGAGGTTTTCCTCTTCCAACACAAGCTGATTTCAATTAACAGGATCGTTATCAGGCTTATGCAGAGCTTGCTGATGTGCTGATTATATATCAGCTGTGTTAGAGAAGGGAAATATCCAAAACCTGCAGGACTCCGGCCCTCGAGAATCGAGTTTGCCCACTCCTGATGTCGCTTAGTACTTAAAGCAGAGGGGCTATAACCGTGGTGAGTGGTTAAAATAGTACCACACAGTCTGGAAACAGTTGGGTCAAAAATAACCTAAATTGTGTTTAACTCATTCACTGCCATTGACGGCTATAGACGTCAAAAATTCATTTTAACTATTTCAATTAGTTTAACATTTTTTTCCACTTTTGTTAACAAGAATATGAAAACCTAGGAAAAAAGATTATTGTACATTTAGACCAGATATAAAATGTGTGATTAATCATGAGTTAACTATTGAAGTCATGTGATTAATTACAATCAAAAATTGTAATCGCCTGACGACCTCATTTTTTAAATAATCTTTTCTTTTTTTAAATAATCTTTTTTCACACATGACTTCAATAGTTTACTCACGATTAATCACAAATTTTATATGAAATGCAATAAAAAACTTTTTCTAGGTTTTAATAAAAGTGGAAAAAATGTTAAACTAATAGAAATAGTTCAAATTAATTTTGGACGTCTAAAGCAGTCAATGGCAGTGAATGAGATTTTAAAAAAAAGACAGATCCCTTGGGTCAACCTGACCCAATTTTCTGGGTTGATAAAGCAAAACAACCCTTCAAAAATGTGTATTTTATACAAAACAATGCAAACAATTGACCCAAACACTGGAATGGTCCCTTTTTAGTGCACTTTGAAAACTTGGATTTGGCTTCTTTTTTTTTTTTGTCATTCCCTGGCTTTCTATTATGTATTCTTCAAATCAGGGCCTGCACTTTGGATTAACTCTATTAACTTAATATGTCACTTTGGATTAACTTAATTCAATTGTGTGTTACCACCAAGGTTATTATAGTTTTGGAATTTTCATTTTAGTTTAGTTTTTTTTTCTTCGTTTTGAGTTTTGTTTTTTAAATGTAGATTCGTTATTAGGGTGGTTCTGTTAATTTTTATTTTAGTTTTAGTTGGTTCAGTATTAGTTTTGTTTTTTTGTAAAAAAAAATTAAATAATGCATTACTTATGTGCAATATTTAATAAACACCGTGGTAAAATGTAAAAGTAACAACTAGCGTTGCATTTCGGCTGAGTTGGCAAATTTTTCTCCTAGGAGCGACGTCATCTGAAGGTGCTTTTCTATTGGCTGCTGCTAGATGACATAATTTCTGTCCTCATTCCGGTTAATATCCAAATAAATATACTTAAAATCACATTTTAAATCATCAAATTAATCAAAGGCTCATGTATTAAATTAATTACCAAAGGCTAAAACAAATGATACTTTCGCTATAATTATAGTTCTCTTTAGTTCGTTTTGAGCGAATTTTTTTATTTTTATTTTTTTGGGTTTAGTTTTTGTTAAATAAAATAACCTTGGTTACCACTTAAAGCAATTTCATTAAGTTGTTTAACAATTCTCTGTTTAATATTAAATTGGTTCAACAATTCTCTTTTTAGAGTGCATGGTTCCAAGCTGAGCTCATCAAGTCTCCATTAGTCAAGTGTCTTTTTTCCTTTCATTATTTCTATTATAATAATATATATATATATATTTTTTTTTTAATAGACCCTAATCCTTATCTAACTGGTATATCTTCAAATATCATCCCTGTTTCAAATTTAGTGTAAGATTGCCACACACGGCAGCACTCACCCTCTTGTTCCTGAAGTAAAACGGGTCGATGTCTTCCAGCGGCACCCCGACAAGTTCTGCAGGGATGTCCCCGAAGATTCGCGGCAGCTGCTTGCCTGCCTCCAGGTCGACCCTGGGTTTGGATGAGTCCACGTTCTTGTGGGCCTCCTTGCAAACCTTGGCCTTCTTGGCCTGCTCCTCAGCGATCCGCTGCTCCAAGGCAGCCAAGGATTCACGAGTAAACAGCCGCAAGCCATCAGGACCCGTTGGTAACAGCATGGCTGCCATCTTTTCATCCTGATTCTTCTGTACTAGAATTTACTTACAGCTACAGGTGGGCGGGGAAAAAGGGACAAATGGCACGTTACTCTCTTTAATGTGATGCTAAAATATATTTTTTATTCTGATTATGCTTTGCATATTGTTCAAGAATCCTTATTGTTTTGTCCCAGGGTGTTTTTGTACTAGTTTTGAAAGTTTCTGCTACAAATATTTGATCAGTGGTGGAATGTGGCTGTTATAGGTGTTCACCAGTCTGGATTTACCAACTCAGAAGTCGGCTGAGATTAAACTCTTGCAAGAATATCATACAAACTATTTGATGGATTTTCAGGAAAGCTGGCATGGATATCTGAGCTCACACAATGTAATTCAATACAATGATATCGGTAATTCCATCACACAATCAAATTGTAATGATATTCAGCTCTGGATCTGGAAGTACTGTACATTTGTTTGACATTTACTGCATATGACAACTAGAATGCTACATAGGACTCGGATTGTTTTCTGTGGGTACGAGAGGACGCAACTAAGGAGTGTTGGTCAGAGGCCAGGAGTAGGATACAGGCCAGTTCAACCAACCGTCGCCACAACGCACCACCATGTGCACCCTGCTACCTCCATCCCCACAGTCCCCCCCACCAGGGGCTCGATGCTGGGGGATGAGCTGGAGCGGATAAGACGTGAGACCAGGGTGCCACTAACTCGTCTCTCCCCTATATCAACACCATGCATAGCACCCCTGCCATTATTGTGTTAACCTGAGGTCATACTGTAAATATGAACTCAGAAAGGTTGGTGGGGATATGGTGGGACAACCATGGGGATTGCTGACCCGCTGCCTGCCCCGACTCAAACCCTCCAGCCACTCAAAGCATGTACTGTATGTGATGCAAAAATAAAAAGGACGGGAGATAGCTTCGTTGGGCCAGAGAGAAACAGGGAAGCCAAGCCCACCTGACCTTGAGTCTGACCCTGCCCGCCCCATATGATGAGTTACAGTGCATTAAAACTGGGGGCCCAGCAAGGCACAGGAGTAAAGAATCTGGACCAGGGAATAGCACAAGTTAGGGATAGATCAATTATCGGCTGGGCCAATTATAGGCACCGATATTCAGCATTTTGACGAAGATCCATTTAAAAAAGTGTTCACTTCAGGGACCTCATTATTTACATTTTCAGAGATCCTGCTGGTCCTGTCCCTGTTTTTGTTTGAAATTAAAACGGAGATAAGAAAAATTTTAATACAGTACTTCAGATATTTTGAAATTTTGGAAAACTGTATTTATTGTAGAAAACAATAGGAAGCTATTTACTTACGTTTTTATTTAACTTTTGAAAACATGCTACTGCCCCTGGGAGATCCCTGAACTTTTTGTTAGATTTTTTAAACAAGAATGTCTATTGACTAAGATTTTTTTTAACTCCAATATTTAACGAACTCTAAAAGTTGTTCAATAAACATATTCTTTAAAATTCCCAAAAAATTAAGAGGTGGAGTTTGTATTTTTTAAAATTTTGATGCCAATATTTTCCCTTTTTGAAAATGAATATCAGCTCCAAATATTGGTTTATTGCCGTTCTTGACTACTAATAATCGGTATCTGTCTATTATGGTAATCTACTAAATATTTGCATGATTCCTCCCTTGAAAATCATGTACTGAAATTTTCTACAAAATAAACTGTCTGTCTTTGGCTTGCTTTTGGCTGTCAGTCACTGTTTTTGGCTGCCTAAACACGTCCACATCTTTCAAGAGACCATATGTGGTCACCGGTCGGATTTCTGTTCCTTGCTCCAATGTTGAGAAAGTTGTTTGTGAAGCAGTTCTCTCTATAAATGATAACGTCGGAACTGAAAAGACTGAACTATTCTGCTGTATTTTCCTGGTGGGACATACAGTAAGTCCACTGATGTTTTGGTACCCATGCAGGTGATTAATCAATATATGAAGGTCAATAAAATTTGATAGTAACAAGAGGGCTGCTATTTTGCCTTGTACTGCCACTTACTGGCGACTGAAAATTACATCACAGTGCCCAGAAAAGAGGTGAGTACACCTGAGTCCTTATTGTCTAATACCGATTTCTGTGGTGACGTCTTAATATAAGTAACAGCTTTTGAAAGAGAAGGTTTCCTTTGTATTGAGAGAGAAATAACAAAGCTCGGAGAGATTTCCATGCATCGCCTTCTGTCCTGAAATACATTGATCCCTTCAGCCAGACGCTAGTGATCTGTTTTCTCTTGATCTGCTTATTTTGGCCCAGGTTGATCTCCGATCAGCGTGTCTCGCATAGTGAATCCAGTGCTGCTTTCACATTTCCTATGCCAATAAATAGGCCAAGTTCCACTTGCAGCGCCACAAAGAAGATTAGCGGGTTCAAAGTTTGGGATGTTGGGCTGCTGTCAAGTTATTGTATCCGTCCTCTCTGACAGGTTATCTGTAATATGCATCTTTAAACTGCACAGAAGTACATTTACGAAGCATAGGAAGGATATTTGTCAAGGAGAACTGACTCAAATTCCATGTCAGCTTAAAATGTGGGCGATAAAGTATTAAATATTGCAGAGCGAAACATGAATGAAATTAAATTCCCTAACGACAGCTGTGTTATGCTAATCATCATTACAAATAATTATGATAATTGGATCCAAAGTAGAGCAGAGCCCTGTACAGGAACTTTGCTTGTACAAAGACATATCATTTTGTAATGTTATATTCTGCAGTTTTATTTGAAAAAAGATTGATGAGACTGACCTTCTAGATTTGTACATTCAAGTGTTTGCTTCTGTCAAATTATCTCATGTTGCAACTGTTAAAATGCATGATTTTTACACTACAAAAAAATGGACAGGGTTGGATGATAATAACGACTGATCACACGCCACAGGACAACTGATGATCAATTATTGACAATCCACACTTCATTGAATATTGTGCCTGTGTGATGTCATGTTGAAAGGTACACCATATTTGGACAGATGACTGAAATCGAAATAACTGCATGCGCAGGGAAGACATTTTCCCATCAGTCATGGGCCCCAAAAATTACTATAACATACCCATAAAACCTCCTGCATAAATATACTGTATGTTCATCTGGGTTCATAAATATATACAGTATACGATATTCAAAGTATTATTCAATTGTTTTAAATTGGTGTTTTCTTGCAATTTCCACAGTGAAAACGAATTATTTTAGCCTATTCTTTCTCTTTACAGTTAGAAATGTTACCCTATAAATATGCAGCTAAAATAATAATAATAATAATAATAATAATCGTAGGTCATACATGTGGCCCATCTAAAAGCTTCTAATACACACCAAAAATAAACAATTAAATAAATAAATGGTCAAGTGCATGCACAGTTATGCAAAATTGTTCTATGCATTGAAATTGGAACTGCATTAACCGTCCCAAAATAGTTCAGTGACGGTTAAAAATATTTTTGAAAGCTTGGGCTAGCTTGGATAATCACTTATCATATTATGTCACGTCAGCTATCTGAGGTCTATTAAAGTGTTTTCAGTACAGTACAGTAATATCTTCTTAGATTCATCCTAAAACCCTTGGGTGGGTTCTTTATACCCTGTGCATCCTTCCTTCCATCCTTTAGACATCACATAACATCCAGAGGACACGTGTTATTAATAACACAGCAACATTTATTTTCTAATTACTATACTTATTTATTTTTTGTACTTTTGTTCCCTTAAAAACATTTCCTGTAGACAGTTTAGCGTTTGTATTGTTCCTGGAATTTCTTCTTGTTCACTTGATATGAGGCAATAGTACATTTAAAGCAATACTTTTGGTTTACTTCTGATTGAAACGATATCCATATTTTTTAGCATAACTGAAGTCATAAACACAAACGACATTCAAATGGATGATCCAGCGCAAATGGAGACATTCTTCTGAGCCAAGTTTAATATAAATTGCACTCTGACCAACTGATGATGTACTTCTTCATCAAAAACCTTTCAATGTAATTGCAGTACATGCTTACAGAAAATAAAGACTTGCATGATCAGACCATATTTAAAGTTGGGACTAAAGACAAGAACAGAGAGACAACAGATTTTTAGTCACTAATACGTTTGACTATCTGAATACACTCTAAAGAAGGCAAGCTCAAGACTTGTATTTTTTAACATTTATACTATCCCAGAGGAAATATGTAATGTAATATGTAAGAGGGTCCACACAATTCACAATACTGTACATCATCAAACATTCACTCCCTATACAACAACTCTTTCATTACAATAATACTATGTTGCTAACCTATGTTTGAAAATATACATACGTTTTTTTTTTTTAAATCCACTATTATAAATCAGGTTATAAATGTATATCAATATGTAGGCTAAATGCCTAGGAAGGGGGAAATGCATTTTACTGTATACTTTCTGGAATAAAACCTGATGAATATTTATTACTATCATTTTTTTTAATTTACACAAACAAAGTGAAAGTAGACATAGGCATTTTACTTACCAATGAAACTCTGAGATGTTCAGCATCATTTCCAGAGTCAAATTGTTGCGTTTTCAGAAGAGCTAGCAGCCAAACCCTCCGCGAAAAATCCATGACTTCTTTTTTAGGGCTTATTCCGCTTCATGCGGACCTAAACTCCAGAAAGCAGGACAGAGGAGTGCGTGTGCAATCCACAGTTTGGCGGTCAAAAGTAACTTCTAGACTGCCAGTGCACTAATCACCTTATGAAGGACATATTGAAAGCGGCCACGTGCGTAATGCCCATCCATGTTTTCACGTTCCCTTCCATTCGACTGCTACTTCCATAGTAGTCATCACAGAAGTTTGTCTTTCCACACAACGTAGGGAGGATGCACCGCTGTATGATGTCCTTGAGCGTGGGAGGCAGGGGGGAGGGATGCTGCTGGGACACAGAGGATTACTGCATCTAAAGGCAGGGTCACCGTGTAGTCAAGTGATTAGGTTACGATTGAGGTCCATAACAACTGACAGTAACAGGTGCCCTAGAAATAAATAAATAGTATTTTCACTTTACAGCATTCACATAAGGGGCCCATATACCTGGCACTGTATGTCCTGTTGGGTCACACTCGCATTCACACTCCGACAGTCAAATACGTTGAGAGTGACGGAGCAAAACCGATCAAAAGCTGCAAACATTACGTGCATGGCTTTCGTTTTATTGCCGCTGCCGTACTGCGCTCTCTAGTGGACAATACAAACATGACTGCACTGTATGGGACTAAAATGGTCGGTGAGAAATGTATTACCCAAAAATATATTATTATTATTGTTGTTATTATTATAATTAGACGGATTGAGACAGTTATGTTGTGGAGCGAGCTCAGGCTACTGATTAGAGTTTGCTGCGGAGCTATTCCCTCGCCGCGTACTGTTCCCCACGAACTTGGACATTCACTACCTCACGAAAAGAGTGTTACAATAATTATACGTATAACTTTCTGTACTACTACCACTACTACAACTACTGCAGATTAGTGAGTACTGCCTCCCCATTTGTTCAAACACAAATATCAATAGTTGTTTTGAAAAGTTCCTATATTTATAATCTAAACTAACCAACTTTTGCATGTTGGTTGAACACATTTTGATAGCATACAAGCCTGAGCGTCCTTGGAAACGTTCGTAACCAGTAGTGAACACATTACCCATAAGGCTGCGCGGCACGTGTTTTCTTTTTGTGTCCCGGATGTAGCATCACATGAATTGACTGTCAACATGCAAGATGGCCACGCATCACAGGCAAAATGCAGCTGGGCGGAGAAAAGTACAGGTAAATTCGAATAGTTCCTTTATCACCTAGCGCTTGGCAGCGGCTACAGTTTGGCGGTCAATATAAACGAGTCTTTCGCAGATAATAGACGATCGTTAATAAAAGTCACCAAAAAGCACCATCGCTGTTATGACTCTTCAAAGTCGAGCCGGCTAATTTAGCTAGCTTAGCTTAGTGTGCAGCATTTTGTGCTAACATCGGCGCCAAAATGAGACACTTTTGCCTGCATTTCTTCAACGAGTACGTGTCGGATATCTGCACATCACACTATCGCTCTTGTCGGCTGTTACCCGTGATGCGTGAGATGTATTAGTTTCGCTATTTTTAATAGCTTTGCGTCACTCTAGGTGGGTTGGGCTCGGTCTAATTGCTGGGAGAACGGACGCACGTTGATCGGTGTACCCGCTATCAATATGGTTTTAATCAGCGAAAGTGTACTATTGGTCCCCAATAGTCATCGTTTCGTATGCGATGACTTGCACGTATTTCTCATTGTACATGTCGTTCAAATAAGCCACAATTCCCCTTACTCACTACTGGCGCGGGACAGAAGTGGAAACGTAAATAATATTTCGGACGTCTTCAAGAGATGCCATGGCGCTTGCAGCCTGACCTCAGTGTTCACTTTCTTCCTTGCTGTTTCAGGTATCTTATGTCATTAGAGATGAGGTGGAGAAGTACAACAGAAATGGGGTGAATGCTCTCCAACTAGACCCCGCGTTGAACCGGCTCTTCACAGCTGGAAGAGACTCAATCATCCGGATATGGAGTGTCTACCAGCATAAGGTATGGAATGTCTCGATGCTATTATACATGACTATGCTAAACTCCAGCTAAAGGCATGCATGTATTGAGTTTGTTCTCTGTCATTGTAGCAGGACCCGTATATTGCTTCAATGGAGCATCACACAGACTGGGTCAATGACATAGTCCTTTGCTGCAATGGGAAAACTTGTAGGTTTGATCAACATCTTTGTTACTTTGATCTTCAATAGGCTAGATTCACAGCACTGCCTGATATAGACTGACTTGGTGGTGACATGTGTTTTCAGTGATATCTGCTTCCTCGGATACAACAGTAAAAGTATGGAATGCACATAAAGGGTTCTGTATGTCAACGTTACGAACGCACAAAGATTATGTAAAAGCCTTAGCCTATGCGAAAGACAAGGAGCTGGTGGCATCTGCAGGGCTTGACCGGCAGATATTTCTCTGGGATGTCAATACCCTCACAGCACTCACTGCTTCCAACAACACTGTAACAAGTAAGTTATGTTTTTACTCTTCCATTTAGGCCAAAACACTGTCACGGTCTGTTTTTTGTATTGTAACATTGCTTGACTAAGTACAATTTGTGTGCAAACAGCTTCATCACTCAGTGGGAACAAAGATTCAATCTACAGTCTGGCTATGAACCAGATGGGCACAGTGATAGTGTCTGGATCTACAGAAAAGGTGAGGCTTTCTCCTGCCTTTTTCACGTGGACTGTTTTGAGATTTTCATGGCTTGTTATCCTGTGTGCAATGTACAATACGGAATGTGGAGTTAATGTCCACCATTAACCGGCTGCCCTGAGTGTAAATTGTAAAAGAATAATGGGACGGCATGATCAGGCTATGGAGTTTAGCACCTGAGATCTGCAGCCCACACCGCCTTTCTATTGAAAGTAGTAATCGCTGTCCCAAATCCTACCTCTGACATCGGAACACACAAACCTGCTACAGTTTTGTGAACACACACATTAAAGACATGACTGTCCCAACTTCTGCGAGTCAGTCTTAAAGGCACAGAGGACTAAATACTAGCTCTATTGTGCCAGTTTCAGACTGATTGTAAAATATTGCATCGCCCCACATTTCTCGTGTGTTTGCTCACGAGGGATCTACACAGAGAAGAGGAAGGGCTCCTCCAATGACGGAAAAAAAATTGAACATCACTAGTCAATCAGGTGACTTGTGCTAAAATTGCGGCTAATGCTAAATGCTAGCTTGGCTTAGTTTACAGTTCAACAGCTGTAAACAAGTCACTACACACACCAGATATGCTAACTTTTTGATCCCCAAGCCGACTGGTTCCGGCCGGTAATCAAAGCTGGCTGTGTTGGATACTTCTCGGTGGCCACAGACTGCAATGATTATATTGTCCCCCATTGTTTTATTTCACCAAACTTTGAGTGTATGCGCGCATGAATGTGTAACATGCTGCTGTGCGTGTGATGTTGTAAATACATTCTCAACACTGATTGACTACAGTCCTGCTTACTGTTATTGGCACCCCTTCATTTTTTTGCATGAGATCTACAATATCTTCAGAAATAAATGTAAATGTACCAAATGTATATCATCAGGACCTTTTGATCGGATGTCCAAAGTAATTCAACAAAGGAAATTGTTTTTCAACTTGCATAATGTAATTCCAAAGAAGAAACAGAAAACACAGTATGTGCAGCAATAATGGCACCCTTCTTTGGTATTTGGTTGCACACCCTTTGGCAGTGATGACAGCTTCTAAACGTTTCTTGTAGCAATCTCTAAGCTTCTTGCACTTTTCCACTGTTATTTCCCCCCACTCTTCCTTTGCAAATTGTTCAAGCTCTTGAAAGTTTGCAGTTTTCTTTTACCAATGGCACATTTTAGCTCATATCAAAGATTATCAATCATATTGAGATCAGGAGTCATTGCTGGCCATTTTAAAACAGTTTTTTTCCCTTTGTGCTTTTGGATGTGTGCTTTGGGTCTTTGTCTTGCTGGAGGATCCATGAGTTTCCACTCCACCCAAGTTGTGTAACACTTGGTAGGACATGTGCCCCTAGAATGTCTTGATAATTCTCTGATTTCATGATTCCTGTGATATGATCAAGGCCTCCAATACCAGATGTAGCAAAGAGCCCCACAAAATTATCGATCCTCCACCATGCTTAGCTGTAGGGAGGGTGTTCTTTTCTGCAACCAAACTGTTGGCGTGTATTGCCGAAAAGCTCTATTTTGGTTTCATCCGTCCACAGAACATTTTCCCAAAAGAATTGTGGTTTGTCCAGGTACTCCTTGGCAAAGGTTAGCCATTCTTTTTTTTATGTCTGTCTCAGGAATGGTCTTCGCCCATGAAGCCCTGTTTTTGGTTCAGTGTGTGGCGCATGGTGCTTCTTGAAACCATGATCCCAAACTGTTCCAGGTTGGCTTTCAGGTCTTTGGATGTTTGACGTGGTGTTTTTTTTTCCACCATTCGCACCAATCGTCGTAGACTTCTGTCATCAATTTCTCCCCCCCCCCCCCCCACGTCCATGGATGTTCTTGACAGTTCCGTGCTCGTCAAACTTCTTAATAACATTAGGCACTGCTGAAACCAAAATCTTTGGTGATGGCTCTATATCCTTTGGAGGTCTTGTGTTTGCGAATTATCGCAGCTCTGATGTCCTCAGGCAGCTTCTTTGTTTAAACGATTGTGACAAAGGAAAAGGGGATAAAAGTTGGCTTTTTAAAACATCGAAGTCATCATTCATTGGTTAATTTATGTCAATTAGGCACAGACCATTTAAAACAGGGAATTCTCTTTTGTGATTTACCAAAGGTGAGTCACAATACAGTAGTGTTTCCATACTGATTTACAGGAAAGGGTGTCAATACCAGTGCCAGAGCATATTTTAAGTTTTCTATTATTTCCGCCCATTGTTTATTGTTTTAAATTGTTTTTTAGTCATTTAAACATAAAACACAAGTTCTCCATAAAAAAATACAATGTTTTCCTTGATTATTTTTTTGGGTTGGGAAGATATTCCACATTATGTACTTTACCTTCATGGGTGCCAATAATGGTGAGCAAGACTGTATATCAGCAACGTGAGACTGCTTTGATTTTGGCATTTCAAAAGCGGCTAGCCGCTAACCAAGTGCCCCGTATGATCTATCGAGAGCGGATTACTTTTCAAAGGCAATTTAATAGTCAAAAATGACTGCACACTTTGCTGCTGACAAACTGACACAGTTTTCGTTCCTACTTATCACTTTATAACAAAGTGGGCTTCCTCAAATGTGCTGTTTAAGCCGGCAAAATATGCTATTATCTGTTTTGATGTCACTTCGTCTCATAGGCCAAAATCTATGGGGAGAGATTCATCTAAAATCTTACAAATGCTTCTAAATAGGAAAGTAGTGTTCTTCTAAGCATAGCCGAGATTTATGTAAAAAATGTTGATTATATAAAAATGAAAACAAGTAGGTTTTTTTTTGGGGGGGGGGGGGGTTCTGTATTTTATATTGCCCTTTAACCAAGCTGTAATATACTTTTTTTTTTGCTGAATACTCGATTATTTGTTAGAATTCTCAGTATGATATCCAAATGCCAAAATATTCTATAGCTGCACCCCAAAACCATACAAAATTGGCACTGTATATCCCCCACCCCCACCAACACCTGTAAACACACATTTGTAAAATGTTTGTTTTTCTTGACTTTGGATATGACAAGGTTAACATTTTCAATGACCACAATGTGAATGGTCATTATGAGTATGCCACTATAAATGATATAGTAACATTTTATTTATTTATTAACTGGAAAATACAGTGAAAAGTTGTGGAGATTTTAGTATTTGACAAAGAGAAAAGGTTAAGTTGCAGAAAAATAATCCCCAGTGAATTTTATCCAGTTCTAGACCAAACCAAAACATCAATTGTTAATCTTTAGATGAAGTGGGAAAATTGTATTATATTATATCGGGATACCGTGTTGTTGTTTTTCCACATAGCTCAGCTATTTTATACATGTTCAGATTGTATCTGGTTTGAACAAATAATACCAAAAGTCTCTAAAAGACCAACATTTTGATCTCTTTTATCCATTTTGATCAACCTGCATTTCACTAATGTTGGCAGCGCTATTCGACTTGCGCAACTCAGATTTCATATACTACATGATTGGAATGGGTGAGAAATTCCACAAGTTGCCCAATATTTACTATCGACACAAATTGTAGCCTAATGATAAAACTGAGAAAATGAAGTAAAACTGGTTTCATGGTGGTTTGTAGTGAAAAATTAGGTTTAGACGTTGGGCAATGTAATTAATTGAACTGACAAGCTTCCTCATATTTATTGTCACCAATTGCCTGCCTTTCCCAGGTGCTGAGAGTGTGGGATCCACGAACATGCGCAAAACTGATGAAGCTAAAAGGCCACACAGATAACGTCAAGTCGCTGCTGTTGAATCGGGATGGTACCCAAGTGAGTTCCGCTGTTGAAAAATGAGAGATAGACCGATCGATACCGAAAGTTTAAATAAAATAATTTCATTTGCTGAAGTTAACGAAGTTTCAAATTGATCTATTATCGGCCGTCAGATTTTCAAAAAATCAGATGCCACAACCGGTCTATCCCTATAAAAAAGGTATTAGTCGTTGGTATATTTTTATGAAATGTTGTATCTGTGATGAATCTGCTTTGCTACCTTGCAGTGCCTGTCAGGCAGTTCGGATGGAACAATTCGCCTGTGGTCCCTTGGTCAGCAACGATGTATCGCCACGTACCGTGTGCACGATGAAGGTGTTTGGGCCCTGCAGGTCAATGAGGCCTTCACGCACGTCTATTCTGGAGGGCGAGACAAGAAAATTTATTGCACAGACCTGCGCAACCCAGACATCCGAGTTCTCATCTGTGAGGAGAAGGCCCCAGTGCTGAAAGTAAGAAGCCACTGCTTGCGCAACAAAATTAACATGCTCAAAAATGAAACATCTAATGCTTGTTTTGATTTGTGCCTTACTCATGTCCACACAAAAAATTGCACAATTGCAAGCTCAGTAATTCCATCAACGTCATCAATACCTACACCATAAAACAGTCAACTCCTGTTTGGAGGATGAATATTTGTGATGTAGAGAGTCCGTATAATTTTCTTATATATTGTTTTTACTTTTCCGACACACACTGTAACTACATTTGAACTTTAACTGCCAGTCAAAGGCGCTGGAAAATGCATATGCACTGGACTTCATTGAAGCTTACTTCTTATGTCCCTTGCACAGATGGAACTGGACAGATCTGCTGACCCACCTCCTTCTATCTGGGTCTCCACCACGAAGTCATCTGTTAATAAATGGGTAGGCATGCGTGATGCGACGCCCCTGTGAGCATAATGACTTGAGAATACAGTGTAGTTAAATTCATGATACCACATACCTAATGTCAACCTGTTTTTTTTTTCTGTAAGAAATATTCTGTGCGACAAACCAACGGTAATTTTACCTGCTGCGGTGAAGTGTGCATTTGATTTCTATGTACGCGTTTACAGTCTCTCAAGGGAATGCACAACTTCAGATCGTCAGGGGAGTACGATAATGACTGCAGCACGCCTTTAACGCCACTGTGCACACAGCCAGAACAAGTTATCAAGGGTAAACATGTTTATGTCATGATAAAGGTTTTTCTAAGGCCCCCTTTTCCCAGTTTAAATGGAAACATCCAATTTGCCTTTGCAGGAGGTGCCAGTATTATACAGTGTCACATTCTGAATGACAAGAGGCACATACTTACCAAAGACACCAACAACAATGTGGCTTTCTGGGATGTCCTGAAGGTAAATGCTAGCAGTAGAATATGCTCAACAAATGTCACAGAAAGATCTTCAAGTCAGTCTTTTGGTTTGAATGAAGCCCTTGTGTGATCTTCAGGCTTGCAAAGGTGAAGACCTGGGCAAAGTGGAGTTTGATGAGGAGATAAAAAAGCGCTTCAAGATGGTTTATGTGCCAAACTGGTTCTCGGTTGATTTAAAAACTGGGGTAAGTCAAAATCTTGGAAAAAATTGGATCGTAAATGTGATTTTACTAGAGTACTTTTAGTATCAGACTGGAATATTGGACCTGTGAATGGATGTCATTATGTAAAAATATATCATGTTGGCTGCGATTGGCTGCCAACCATTTCAGGGTGTTACCCCGCCTACTGCCCGAAGCCAGCTGGGATAGGCTCCAGCAACCCTTGTGAGGACAAGGGGGTTAAGAAAAGTGATGGATATATCGTGTTGGTTATATTTCATGACAAAAAAAGGGTCACAATTATTGTGCCATTTGTTTTGAATACGGATAATGACGAGCAGACGGATTCATCACTGCTGAGAGGAAATCTGTTATGAGAGAAAGTGAGGAAAGTGGAAAAATGACTTAGTGTTAGAACACGTTCATGTCTTTTGACGGTTAATCATCCACTGTGAGGAAGATGCTGTTACAAATTAAAGCATTATTACTTTCATCATTCACATTCAGTATTAGCAATCAGATTTACAAACACGACGTTGTCCTCAGTTTCGAGGTTTGCACATCTACATCATCACACCGTATAACAGTGTTTCCCAACCTTTATTGAGCCGTATCACCGCTGTACAATAATGTACACTGAGTTTATTTGTTGTTAGTTTATATTTATGACCTACAAATAATTTTCATGCAATTATTTATTGTTATGATGGCTTTACTAGTGTGTTAGACTACGGCACGTTTTGACTTGCTTACACATTTGGTTGGTGAGGACCTGTACTCTGTATTCTGTAAGTGGTTAGCAGCTGTTGTCACACTAGGAGTCCCATTTTTGTATTGCCGCTAAGTTGCGACCCACTTTTATACAACAAAAAATGTTAATATATCCCAAAATAGCTTTCGAAAATGTGCCTTTTAGAGCACCTGATTAAAGGGACTGTGTGTAATACTTAGTGCCATCTAGTGGTAAACTAATAATTTATTCATTTTAAAAATCAACTATTGATTTCAATATTATGCAAAAAACTGGTCTAGTAATCACTAATTGTATTACATAAGTGGTGGAGGTCCTTACAAGAAGGCCAACATGTTTCCCCGACATCTTCCTGCTGCAGATAACCAATTTCCCAAACGTAGTTAGCTCTGGTGGTGCTTATAGATATTGTCGGACTTAATGGGTTGACCGCTACTTACCTTCCACAGCTGAGGCCTTCATGTGGTCGTCGCTGAGTCCAGTGATTCAGACACTCGCCATTTGTTGCCTTTGGCTTTGCTCTTGCAGGTTTTTACTAGCTTCTCCCGCTAGCCATTCTTGTTAGCCACTCCAGTTTATGGCTCCGACTAACTCCCGCTAGCCGCTCGTGCTAGCTGCTCCGGTTAAGTGCGGCTTGATCAGTCTTTCGGCATCGCTCGTCTGGGTTCTCACCGGCTGGCAAGTTGCCGTTCCTCGCTGAGATGCTCATTCGCTCACGCAAAAAAAAAAAAAATTGGTGCGAGGCTTGCAAAGTGTGGTCTCTCTGAGAAACGTGTTGCCAAAAGTGTTTTGGTTGCATTCTAGTGTTCAGTGTCACTTAATGAACATAAAAAGTCCTTGTCGAAAAATTTATATACAGTTATCGCCACATTTTCATTTGCAGCTCAGCCTATCTCTTATTTGCCAGAAAGCAAATATTTGCTGTTTTTGTGCTCAGGCCAAAGTTCTGCCTGATACGAAAGTATTGATTTGGCGCCATCTTGTGGCATCTGTAGGCAATTCTAAACTTTTATGGAGTTTCATCAATTACTCACTCACTGTAGTCAAATTATAATTAGATAAAATACTGTCACAACATTTCACTTAAAGTAGCACTAAGAAACCTTTCAGCCATAATCAAATATTTTCATAACTCTTCTGATGAAACATTGACTTAAAACCAGTTGAATGGTAACTTTGCCGTGAGGGGGTCTATCATTTTTACTGGCACTTTGAGGAGGATGGTACAAAAACCAACAAATGTGCTGAATGCTTTATGGCATGCGTCACTTCTCCCTTTCCCCATTCGTTACAAAGACGGAATTCCATTTGAATGTCGACGCACGATTACTGCTTTCCTGGCAGAAGCTTTAAAACTGTACAGTTTTGTCTGAGGAAACGAAAAAGGAAAAGGGAAGCTACCCGATAAAAAGACAGTCAAGGATCAACATTGGCCCGGATTTCACTCGCTGGCGTGAGTTAAAAAAAACAATGCAGTGCGCTTGTCCTCAGGCGAAATGTGGTCTTCCTTCAGGCATAACATTACCGCTATAATCAACGTAAACTAAAAGTTCCTTAGTGTTGCTTTAAATCATGACACCGATCTTTTCCTTCTAGGGAAATCCTTTACCTAATATGTTTCATGTGGAAGTAAGGGTGGGCGATAATCATCATAGATATTTTCATCAACTTGGCTTTCACAATTTCCAATTTGACATTATCAAGTTTTAATACAATCTCTAGATATGGGGGGGTGGGGGGACTGCTCAATTGATTGGCTGAAAAGTAGGAGGAAGTGATAAAAGTTCTCATTTGGTGAATCAGCATAGACGGAAGAGGAGAAGGAGAAAGTGATACGTCTTCATTCTGCAAATCAGCAGGCAGGATCCAGTCACGTGACTCGGTGGCGCCAGCCGTGAGAAAGACGGGAGAAGTGTTTACAAGTGACAACATGGAGTCGAAGTGCCGTATTAATGACTAATAAACTTAGCAAGACCACTAACAAGACCCTAGCCGGGAAATAATTTGGGGTTGACAAGACCAAAATAACATCGTAACGTGTGCCGAAAAAACGCTCGCCGTGAAAAACACTTGCGTTCCAACAAGAACTTTATGGAGGATTACGTGACTTAGAGACTCCACAAGTACGACTACCGCTAAAGATAAGTAAAGCAGCCGAACACAATTAGAAAAGCCTCACTGCATTGAGCTAACACACACTGTAAAGCAAGTCAACATTGGCAATGCCTCTCAATCGTTGCCGTTATGCAAGTGAGTAAAAGTTGACTGGATGTTCAGCTTGTACTCCGTCTCTCATCATCATCATCATCATCTCACACACAAACAAACACGTTCCATCACCATCAAATCAACATATAATAAAGATGTCCCCCGCCCTTATTCTGACCGCTGTAGTAAACAGCTTTTGTCGTGATTTCTGTAGTATTTGGCAGTGGTGCACCAGTACTTAGTGCAGATTAAAATGTGATGATGTAAATGGGTGAATGTGAGGCAAAGCGCTTTGGGCACAATATGGTGTAGTTAAAGGCGCTATATAAAAAGTAGTCCTTTTACCAGATCTGTTGTTATGGAATAATAAAAGACTATTAATTGACAAATATTCGGAAAAAAATCAATGAAAACACCTTGTAGAGCCTGTTAATAATAATAAAGCTTTTATTGTTAAATGTTGTTGTAGAATATTGTTGTAAAGTGTTTTGCAGAAGATGTATTGCGCAAATTAAAATGCTGTCATTAATTATTCTGTGAAGCGAGTGCAGATTTACAATATATATTTTTTTTCTTTCTGTACAATATTGTTATGGAGTTTTTTGAAAAAATATTGAGATATTTTATTTTGGCCCATATCGCCCACCCCTAGGAGCTCAGTATGTTCCAGAAGCTTACCAAATTGGAATACATTTTCAGTTAGACTCAATGTAATAAAATTTCTGGCGCATGCCCTGTCAAAATAATGTTATTTTTGTATGTTTTACTCCATGCAATTGTTAGGCCGCCGCAAGACTCGTTCATTGCATGATGATTGTCTGTAACCTCAATACATCGTATGGCAGTACTATTACAATACCACGCACTTCGCTGTCTACAAGCAACATATTATTAGTCTGCCTGAACAAGTCAGCTGAGAATCACTTTAAGGGGAAAGAATCCCAAATCTGTATTGTATGTGCTGCTGAACAGATGCTCACCATCACACTTGACGAGAGTGACTGCTTCGCTGCCTGGGTGTCTGCAAAGGATGCCGGTTTCTCAAGCTCTGACGGATCCGACCCAAAATGTAGGAAACCCAAAGGTCACTTATGCTGCGATGATGGATTATTGATTCAAATGATGTAAAATCCTCTTTGTCTCGGCAGTGAACTTGGGTGGACTGTTGCTTCAGGCTCTGCTGGAGTTCTGGCCCAGAACTCGCATCAATTCCGTGGATGAGGAAGAGAATGAAGTGAACCATGGTGAGAGTGTGACAACGTTGAGTATCAACAGTTAGTTTTCCTATCTGACTGTAGGCTCACGCTTTTACATTGGAGTACCTTTTGAAGTTGTCGATGGACTAAATGAAGCTATAGCTGTTGAGTAAACATTTCCTACGCTGTTACCCGCCTACAGTGAATGGAGAGCAGGAGAACCGTATCCAGAAAGGAAATGGATACTTCCAGGTGCCACCACATACACCGGTTATCTTCGGGGAAGCGGGTGGCAGAACACTTTTTAGGTAACGACGTCTTATCACGGTTTCAGTAAGTTCTACTGTATTTAAATTTGGAAACGTATGATTTGTTTTTCATTATGCACAAAGTTGACAAAAGTGTATAAATACAGTTGTACTGGGAAATCTTGAAAAATGACTTCATAAAAAGTACTTGGGAATTTGACCTTGGAAACAGAATCTAAAAGTGAGCACACTTCATTGCTGGTGTGATTGTGCTGCAGGTTGCTTTGTCGAGATTCAGGCGGAGAGACGGAGTCCATGCTGCTGAACGAGACTGTTCCTCAATGGGTCATTGATATAACTGTAGATGTGAGTAAAGTGGTCATTTTCAGTTAGGAAGTCATTGAAATGATTTGATTTTATATTCATGATCAAAACTGAATCTGCTTAGATTGTATAGGTGTACCTGATGTTAGTTTTGCATGCATCGTTTTCTTTAGTGATGCACCAAATATTTTCGGCCGAAAATGGCAAAAATATGCATTTTCGGCAATCCGCCGAAATAAAATTCAAGCCGAAAGAATATGGCCGAAAGAGGATGTTGTGATGACGCAAGCAAAAAACAAACAACAAAACGCTGCAAGCAAGTGTCTGAATTAAACACCAAACACGGGAGTGAGTATCCGCCTTGCTGTTCGCTGGTGTTTGAGTACCGATAGCTTCATTGTGAGAAGGAGAGGGTCGCTTGGTAAACTATATCGAAAAAGAGAGCGCTGCCGAGTACTGCACGACAGGCGAGCCACTCTTTCTCTTTCTCCTGCTGCGCCTTCCTATTTTTTTTTTTATGAGCCCCTCGAGCGCTTCCACTTTTTCCCTTGCATTCTGGTGGCCGTGCTAAATACGTTAGCTAATGTTAGCACAAACAAGTAAACACTTACCACTATCTCCGGGTGACTACAGATCTGTACAGGACGCCGTGTGTGACTTTGCAGTCCGTTCCCAAAGCCGATTGGCTGGTGCAAAGAAATGTATTTATTTTTATGTGTTGGTGAATATGTGAATGCGCCGCAACGTGTCCCGCTCCAAATAGCCTACAAATGCGTCATCTGCACCGCACGCATCCGTGCCCGCCAATGCAAAGTATTGTACATTGACTATAAAGTGTAATTGCACCGCCAGAAGATGCTCAGTTGCTCACCCCGCGTTTGCTGTTTAATGTACCATTCGCCAACATGTCTCTGATGTCTGTGGTGTGGACGCATTTCAATTTATATTGTGCTTTGTTAAAATGCCCGTGCTAAATAGGCCTAAATATTTAATAATAATACTGTCATTTTAATTAATCATAATAAATGCAATGATAATAAAAATTGGCATAATTTTTTTCCCGGCGTTTCGGTTTTCGGCCAAGCATTTCTCATTTTCGGTTTCGGCCCCAAAATTTCATTTTCGGTGCATCCCTAGTTTTCTTGTCCAGAGATATCTAATTTTAATCAATGTGTAACATTCAGTATTCCAAAATATTGCGCTGCTGTTTGCAGCATTCCGCTGACGTTATCCCCCTTTCTTCTTTTTGCCAGAAAAATATGCCCAAGTTCAACAAAATTCCATTCTACCTCCAGCCTCATTCATCATCTGGTGCAAAAACTCTGAAGAAGTGAGTTTCTCCTCCTTTCCTGCTGGACAAGGCAAACAAAGGCCTTTTCCCTGGATGAACTCATTTCCCTCTTTTGTGCTACACAGGGACCGTCTTTCAGCCAGCGACATGCTGCAGGTGAGAAAGGTGATGGAGCACGTGTACGAGAAGATCATCAACCTGGACAACGAGTCTCAGACCACCAGTTCCTCTGCCAACGATAAGCCCGGGGAGCAGGAAAAGGAAGAGGACATGGCCATGCTAGCTGAGGAGAAGATAGAGCTAATGTGTCAAGACCAGGTACATTTGCTTTTAATCATTTGTTTTAACCTACGCGATGTATAACATAGTATTATTTTTTTGTGCCGGTACTAGTATAAAAAGTTTGAGAACCCCTGCTCTAAAAACTGGTCTTCCTTTCTTCCGCTCACAAGGTTCTGGATCCCAACATGGACCTGCGAACAGTTAAACATTTTATCTGGAAAAGTGGTGGGGACTTGACACTTCACTATAGGCAGAAGTCTACGTGAAAGTCCGATTTGGAAAAGCAAGAACTTTGTTTTTTTAGCCATTTGCCAATCACCACTCATCCGACATTTAGTGTCCTGAAGTCCATTCGCGGTCAAACGGTTGTAATGTCCACAGGAATTCAATGAGATCTTTCCAAGGATGTGTCATAGGGAACATACCAGGCTGGAACAGCCAAGAGACAACATGAATTTATTATTATTTTTTAACAGTTTGAAGAATGAACTCAATTTTACTCTGCAGGACTAAAACCAATTTTTTTTCTTTTCTTTTTTTACATCTTTGACTGCTATGTTTATTATAAACTGCTGTACATTTTGGTGTGAGTGAATGTGTTGTGTGCGCGCGTGTGCAGAATGTTATAGTACATTCCAGACTTGTCCTTGTTCTAAAAACACTCCACAGTGTCAACAGTATATCTCCGGTTTTGGAACGCCCACGCTTTCTGGAAGCGTCACAGTCACCCATCCTCACTTGAACGTAACCCCCACTTGGAATTATGACCGAGCTTGAACGTCATCACAATTGTCTTCGGTCTCTTTTAGCTGTGCTGTTCTCAGTGAGCAGAATGTTTTCATGTTAACCTTGTGTACACAATTTTTGATTTAAGTTACTCCCCCCCCCCCTTTTTTTTTTGGAAGAGGCAGGAGGATTGCATCAGTTTTGTTGTACAGTTTACCTAATACCAACAGTTATTTTTCCAATTCCTTAGAGCACATTCATGGCGGTAAATTAACATGGATGATACAAATGGCATTTGTTGTATTCACTACAACCTGGAAATTGCAGTTTACTCTTTAAGAATGTTTGTAGTTGTCTAAATCATCTTAGGAAATTTAAATTATAGATATATATATATATATATATATTAAATATATGAAATCTCACTATGTGCTTGGGTAATCAGCAATGACCTTGGCCAATGTGAGAGCTGTTCCTAATGTATAGTTTATTTAAATAGCCCAATGAAATATGGTATAATAGTATATGATTTGTCTTTACCAAAACAATCCAAGTGGTAAAATATGTGTTTTTTTTGTCTTGGTATCACCAGGCAGAGCAGATCTTTTTATTGTAAACTTGATGGTATTCATTTTGCCACAAAGGCCGATGTGAAAAACGTCGGGTGAGCTCGGGTTGGCCAAAACAGGATGCTTACCCCAATTAGGCGATGAACTGTAATATCCATTGTTGTAATAATTTGTGACATATGTATATTTTAGGCTTCCAAAGAAATAAATTGGAATGGTTTAACAATGACACATTAATGGGATTCATGCAAAGATGTGATTTGAGTTTGAAATGTGAATAAGGAGCTATTCTGTGTTGTGTGTTTTTATAGTATAGTATCAATTATTCAACCATTTGACAACACATTTGTGTTCATTCCCCACCAAAAACTGACTTTGACAGAATATTTGCAAAAATACTTTTATTTCAACTTAGACACCTCCCCAAAAACACGATCATTACTCAACAGCACCAGGACTATAATTCTACCTACAAAAGTCACCCATTCTGTTACCTTGTTTTTCCAAGTAACAGTTGTATAATATTGCATAGATCACAAAACTGCAGAGGGTTGTGTCGTGCCAACTGAGTTAACACCTCTAGCTTCACAAACTGTAAAACAAGCTGGGTTAAAATATTACAAATAGTCGGTTCAAAGCTTTAGTCAAAAGAAAGCCATACGTGAATTGCATGAACAACAAAAGCAGATCTATAAATATAATATTTCATAATGTTTATACTTTTGTACTGTTGTGATTTACAATACTTGATTAGGTGATTTCTTTCTTCTTGGAACGTGTCCACTACTAACTACATTGAGGATGTCAGAATCAAGTTTCACAACATGTATCAATTTGCACTATAGGTGAAAAATACATCTGAACAACAATATAAAATCAGCAGTAACTTGTTGATCTCAAATATGAAAACAGCAGAACAGACGATAGAACCTTTCTGGCTCTCGCTCAGCCTTGTACAAACCCAAATTCAAATCAAGTTGGGAAACTGTCAAATGTAAATAAAAACAATTTGCAAATCCTATTCAACTTATATTCAATTGTCAAAAAGTTGTAATGCAAAAGTCACAAGCATTGTTGCTTTTTGACAGTTGCACTTAAAAAAAACAGTTTGTACATTAAATATCTGTCTTTGTAGTGTATTCAATTGATTATAGGTTGAAAATGAATTTTGTTTTAGACAATGTCCCAACTTCATTGGAATTAAGCTTGTACTTCAATGCTCAACATAAATTAGTACATCCTCTGAAAAAATGTTTTTTTAAACCCATTTCTAGAATGAACAGGACATAATGTTCAGAAATTTGATGATCGGAGTAACCTGTAGTTAAATTCTTCTGATCAGCCTTTTTTTTTTTTTTTTTTTTACATTAAAATTTAGCTTTGCTAGATTGTGTGTCAGTGGCCTACATCTGTAGTTTTGAGTACTGTTTCGATTAGCATGCCAAAGTGAAGATTTGTAACAGATCTGTTAGAGGCTGTACTCTTCGATGAGCACTGTATATACCAGGGGTGGGCAAACTTTTTGACTTGCGGGCCACAATGGGTTTGAAATTTTGCCAGATGGGCCGGACCAGGAGCATTTGGACCTCATAGCACAGTAAAAACACACAGATAAATGTACAACCCAATTTACTTACAGTGTGCACTTAGGACTGCGTTTTTCAAATGTGCAAAATCCACATATTTAAAACAGCTTTTCCAATAGCTTCATTTTTATTGTTTTAGCTCAACTTTTGCTGTGTTTTATGCTTTGTAAAGTGACCCTGGGTGTTCTGAAAGGTGCTGTTTTTAAATGAAATGTATTATTATTATTATGATTATTATAAAATAGCCCTAATCCAGGTAGTACGTTTGCCTCAATGAATATGCAAAGATGCAGCATTTACACACTATTTGGCAAAGTGGGAAGAGAAATGTAAATAGATTATAATAGCACATACCCTGTGATCTGTCAAACCTGGTGACTGCATCTATTATTAATAGATTTCAATTCAAGGCGTAAAGTTAAAAAAAAATTTTCCATTGGCCCACCCATTTTTAATGTACAGTACGTGTGACACATGCGGCTGCATGATAGCCGCTGCTGCCTGTCACGCGCTGAGGACAAAGCGTGTACATCCAATCCGCATTGCAGGGACAAAATAAAATTAATAAGATAAGATCCACTGATTGTCACACCCATCTAAGTGGGGCGAAATTTGTTCTCCGCATTTGACCCATCCCCTGAGGGAGCGGTGAGCAGCAACAGCGCCGCGCTCGGGAATCATGTGGTGATCTAACCTCCCAATTCCAACCCTTAATGCTGAGTGTCAAGCAGAGTGGCAATGGGTCCCATTTTTATAGTCTTTGGTATGACCCGGCCGGGAATTGAACCCACGACCTCCCAGTCTCAGGGTGGACACTCTAACCACTCGGCCACTGAGCTGAAAAAAAAAAAATTTGAATTTTTTTCTAGCCTTATTGGATAAGTTCGGCGGGCCGGATTGAAACGCATAACGGGCCGTATTTGGCCCGGTTTGCCCATGTCTGGTATATACAGTCATTTACACTCACTTAAGTGAGTACACCCCTCACATTTCGGTAGATATTTATTTTTCACGGCTCAACGCTGAAGAAATGACACTGACACCATAAAAACTAGTCAGTGTACCAGGGTTATTATAGTTTGGGAAATTTTATTTCAGTTAGTTTTTATTCTGTTTTGAGTTTTGTTTTTTCAAGTTGTATAGTTTTAATTATTTTTCAGGCCGCTTCTGTTAGTTTTTATTAGTTGTAGTTATGTAAAAATGCTTGGTTTTAGTTAGTTTCAGTATTTTCGGGGGGGGGGGGGTTAAAGTAAAAAAACACCATGCTAAAATGAAAAAAGTAACGCTAGCGCTGCTTTTCGGCTGAGTTAAATGAAAAAGCAGGCGCGCCGAGCCATTGGAGCCAAAAGTCAAGCACGCCTTGACATCTGAAGGTGCTTTTCTATTGGCTACTTCTAGATGACGTCACTTCTGTGTGACACACATTCAAAGGTCCTTATTCTGGACTATCGAAATAAATATACTTAAAATCACATTTAAAATCATTCCCAAAGGCTCATGCATTAAATTATGTACGGTACCAGAGACGAAAACGAAGGACATTTTTGCTATAATTATAGCTAGTTTTAATTAGTTATGCAAATATAAAAAGCATTTTCGTTTTTATTCCGTTAACGAAAGTTTTTTGAATTTTAGTTATTTTGTTAGTTTTAGTTAACTAAAATAACCTTGCAGTGTTCCTTAAAATTGAATGAAATGAATGGCAATTATATTGTTTTAATTGATTCCTCAAAATACAGCCATTATTAATAGCTAAACGCCTGGCAACAAAAGCAGGTAAACCCCAAGTGAAAATGCCCGTGTCATGTGATCACATGGCAAATAATTCTTCCGAAGATCTGGGCCACAGGGCAGTATTCCAACATGAAAATGAAACCAAACACATCTCCAACATGACCACTGCCTTGCTAAAGAGGCTGTGGGTGAAAGTGACGGACTGGCCAATGATGTCTCCTACAGAACTAAACGCTATTAAACATCTGTGGGGCGTCCTCAAATGGAAGGTGGAGCGTAAGGTGTCGAATATCCACCGGCTCTGATTTCGTCATGGAGGAGGATTCCAGCGGCAACCTGTGAAGCTCTGATGAACTTCATGCCCAAGAGGGTTAAGGCAGTGCTGGAAAGTAATGGTGGCCAAACAAAATATTGTCAATGACTGTGTAGGGCCAGGGTACCTATTAACTCATTTGCTCCCCAAAACATATAAAAACGTTCTATTTTAAATTGCCATTGCCCCAAAAACGTATTTTTAATTTTTTTATTAGGGATGTTCTTTTTTTTAGACTGAGAACGATACTCAAATCTTCAGTACTCACCGATACCAAGTGCAGATACCATTAGTACTTATGATACATAAAATTTCCCCCCAAAACAATGACAGATAAAAAAATTTAAATGACGTATATATCCTAACTATTAATTTCCTGAAAATTGAGTGAAATTAATGGCAATTGTATTGTTTTAATTTGCTCATAAAAGTCATTTTGCATAGAGCACACTATAAAAAATTATGATGAAACAAGTAATCCAGTGGCCAGAAAAAACGTCCCAAACTAAATATGTGGTTGCACAACAACACTTTTTAAGGAATACAGTGAAGTGAAAATAATTCAATTCAATACAATACAATACAATAGGGGCTTCAAGTAATTTAGTAATATCTACCATGTTAAGAATTCTTTATAAGCTGTTTACATGTGATGTTTAATTATATCTTGTTTTGCAATCCATGCTTTTAATTTGGAAGGCCGCTCTGTATAGTAATTAGTATACATAAAACCCCAAACGAAAAAGCCCCATTACAAATATAATGTAGTGTGCATAAGAGCTATAATTAGCGTCTGCGAGGGCCGTAAACGGCATCATTCTATTTTTAGCACCACAGCTAGAAGGCTTTGATGCAGCCTCTGACCTGAAAAGGTCACTTAAAGCAATAGTAGTTATTACAAAAACGGCCAGCAGGTGGCAGCAGTGTATAAGAGATCAACCGGGCCATGTTGCAACAAGCTCTTTCCCCCAGTGTTTTAAACAGATTTGTGAATAATGATGAAACTTAGCTATATTCTAATGCTAATTGCTGCAAAACGGAAACAGATAGAAATATTTTTTTCCCTGATAAAAGAAGAGACTGTATTCTTTCTTTTGATAGGTTCCATGTTTTTATAGCAATAGAACACAATATTCTGTGGGCCTTGCAAAATCAGTCAAAATCCAGTACAACAGCCGGGAGCGAAGGGGGTTGCTTCAGTGAAAATGGCTACATTTTGAGGGAACAATACATTTACACTGTTATATAAATAAGTGTTATATATGTGAGAGGTGTACTCGCTTTCGTCAGATGCTGTCCATTTAATATTAAAAACAAAATTGAAGGGGATTGTCACTGGCTTTTTTTTTGTTTTTTGCTTTCTCCACTTTGCCTAATGCAGCCCTATTCAGACGTTGTCTCTTGCGGCTGATCCTCCCCATGCTCGCAGTGATGAACATGAGTCTCATCTTTGGACTGATATTCACTTTCCCGAGGATGTGATTCATCCATCTGGGACTCACCTGGGAGAACATCAGCAGCCGGCGGACACGGAGGTTCATTGTACGGCTCCAGTGGGTCAGCGGGAGACAGCGCACCTACTGGTGGACTGTGGCTATGACTGGACATGTCTGCCATGTGAGTGCAGTTGAGGTGAGATGGCTCTTCCCCTGAATCGCCGCAATCAGATTGACTCATCGTGATAGCTGAGGTGAGATCCAGGAGGTTCGGCTCTTGATGGTTCATCTCTTGGGAAGAATGTAATTCACTTCCATTTAGCGCCTCTGCAGGACAGGAAATCAAATAGTTACTGGAAAAGTGCAGTTAAAACACACTCCGACAGTTTTATTATTTTGTTTTTGTTTTGTTATTTTTGAAAAAAATCTTGCTGTTCAGGCTGAACGACTTTATAAAGACTACAGATAATCAGTTTGGATTCAAAGGTAAACATTGTACAGACATTATGCTTTTAAGGAAATGGTTAACCAGTATAAAAGTAATAATTCATCAGGTTTTTTTTTTTACTTTTATAGATGCTTCTAAGACATTTGACCGTATTAACCATTAGAAATTATTTGAAAAATTGGATCAGAGAGGTGTGGCCTAAATGCTTGGTGAGGATCCTGGTATACTGGTATGGTCATTAAACCATGCAAATAAAATGGGGGAGTAGCGTATCGGCCCCATTTGGTGTGGAGTAATTTGGCGAGGCAGGGGGGGGGGGGGGGGCATATTCTTTTTCCCACTGCTATTTAATGTATACATGGATGATCTTTCCAAACACTTGAGGGCCTGCAAAACTGGTTGCATGATTGGAAACTTATTAGTTAGCCATATTATGTATGCGATGATTTGGTGATTTTTACTCCCGGCAGTGCAGGCCTCCAACAGATGCTAAATAAATGGATTAGGTATGTAAATAAAGCATCATCATCATCATCATCATCATCATCAATTATGACGGCAGTATTCTCTATCACTAGTTTATATAGCAGTGTTTCCCACACCATGTTAATACTTGGGCGGGCCACCCAAGTAAATTGGCCACCACCCAAGAGGTTTTCCAGAAAATCTATTAAAAAATTTATTTAAAAAGAAAAAAAAAAGTGTCGCGACAGGATATACCACATGTAACATTAGTTCGCCGACACTCACTTGTGGATCGTAAGGCAAGAGGAGACGTAGTAACAGGACTGAGACCCACCTCCCGTCCAACCCGCCTCCTATCCCCCCACCCCAATGGCGTCGAGTTATGAGCCGTTTTTGTTGTGATGGAAAGAATTGAATAATGGTTGTGATTTTAGGTGAGGTCTGTCGCCGACTGTTATTTGTTTGCGACTCATTCCATCTAGTTCGCTTGAGTCGGTGTGAGGCTGGCTTAACGCAATTGCATCGGAAATATTTGTGACTTTTGCCGAAGAAGCAACAGCACTAAGGTCCATCATAATGTATGTCATTCTTCATTGCATTTCCAAACAACAAAATGAATCAAAAAGTGAATCATTATTTTGTTGTGTTTTAAACTAACACAAAAAAAGGGAAAAAATAGGCTCAGCTCAAAAATCGAAAATTGAAAAACAAGCCAGGACTGACTCATTTTAACTCATTCACTGCCATTGACGGCTATAGACATTAAAAATTCATTTGAACTGCAGATGCTCCCCTACTTACGAACATTCGTGTTACGAACAACGGTACATACGAACATGTCTGCGCGCATGCGCGCATGTCAAAAAATGTTCGGAAAGAGACGCTGTAAGTTCGATTTTTTATTGCGCACCTTTTTCCGAGTACTGTAGTGCTTCTTTCCGCCACTAATACCGACGCTTGGCGCTGTGAGAGCTCACCCAGCATTGGAGGCTCAGCAACGTGTCGAGGAGGAGGAAGAAGAAGAAACGCCTGTCGCTCATAGATAAAGCCATCGCACTCTTCGAGCAGCAAGACCCAAATATTGAACGTTGCACAAAGGTTGCAAATCAATTGAATGATGCCATACAGTGCTACCGCATCATTTATGATGAAAAAAGAAGAAAACTGTGCAATCGTCGTTAGATCGCTTCTTTCGGCCAGTTTCTAGTAAATCCTCCAAGGAAGATACCCTCAACTTCTTCCTACATTGAAGTTACGGAGGAGGAAGTAACTTTTGAAGCCCATTCCAGCGACGACGAAGAACCTCTCATGATATAAAATCCTCCTCTTCCTCCTCCTCCTCCTCCATCAAATCCTTAAGCATCGAGTACGTCTTCCAAAAGTAAGTTAAACTTCATTTTATTTATCTTATTACGTACATGTACATACTGTTTGTGTCTCTCGCTCTCTCTCTCTAACATACGTAGTACAGTACTGTACGTATTCTCTTTAAACATAAATTATAATACAAAATATAGCACTGAAGCAACTTACGAACAAATTCACCTTACGAACGATCGCTCGGAACCTAACTCGTTCGTAAGTTGGGGAGCGTCTGTATTTTTTTTCCACTTTTGTTAAGAGTATGAAAACCTAGATTTTTTTTTTTAATTGTACATTCAGAACAGATATACATTTTGTGATTAATCGTGAGTTAGTCATGCAATTAATTACGATAAAAAAATGTAATCGCCTGACGCCCCTCATTTTTTAATAATCTTTTCTCTTCTTTTTTTTTTTTTTAAATCGCGTCAGGTGATTACATTTTTTAATTGTTATTAATTGCATGACTTTAATAGTTAACTCACGATTAATCAAAATTTTTATATCTGTTCTAAATGTACAATAATTTTTTTTTAGGTTTTCATACTCTTGTTAACAAAAGTGGAAAAAACGTTAAACTAATAGAAATAGTTCAAATGAATTTTGGACGTCTATAGCCGTCAATGGCAGTGAATAAGTTAATATTTAATTTGACATGTTTACGTGGCCGGTAAGTTTGGTAACAAGCATTAGTAAAAAATAAATGTTTTCTTAAATTTTTCTATTTATTTCCCTTTATTTGTGCTTGTAAGTGTTAATTTTGACAATAACATTTAATTAAATTTTAGTCATAGTCTTTTGACTAAAATTAATTAAAGGTGGGGTCTTAAAGGGACATTAACGAGAAAAAGCAACTTTTTGGAGCTTTTAACCATTTTAAAATGCTAATTTCTCACCAAAAACATTACCAAAGTGTTGTTTTCCTCCATTCGCCCCTCTCTGAGAATTTCTAGGTCATTCCCCTCTCCAAGTACCAGCCCCTCCCAATCTGAGAAAACGAGCAGGTGCCCACCCCTGCACCGCCTCCGCGGACTAAACGCACGCCCATTTTCTCTGAGACTTCAATGAGATAGTGACAAAAGTAGCCTTTTATCAGTAAACGTTCTGTCCAAATGAATTCAAAGCAATTCCTTCACATTCGCAATGCCAAAGTGTAATGACACCTGGCCGTCTTAAAATCCCAGAAAGGTTCTGGCTGACACTTGCGTAAACTACGAGTAAAACTTTTGCGCTGCTGTACCTTGTTTGCTGTAACTTGTTTGAAAGGTTTATAATCGGCTCCAATGCATTACGTAAATATAAATCAGCAACTTTTTCCATTTTTCAATTGCCAATAGACAATTGAAAGAATGAATCATTCACTGATTTGCCATTCTCCCTCTAGTACGCAATCTGATACCAAACATGCATATTCTCCTTTTTCAGGCGCTGTGTTACCCTCTGTCAAATGTAAACAAATGGATGAATCAAGCCTTTTTCAGTTCTCAACAACCCCAAAAATGAAAGTTTGCTGCGTCCTAACTTACCAACACCGGAGATGTCATTCTCTTTCTCATAGTTCATTGCAAGGGAAGTGTTGTTCATGTCGACAGATGACACGGACAGATCCAGCTTGTCCAACAAATCGGTAGGTACGGGGCTCATCGCAGCCACTTCAGAATCAGACAAACCTGCGATGACGATAGCAATCACGAGAAAAATTCCGACGGAAGTCTCACACAAGTGTGTCTTTATTGTACTCACTTTGCACTGGAGGAAGAGAAGTATCCTGGAGGGTGACCTGTCTCAAGTCCAACACATCTTCACTTTGGCTTGAAGGTGCCATCAAGGGTGCCTAAAATCACATGTATGTTTTGGCCATGTCAGTATGACACAATATTGGGCACGAGTAAGTAAAACAAGCAGCTCATATTCAATCAGTTTTCTTGTTGGTTGTGTACCTCCGTGAAGCCATGGTTAGGCAGCTCTGGAGGTGGCGTCTCCTCAGGGGCAGGGGTCACGGGGGTCTTTGGTGTTGACTTATCAGGACGTGCAGGGATTCTATGCAGGTAGCCATACCCAATGCCACAACCTAAACTGAAAGTAGGAATCGGTAAAAGCAACAAGATCCGTTATAAACCAGTACTCATCAAGGAGATGTTGCCTAACGGAACAATTCGAAAACGAATGTAATAATAGTTGTATGAATGGGGTACGGCACAAATGCTATTTTTAGACCGCAAGGCCACGTAACTTCAGCAGCGTGAACCAGAAGGAGGTCAAAAAGAAGCCGGCTACGAGAAGTGCTTGTTTTGTTCTCGTTTATCTCCGGGGAAAAAACATGCCGAGTAAACGCAGCTGTTATGGAACTTGCAGAAACGACTCCAAACACTGCGACCGTCCACATATGAAGGATGTATTTTTTATTTGTTTCCCGAAGCCAAAAATTCAGAGGGATAAATGTGAACAACTTGTGCGGACGTCCAAAAGAGCAGTTAAACGCCAGCGAAGTGAGCCTTTCACCTTCATATGTAGTAAACATTTTGTTGGGGGCCATGCATGCATCCTCCTACGATGACAATTCTGCTCTTGCCGGCCACCGCCGTCCCGAAGAGGTAAGCGATTGTCTTCGTTTTATTTTTAGGCGTTTGGCACTACCCCGAAAATAATGAATGACGAGGAAAAATGCTAAAATGCCCTTGCCACTGTTGTTCGAACCTTGCTTATCGCCTGATTTATAAAAAAAAGTTTTGCCTGTCGTGCAGCTGTGACATGTATGAAAATGTATCTGTAGGGCCTTTTCTGAATTAAGGAAACAGGTTTATAAGTGGGAAGAATATAATAATTGAAAGAATTGAGGTTTAGCGAGTTTTGTTGGTTGTGCCCAAGAATTTCAGAGTAAAACTGCGATCGCTACACACACACACACACACACAAAAAGCAACAAAAATGTACCCCCAACAACTATCAAAGATGTAAGACAAGCAGATATGACAGAGCGGGCATATGGTGGTAAAGGAAGGATAGCTTGTTGAAATTGGAGAATGTCCGTGTCAGCTGCGGCGGACGATGTTTTGAGGGAGAGAAAAAAAAAATGAACTCTGGATCAGCTCTTTTCCCTGTCTTTTTCAGCCATCGAACACGCAAGCCATCTCCTTAATTGAACATTAGTATGTTCTTCGACGTCTATTCCAGTGAATTTGGCACCACGGATATCATTCTCAGACAGAATTAGTCGATTTAGCACAGTAGAAATCTTGCTAGTGGACTGTTTGCATGCGTCTAGCATGACTGGCCGCATGAATGACCACCTTGCTAGACTCATGAATATTAATTAAGTGTGGTGACATATATATTGCGGTACCCCATTGAAAACCAGATTGACGGATTGATGAAATAAATTCAAATGAACAAATTATGTCATCCAATTTTGTGCACGTTACATCTGATGGGAACTTTTTCAATTCTGCTGGCTCGTTTGAAAATACGGCTATAATTTTTATGATCTTACAAAACCTTTTTTTTTTTTTTTTAAGGTGCATTGTGCCGTTTAATAAGGTAATATTAAAGCTTTGTCTACATTATGCATTCACAAAGAAGAATTGGATTTGCGTTAAAATAAGCAGTTGGTACCTACCATCCACCCGCTAATTGTTGGAATACTTCATTAGGAAGTGTGCTCCATACCTTCCCTCGCCTCCCCATGCGCCATTGGGAGTGACCAGCACTTCTCTGCAGTCATCCATGATCGCGCTGTACACCAGCAGCTTCACTTGCTTCCCTTCGTGGGCCTCGATCAGCGAGAAGAAGTCTTCTGACTGGAAAGCAGAATGGCTGATGAATAACTGGATCTTAGTCAGTCATCTTGTTATGCTCATTTAGCTCGCGGTCAGTTATCAACTCACATTGTAACATACAATTAGGGATAAAACCATTGTTTTGTTATAGAGCCAATATTCAAACTAATTTTGGTCATGATATGACAGTGTCATACAGTTTTATCTCTACTTACATCTTGCAACAAATGATCTGCTCCAACAATGTAATCAGTGTGGGGATGGAGGCCTGCCAGTGCAGCAGGTGAACTGGCTTCCACATCCTTGGGAAAACAAATGTGATCTTTATTAAAAGAGAGACAAGATGTGGAATTTTATGCTGACCACAGTCAAATGTGCTTTCATCCTCACCAGGACATGCCAAACATTCTCATTGGCTCCTTGGAAGCTGCAGAAGCGAACACTGGCCCCCAGGAGCCCTTGTCCTCCCCACATATTGCTGGGTGTCACCTCCAACTCACGAATCATCATGCTCTTGGTGCTATACACTTCCATGCTTATTGCTTTTTCCATATTGGCTTTCAGGACCTCCTTCAGCAGGTCGTTTTCTACATTCTGATACATTGCAATAATAATTCAAATTCGGTTCAAAGGTGTTATATTTTGTCTGACCCATCTATGCATGTGCCGTTTACTTACAAGTCTTTTGTGGTCCAGAGACAAAATGAAGTCGAAGAATGGTTGCAGTCCACATTTTTCTGCAGGAGACTTCGGTTGCACCTGCCAAAATACAAGTTAATTTGTATAATAATGAACATCAAGTACTGTAATAACAAATATTGACACAGTTGGCACAATATTCACTTAATAATAATAAATACCAACTAATTGTATTATAAACCACGAATGAATACAGAAAATTAAAGTTAAAATGCGTCAAATTTGAAGTGCCACCTCGACATGTTCGACCGGTACAACTACTTAGCACAGATAAGCTGCTATTCTGTTGCTAACTCCAAATCACTAAGAGCAAAATAAGTGGGTCAATCAAATCTTACACCGTGAACGTGATATCCATTCGTTCCCCCGTCGGATACCTCCGAACTCTGCGTCAAACCCATCTCATAGAGAGACTTTGAAACATAAATATAAACAAAAATTAAGACACGTAAAATTATCACATCTGACAGTTCGCGGCCATATTGTCTGTAGACAAAAACAATCGAGCAAAGCTGCCATCGATCTATCGAACGCTCTTTTTCGTGTCTTGAACATGCAAGACGCATCTGTGGCGAAGTGCTGCCCTCGTCAGTCCGATCTTCTCACTGCAAGTTGCTTTTGCGGAGGTCCTCGCCTCGCCTCGATTGACAACTGCGCAACGTAACACGAATTTGTACGCAAAGCACGATAGTCTTACACTTCAGAACAGGCTTAAGTTACTCATATAATAAAAGTAAAAATGTTACAGAATCTGAAATGTATTTGTAAGTAGACTACTTTTTCTTCTTCTTCTTTTTTACTGTTCGGTTCCTATTTCTAATAAATGGCACAATGGCAATAATAATAATGATAATAATATCTGCATACAAAATACTTTCTTTTACGGTGCTAACTTGTGGTACCAAAAAAAGAAGCTAGCTAGCATTGCCTCAGGCTATTGTGTCAACAAGTTTCTATAATTTGGTTGCTACCTAACTTTGTAGATTGATCAACAAAAACTGCTACAAATAGATAAATCCATCTTTGGTTAAGACATCAACCAAGGCAGAATATGACATGTACATTTAATTGGTGTTACTTTTTCTTTTCCCTCATGTCTTGTCTTCCCTGCCATTTGTCCCATATTATTAACAAAACCTACTTTCCTCCTATTTTTTATTAACTCGCATTGTTCCTCACTGATATCTCTAGGGCAGTGCAGTGAACGATGGCAAGTAAATCCGCCTCACGTCTCGCTGTAACGTTTGCGGGGTTTCTTTATGGTGTAAATTTCCGACACAGTAGCAACCGGTCAAAGGTTTATTTATCCTGCCTCTCCCTTAGTCACCTACCTGTCTTAGATGGGCTCCATCCCACCCACAAGCCTGAGGATAAATGTTATTGGGAATGAATGGATGAAATAATTTACTGATTGACCATTCTTGTTCACTGAATACATTAATATGTAGCCATGTGCTGTAATAGATTGAACACACTTGAGATGAGTGATTTAATAAATAAATAGTTCCATTTATTACTACAGTACATAAATATATTGGAAGGCATGTCAAGAACAATTCAACCAGTCATAACAATGACTAACCTATCAGACACCAAAGTAAACTATTTTTCCATAGCTTCATAGATATAAATTGGATCATCTCCTTATAATATGGCCAGTTACCAAAAATATTGAAAATAATTGTTCGTGCACCAAATGGTTCATAAGTATGGCCTCATGTCTATATTAGGAATCCAATTTTGTAGTGATGGTATAAATGGAAAGTAAATAACAAATCAAAATTAGAATAAAAAATTGGCATTAAAAATACAATTGAATGAACTTCACTGAAAAAAAATATAGTCGTAGATAAAAACAAGATTGACATTTTAATAACAGAGGAAAAAAATCATAACATCAAAACTACTCAATTGTTCACTAACACAACTTCTTGTCTTATCCAAAATGTCCAATTCATTTCCTTTTAAAGCTGCTGATCATAATAAGGTTGCTCTGGGCTCGGCTCAGCCAGGCCAATCAGAGACTCCAGGAGGTAGGTGCTTGATTCACACTGCGGCAAATAAACAGAGCTGATCAGCTGGAGGTGATGAAAGCTGTCTGAGTGTCTGTGATCTTTGAAAGAGCTGTCAAGTGGCCCACAGGGATAGTCGCTGTCAAAAAACTCCAGGTCGGACTCCGACGAGAGACTCGGGTCCATGTACCTGCTGGAGGAATAGTCCAGGGTAGGGGAGGGAGTGTTTGGATAGCCTTCAAGGGAATCCTCATCGTCAAAGGGGTCTCTTGCTTGGTTTGCATTTTCATCAAGATAATCTGTCACCGCCACTGAGCTTTTATTGTCTGTCAAGGAGTTTGCTGAAAGTGGTCCCATTCTGTCAGTTGTCCTGTTAGAGTCATGATTGCTGCTGCCCAGGGTCAGTGGTGCTGCCATAAGACTCAGTTGGTGACACATGGAGTAGTTATCATTTTCAGAATCACAGGTGCTGAGGCTACAAGGCGCCGGGAGTTGCCCGCCATCGCAATCCGAAGACGAGCTGGAGGATTCCGTCATGTCGCTACTGCAGCTGTTCTCTTCCACCACCGCTCGCTCCGGGAGGAAATTAAACGTAGGACTGGTGGGAATAGTAAGAGCAAAATCATCTTCTTCCAAGGAAAAACCAAAAGGGCACCTCTTGAATGGTTCGTTCTTCACAGGATGAGTCTCGCTCAGACCTTCAGATGCTACAAGGTCTTCTGAAAGTACCGACCGGTCCTCTCGGCTCGTTGTCTCAGCTCGCAGTCGCCGCTCTAAATCGAGTCGCATGACGGTGTGGATGTAATGCGTCTGCACACGTTTGGAGTCAAACTCCACGTGTCCCTGGGTGTTTCCACAACCGTCCTTAGTGCAGCCACACGGAAAGCCGAAGCGGTCCACCTGAGGATGAAACGCCACAGTTATTATTGGCTCAAAACACAAGGCTTGCAACTTGCAAAGCTCGTAAGTTGGGGCGCTCATAAGTCAAGGTACCACTCTATGTTGTCTTTGTCAGGGTTACTTTTCATTATGGCTTGCTTTTCAAATTCAGTTAGTTTTATTTATTTATTTATTTATTTTAAAGCATATTTGTTAGTATTATTATTATTTTGGGGGGATGCTTAGTTTTTTTAAATTAGTTTTAGTTTTATTAATAAATTGAGTATTTGTTGAGTGCATGATTGATGATTAAACATTAGTAAGTATAAAGATAATCGAAAAATTATCAAGTTATGTAAAGTACAATTCCCAAACAACTGTTCTTCCGTGCATCCTTACAGTTATACTGAAATGAATGCATTTAAAATCAATGCCGGAAGCTCATGTATGAAATTAATCGACTAAGACAAAAACTAAGACAACTTTTACAATATAATAGTTAGTCACAAAAAAACAATTGGAATCGGAAAATCAGTTTTGATTTGAAACTACATCAACACATGTATCAAAATGTCTTTTATGTGAGAGATGCGCACCCATAATAGTTTTGTTTCAGTTGTCATTAAAAAAAATACTTGTTCATTTTGCTTAGTTTTTATTTTTTGAATTTTAGTTCTCGTTATTTCGCTTGTTTTCAAATATAGTATAATAATCTTGGTCTGTGGGTCTTACCTGACACTTGATGCCTGCCAGGCTGCAGGCACAGGTCTCGGGCTCACAAAAGCCTTGGCAGTCACATCCGCACGCTTCCCTGGACAAACGCAGAGAATGAAGTTGCTTCTTCTCCTCCTTGTCTATGCGCTTCACCCCGGATGCCAGGAGGAGAGCCTGCCGCTGCCTGGACGAATACGGCTGCAGGGAGCCTCGATCGTCCAGCTCAGCCTCACTGACGTGGACGTCCGTGTCATCAGCTGGAGCTTGGTCTAGCGTGAGTAGACCTGCTTCATTCTGGCCGGCAGCCTCAGTGGCGATCAGCTATAATAAAAGCAGACTAAGTAAGATGATGTGCTACAGTATACAAGGTGAGCTAAATACTGGTGAAATGAAGCACACTTACATTTTGTTTTGATGCGTCAAATCTCTCCTCTCTTAATCTGAGCAGGTGCCTTTGCCTGCGTCGGCGTCTTTGCTCCGATGCATGCTCTGCCACCGTGTACTTGTGAAGGGTGCTGTGCTGCCGCATCATGCCCAGGGTGGCACCACCGTGACTGGGCACACTGGTGAAGCCCTGGCAGCGGGGGAAACTGAAAACCAAAACTTGGTCGAAGCGCACACGACACTGCTGCTCTACCAGCCTCGGCTTTTTCACAATGGACCCAGCTGAGAGAAGAAGAAAGAGAGCTCTGCGTTAAAAATAAATACATGTAAAAAAAAATCACACAGCAACTTATTTTCATGCCCAAATTGCCATGGTCCGTGAATTTCTATTCTGGTCAGTAGACATCTTTTACGTAGCTGAAAATGTGCCGCTAACAGAATATTTTTCCCAAAATGTTGAGATTTCTCTTCACATTAGGACAAAAAGTCTATATCCCAAATTATTCACACTGTTTCTCAGTACATTCATATCTAATGTTGTAAGTTGACCTGGGTTCAACATCAACAATGGCCGAGGCCTAGTGAGCTGCTGTGTCAGGGGAAGTCAACCTAAAAATGTTCTTTACAATAATATGTTGGGCGCCCACTAGTCTAAACACAGCATATTGATTAATATTGCACTTGTAGAATATCAGCAGCAAAATTCACCCCTTATTAATCTCAGGGGGCGGCCATTTTGCCACTTGCTTTCGACTGAAAATGACATCACAGTTGCTCTGCTCGGTTAACGATCAACCACAACTCACCTGTTTTCTGAAACTGAACCGTGATTTGTTGTTGTTACCTGAGCCGTGAGGCAAGTGTGATATCATTTTCAGTCGACAGCATTGTGGCAAAATGGCCGCCCACCCAGATGGATATTGCTGCTTAACTCATATGCCACAAACGCAATATTAATCAGAATACCCTGTTTAGACTAGACTAGACCTCTTTAAAGTTGATTTATGGCTTGATTGGATGAAGAAGAAGAAGTCATGCTAGAAGCTATTAGCAACCTTTTCAATAGTGCAAAAATGACATCAAAATTGCCATTTTTATTTTTGTATGTAGTATTTTGATAAGTCTTAGCAAACTAAAAATACACTTTTACTCAAAATTGGACCAAGAGGTCTGAATAATGTGAACATGTAAACATAAATATCCTTAAACTAGACAAAATCTTGAAAGACTTGAGGCTAATTTTGACTTGTCGCAGATAATTTGCTATGCAGGTCTCTGGGTGGCCAAATGAACAACATGTGGTTTGAATTGACAACAAATTCCTGCAAAGGGTCTGTTGCTACTGAAAAAAAAAACAGAGAGGGAAAGAAAATAAAAGAACACATGATGGAAATCTTTATTCTGTGAGGTAATGCTCCAGGTTATTACCTCATTTAACAGTTTGCTTTCAAAAAGCTTTTCTGGCCTTCACACATAACTGAGGATGAATTCTTGTCCCATCAGTCAGTAAACAAGTGAAGCCAGCTGACTAAGCTAATCTCAGGCTGTGTCTGCATGTCTAAAAAGCGTGCTCTGCACTTGGCCTGTTTGCACCGCGGCTCAGTTGTGCCACAGAGCTTTGAAAACGCACAGCATCGTGCTAACTGATTTTTTTTTTAAAGTGATTTTTTTTTGTCAGACTTTTTTAATAATTGAGTGGATTCCACAGCATCCTATTGCTCACAGAAATGATCATCTGCACAAGAGGACAGACAGCCGAGGTGAACATTTCTCCCTACATTGTGAAAAACAGGCCTGAGGTTAGCACTTTCATATCAGTAAGTCATAATAGGTCTGCTGCAGGGCGATAAGAGACACTCCTATAAAACATTAATGGCACGTGGCCAGATAAGGCAAGCTCGTCGGCTTGGTTACTCACTGGGTAAGCTGGTGGGCGCAGAGGGGCTGTGAGGTATAAAATCCTGCGTCTCAGAGGAGCCGCTCTCACCGTCGGACTCGCACTCTGAAGATGTGGGTGATGAGGATGGCGGAGAGGAGGAAGAGCAAGAGTAGCTGGGGTTTTCCTCAACCGCTGCAAACTTCCGCTTCAGGACACCTGCCATTGTTTTGGTTATGCTGGTTGATAGACATTCTGTATGAAAAAAAGAGAAAAAAAAGCACCATAGTGATAAGCAAGAAATACGTATCAATTGAAATACATTTTTAAATAGTACTGTATTGAAAAGCATCCAGCCATTTTCTAGGATTGTCCGAGTGGACTTGCATAAAATTCTATGAAAGGCAATTTAGAGAAATTAGCCGGTTTTATTAAGCCAAAAGTCACACTGTGTTTTCATTTTGCATGTGTGTGTGTGTTTGTCTGTATGTCTCATTCAATAAACGGCTGAAAGTGCATCAGCTCGCAACACAAAGCAAAAAAAAAGACCACACATCAGCTCATAATTCAATTTATTTATTTATTTAGGGCACTCGTATGTCAAGGCACTGTATCATATCCAGTACTGTGCTGTGCATGTTAAAGCACAAGCTTTATGGTTTTAATAACCCTTTTCCCTGTAGTCATTTGACATACGGAAGTAAACTGCTCAAATTAATAGAACAAATTATCATTAAAGTGCAACGCTAAATCAATCTGGGATAAAAACCTGTCCAATTAGGGAAGCAATTATGAATCAACTTCCCCTGTGGTCGTGCTAATAGGTCGCAAATACTTGTAGAAAAGAGCAAGGCAAGGCTCATTAAGGAATACTTCCCCCTCCTCAACTCAACCGTTCTGGCTGATTCCAATCCTGCTATTTTCCAATCGCTCGCCACTTTAGCATCCAAAACATAGCTCACCTGCGTGCTAATGAAATCTGGATAAACCAAATGCACACAAAATCTTTTACATTACATTTGGCCTTGGTAAAAATCAGGCCTTCACTGGCTATCATTCCATTTTTAATTATATATCATCACCCTCTTAATAATATAGTGGCCTAAGTCACATTTTGACCAAAAAATAAATATTTTATGCTAAACACGTCTCAGGATGCTGGCTAGTAGCTATTAAGCTAATATCGACTACAAACCGAGTATTCCTTTAACCCCTGAAATTAAAGTATTCATAAATATAATATCAGTATTTGGTTGAGATTCTTGTGTTTCCTGAAAAAACCCAAAAATGACATTATTTTAGGAAGGTGACGATATGGTCATTAAAACAAATCCAATGGTGGAGTAAGCGTTCGGCAGAGTACTGTGTGTACTGTACATCATTTTCCTAAAGTTCAAGTACAAGGCGTTGTTTTAATGAAAGCGAGCTGCATCTGTGCTGGCCAAGCCGGTTTTACAAAACTAGTTTGTTTAAGCTAATTGCATATTATGGATAGCACTTACCTTTCAAGGTGACATTTAAAAAGTGTTCAAATGTATGCTACAATTTTGCTCACTAAACAGCTGAGCACTTGATCTGAGACAGTTTGAAAGGGGGAAGAAAAATTAACAGCTTTTTCTTTTTCCAGCAGTGTAATTAACATTCCAGTGATTCCTCATGTTATTGGTGACGCCAGTGAGTAAAGAGAGGGACTGAGGTGGGGGTTAAGAAGTTGCTATTTTGGGGAATTGAATATGTTAGATGTACCCAAATGTTGAGGGTTCAAATCATATCAGGGCTCTTCAAGGCTACTTGGTGAAAGTAGAGCGTAATGGAATGCCAGTGCTGTTAATTCGGCGATAGCTGTCACTGTTTAGCATGAAAGGCATGTGTGATGTCTTGGGTGTAAGCCAAGAAAGGAAGTATGCTACTGATTTCAAGTGGTCAACAAATGTTAAACAAAGCTGCAATATGGAACTTTTTTCCCAAAAATAACTTAGTAGATTAACACCTTAGCTGTTCACAATGGTCCTGCAAGCCTCTGGCCAATAGTTTTCAGACTGGATTTGGGTTAGAATTTCCCGCGCCCTGTCTGCGGATGTGACGTAATGTGCGTGATGTGTATGTGAAGAACGGTATGTGCCGTTTCATTTTTCGCCAGCAGGTGGCAGTAGCGATTCGAAATGGAATAGTCTACGTTCAGTATCTTGAAACAACAACACATAGTTTCAATGCAAATTGAATGTCATTCTCAGAACGTGACAGAGAAGAAATGGGAAACATGACAAAATGGGATGACTGTCAAAACATGTGCTGATCAGCAAGTCAGTTAATCATCACAATTCCAGCTTTTGTAGTCAGTGTGGCATAAAATAAATATTCAAGATTTAGGGAGATTAAAAGCCGGAATTTCCTCTAAACCATAAAATACAGCAGGTAAACAGCAGCACTCCTTCTGGTTGATCTGAAGTGACAAGCTGCTTTTCTCCACCATTCTCAATTAACACAGCTATTCAGTGTGTGTGTGTGTGTGTGCGTGTGTGTGTGTGTGGCTCAATCAACAAATATGCAATAAAACAAGAGGCGCCCTTCAGACAGTATCCAGATGCCACAGTAGACAACTGTTTTCCTAATGACTCACCGCCTCTTTCCACCCATTTACCATCACATTTAATGTATTTAGTACAGTATATTACATCAGAAAGACACTGTGCTCTCCACTGAGAGCCCATCTATTATTTAAAGGCACAAGCAAGCTAGTGGGAAGTCACTGCTTGTGCTGATGTTGACGAAGGTGTTTATTAAAAGTGCATCGGCACACCAGCACGTGTCACACTTACAGAAATATTGTGAGTTTTGATTGGAGGAGTCGTTTCCTGATACAATGTAATAACAGTCATTGCGCAGCTGACCCCTTCACCCCTTGCAGAGACATGTCAGTTACAATGACAACACTGTTCTCGCTTTCTTTAACACACGCACACACACGCAGGCATCGCACGCACGCACGCACGCACGAACACACACACACTGATCAACGCGTTAAAAAACTTGGTCTTTGAAGAGAGTCGCTGGCTCTCTAAGGCAATGGCAGTATGTTGCTTTAAATGTTTAACAGTTGAGCAATAACCAAAAATTATACGGTACTACTAGTGACGTAATAATTAAAAACATAACGGCAAAAAAAAAAAAAAGCACAGGCAGATAAATACATATGAATATGTATAATTTAAACACTGCACTCACCACGGTTTCAGAGGCAGCATAATGACAATGGGGAAAAAGTGTTCTTTGTGGCACATTTGACGGTCTCTTGCAGCCAGCTGCTCGTCAGTGTTTGTGTGAAGCTAATGTTTCACTGTAGTAGCAGCACAGGCAGACAGCGTGAACGCCTCAGGACTGCTGGCACCTCTCAAAGAGTACACACGTGATAACAAGAGGACCACCCCCCGGTATTCGACATAACGCAAAATACATAAAACAATGTTACAATGTAACTAACTGTGACAAAATAAAATGCGATCCCAGAAATTTGTACAAAAATAAAAATAACAATAAATACATCAAACTATAAAATAGAACAGCATACCACAACTATATGTACTAAATTACAACTGTCAATGCTGCTGGCCGTCGTGACAACCGAAACCAAATGTCCTTCAGCGGGATTCCTCTTGCTGCACGAGTCAAGCTCGTGATTAGGACTGTTCCTCTTCGATTCCAGTCGTGTTCTGCCAGAGCAGTGACGTAACGCGAGATAAATAAACTTTAAACCTCCAGCTGGTGGTTGTACTTTTTTCATAACTTCTTGCAGCTATTGATACCTAAAAGTGATTGGAACCATAGAACCAAAGATACTAAGTAACTTCCACATTATTATTATTATTATTATAAAAAAATAAAAATAAAAATAAAAATAAAAATAAAAATAAAAATAAAAATAAAAATAAAAATAAAAAGCCCCAGTGCCCATAAAAGATTTAGTCATTGATAATAATGTTACATTTTGATTGACCATTTCGAATAAGTTGCCTACTGTATTAAAATACTTAAAAATAAATAAATAAATAAAATGTGTGGTTGCTCTTCATACTGAAAGTTGCTTCTAATATCAGGACTTTCAATTTTCTCTCATGCAAAAAATGTTTTCACTTTAGTTGCAGTTTGTTTACAGTTAAGAATTTTTAAAGCATTTCTGTAGAATCAACTGACTGGAGAATCTGTCTTAAACGGATATTTATTGTCATTGTCGGTTGCAGTTTGTAGCTAAATTACAGTCATTTTTTCAAAGCAATTTGCGTAAAAGCTATTCTCTAGATTCACACGTATTTTGCAGTTGTACACCACAACAAACAAGTAGATAATGAACATTTTGGCAAATGACATGAAGCAAGCCTGAATCATGGAGGGTCAAAGGGCAAAAAATAATAGAAATTGTGATTTTCAGGGGATGCAGCTGTCTATCAATACTCGACACAGCTTCTCCAAATATGTGAGATGGAGCCTAGACTGACTTTTGGTGTGAGGCAGGGTGCACCCTGGAATGGTCGCCAGTCTGTCGTAGGGCACGAGACATAAAGCCATTTACATTCATATTAACACATAAGTACCATTTAGTGTCTTCTATTAACACACGTGGGAATAAACCCACAAATCTTGAACCTTTATTGTAGGGGTCCCCAAGTCCGGTCCTCGAGAGCTCCTATCCAGCCTTTCCCCACCCCCCATGTTTCCTTGTTCCAACACTACTGAATCAAATGACCAGCTCATCAGCAAGCTCTGCAGAAGCCTGATTAGGATTCTGATTATTTTATCCAGGTGTGTCGGAGGAGGGTCACATAAAAAAAAAAAAGGAGGCTGGATAAGGGCTCTCAAAGTCGTCGTTCTTCTGTAATATAATTCATACAATCCATTTTTATGTTTGGGAGGTCTGTATGTTGATGGTTAAATTGCAATTGGGAAACTTGGCAATTACTTTTCAGCCTATATCACCTATATTATAGCACAACCCATTAAATGTATGCACATTTGTTCTGAAGTGTCCAACTGTGAATTCTAGTGTTTTTCATATATGACAGATTAGACCGTCAAATCTAGACGGGATTAACATTCCAGCGCCTGCTTTAAAGATAATCACAGGCTACTCGCTGTCCCTGACTGGGAGGAAAATGAAGCTCATTGCTCAGAGCGCGTGGCAGATTAACAGATGGAAAGACAGATGAACAGAAAGACAAAATACCCTTGAGCTTGAGCTTTGACTCCGTGTTGACACGATACTTGATTTGTTGATTCAAACTCAAAAATCGCGCTAACACCTGCTGGGTCAAGTGCACTGGCTGGAAGAGAGATGTGTGTTCTGAACGCCTGACCCACTTTGGCTGGGAGGGAGGACTCTTTCACTCAAAGAGCATATCAGCTAAATCATCCACATCATTTGCCTTTTCAAAAGTCTTCTGCTCCATAGTTACTCACCTATTCACTATTTTTTTTAACTTGATTTCCAATATGCACCTAAAAAAACCTGTTTGCTGCTTTCGTGCTATGGCGCCATCATGTGGCACATGGGTGCCAAGGAACTACGTTGGAATGAGTTGAGGAACTTCATGGGGGGTGGGGGGTGGGTAGTTCTTTTTTTGCCAAAATCTCAAAATCTTGGGTGCCAATGAAGTATGTACGCTGAAGTGAGCTGAGGAGCTAGACCAGGGGTCATTAACTTGTATTGTCAAATGAGCCATTTTTGGACAAATGAGTAACAAAAAAAAATCTGTCTAGCTTTTTCATAATTTTTTTTTTTTTTAAGACTTTTCTGCCTTTCTGTCAAGCTTTTGACATTCTTGGTAATTTTAGGACAATTTGGTAATTTTCATAATTTCTTCTTTTGTTTTTGGACATTTTCCATGGTTACTTTTTGAATATTTTCTTTCCTGCCATTTCTGGAAAAAAAATCTGACTTTTGTTTGGCAAATTTGTGTACATTTCCTGGTAATTTTCCAAATGTCTTCTTTTGATTTTGGACATTTTATAGCTACTTTTGGGGCATTTTATTTTCTTCCTTTTTTTATAATAAAAAATAAATGTTCTGACTTTTTGGGCAATTTCAATAATATTTTATGATAATTTATGCTTTACCGCTTCCTTTTTGGACATTTTATGATCACTTGAATTTTTAAAACATTTTCATACCTTTCGTTTCTCTTTTTCTGACAACTTGGACTCAGACAATTTTTCAATATTTATTTAATTATTAATTTTTATATCAAAATCATTAATTCATTTTAAAATATTTTATCTAAAAAAAAAAAAATATGTAAAAAAAAAAATATATATATATATATATATATATATTTAGAGCTCCACAGGAAGCCACAGGAGCAGGACGAAAAGGCCACATGTGGTTCCAGAGCCACAGGTTGCAGACCCCTGAGCTAGATGAAAAATAGGGCTTTGCCACCATTTTATGGCATCTACAGTAAACAATAAACCTTTTGGGGTTGGCGGTTTTGGGGGGGTTCAATTACTTATCGATATTTGCGGAAAACCTCAGTATCCAACCCCTGCAAATGTATGTAACAGTTCGACACTGTATTTTACGGTCTGAGGTTCCCATAACACAAAATTAACATGATATTTAAAGGAAGCTATGGCTTGCATCAACACAGGTTTGTTGTAAAGACTGTCCAAACATAGCCGAGAGATGAGCCAACATTTTCCAGGTCACAGGAGTGCAGCGCATTCGCAGCAGCAACTGAGTCAACATCTGAAATCAGCAAAATGCAGTATACCAATGAAGGTAAACATGGCAGTGATGTGTCCATTCATTGTTACTATTCATTTTTCAACACATTGACTAATGTATAACCGAGTCAGATTTCCAACCAGATTTCTATTCATTTTGTTTCAGATTGAATGCTCTTCGCAGTCAAGCAAACACAAAGGCACTATTGCGCCAGGTTTCCCACTTGGATAGGCCTACTGTTTTCCTCAATGTTATCATCAGCACATAGTCTGCATCTGACCGGTGAACTTAAACCAAACCCGCTGGTCTCGTATCGATGTGCTTTCAGTTCCTCGCGTTATGTAACTTATAGTTAACCTACATTTTGTGGCCTCTCAGGTTGCTGCGAGCGCTTGTGGCCCCATTTTGGGCTCAGTCAGGCACTGCCACCGATGGCCCACATACAGTCGAGTGATATGATGATGAAATCTGACAACGCTTTGACATGTGAAACCTCACGTAAGTCATCTTGAGGTTCTAATTGCAGGGATTTGTTACAGTATCTTGAAAAGCTGCTTTCGTTTTTTTAAATTTACATTTTCAAGTAGTGTAAAATTGTTTATCACTTTGTTTCCTCTTAATGTACCAATCTGACAAAAAAGGTTGGGGAGAGTGCTCTCCTCTACTGGATGTGAATGCAAAGCAATTAAGAGAAGAAGAGGCAGAGAAGGTCCCCTACCAAGCTTCAGTTGTTGTTTCCACTGAGCAGAGAGCATATAATGTATGTCTGTGAGTCATGTTGTTCTGCATCATTTGGTTTAATGTTACGGTGTTTACATCAAGCCGAAATATTAACCTAAAAAAAAAATCCCTTTCAGGAGACCCCAAAAACAGTATATTTGTTCAAACATTTAGTGAGATGAATGAATATGATGTATGTCATTTTCTCTCGACAGCGAGTGGCAAAATGGCCGCTCCCTGAGATGGATAGATACGGGTGGATTTTGCTGCTTAACTCATATTCCACAAACGTAATGTTAATCAGATCACTGTTTTGGGGCTGACTTCCCTTTTAACTCGTTCACTGCCATTGACGGCTATAGACGTCAAAAATTCCTTTTAACCATTTCTATTAGTTTAACATTTTTTCCACTTTTGTTAACAATAGTATGAAAACCTAGGAAAAAAATGTTTATTGCACATTTAGAAAATATATAAATATTGTGATTCATTTTGAGTTAACTATTGAAGTCATGCGATTAATTGCAATTGAAAAATTTAATCACCCTGATGCGATTAGAAAAAAAAGAACAGATTATTAAACATGCCTCAACATTGTGAGTGCAAAAATAATTTACGAACATATCTTCTTATATTTACTTACAGGAAGTATCACTTAGTTTTTATTCGTGCCATTCCTTGTATAAAAGGGGAACATTGACTATTGTTTCCTTCCCAAGCATCATCCATCACTCAGGCTGAAAGCGAGTCAAGCTGCAGCCAGGAAGTAAAGTAGGTCAGCCACACAGTTTACAAGACAAGCGATCTTATCTATTGCTGTATGTGTAACCGAAAAGCAGCTGTGGCTGGATTTGACTTTTAACATCGTCAGATAGACAAACAGTGAGCAACTGTGGTGACCTTTCTTACAAATGTAAAAAAGTGTCCAGTGTCATGTGACGTGAACTTAACAGGAGTGTTCGCCGAAGGAATGTGTCACTGATCAAAGATATACTTTTTGTTGTTTTGAAGTGAGTGCACGATTGCAGACTGGGAAATGTGCTTGTGTGTGAGTGTCAGTTCAGCAGTAATATCTTGTGTGTTCTTGGAATTCCAGTCCAGTTTTGTGCTGTTGGTGTCTGCTGCCACGTGTTTTTCCATGTGAGTACTGGTAGGAGCAGTCAGCAGGAAGGAAGACTTAACCTGTTCTGCTCTCAGCTGTTCACATCAGCACTGACAGGAGGCCTGTGAATCCTGCCCACCACCCCCTCCCTTTACTACCTAGCCTCAACCCATCCAGATACACTCTCAACTGCTTCCTTTGCAGCTGGCAAAACACATGCAGCATTACTGACTGCTACGCTCATGTGTTATTCAGGAGAAAATAGTGCACATCGTAGAGTTGAGTACTGTACCATAGCTACACTGGGCTGTTTTCCAGCAACGTGATCAAAACTTACACATGTGCATACTCATCAATTATTGCATATATGTTGCTGACATACGTCACTGGAAACACCATTTTGTCATAAGAGGTTAGTGCCATGAAGTACTTGGACAACTGTAGCGAGATCTGTAAGAATTTGGTTTAAGGTTCTGGTCTGTTGGCAGTTCAAAACCTGCTGCAGACAAAAAAAAAAGAGGTTTAAGCACTGCATTTATTATAGATGATGTGTATGAGTATATACACAACATTAAAATAGTTTAAAAAAAATAAAGTCAAATGGTATTTACCCTGCAGGACCAACAGTACATTATTTACCAGTAAATTCTAATTTTAGCTCGGACCTTCCCTGAGTGGAGTGGACATGTTCTCTTGCTTGTGTGGGTTTCCAGGTACTCCTGTTTCCTCCCACATTCCTAAGACATGTATGCTTATGCTACATGCTAATTGCCTAGATGGTTGAATGTGAATGGTTGTTATTTCGTTATGTGATCCTGTGATTGACCCTGAACAAGATAAATATTAACATTAATAATAATAATAATAATAATAATAATAATAATAATAATAATAATAATAATATTATTATTATTATTATTATTATTATTATTACCTCTATAGCTTACTGCTACGACGTAAACCGCTACACTGGCTTTCCAATGATCGTTCAAAATGAAGAACAGACGATTCAGTAAAATTCCTGTCAACTCGCTGAAAGAAGGACGTTATTCTGGCGACATCTGTTGGCTACAGTATGCGTTTTATTCCAATCCAATCAGTCACACAGCGCTTCTCCACTAGAGGTCAGAAAAGTCCTTGCTCGTGTTACCATCGCCACTTGGCCTTTGTCTCACATTTATTTTTTTAAACTGACAGATGGATAGGTCATTCGTAGAACGTTAGTTTTAAAAATGAATGAATGAATAATATGCATGGAAAATAAGCAAAATCGTTTTTTTTTTAAATAATAACAATAATTCAAATTTTTATATTACATATTTTATAATAAAGTGTTAAATTCTAATTCATTAACCAACCATTAAGCATGCATATGTAATATACGTAAAATTGTTTTTAACCAAATGTTAATTTTATTATTTATATAAATTAACTATCATGATATTTAGTGAGATGAATGAATAAACAAACACGTAAAAATTAGTCAAGTTGAACATTTTGCTGCTGGCAAACTCTTTTTTTTTTTTTTTTAAACATAACTTGTTTTTAAATTGAATTGAACAATAGTTGATGCTCTTTTTCTTGACTTGTTTGATGCGTCAACATGACAGGGAATGAGAAGGAGCCACCTCTATTGGTGATGAATTAACTCGACTGTTTTCACACCCACAAACTGCATCAAGCTGTGAAAATACCAAAACAAAGACTAGACTGCCCCTGCGCAGATTTACAGAGCTCCTTGTGCCAGATTTGCACTGATCATGGAAATAAAGTTAATAGTTGCCTCTTTTTTTTATGAAGCAAGACTTGAACCCTGACCCTCTAACTTCAGATAAGGTACTGCTACCCAATAATGCTGTGAAGTTTGAAATGTTTAGTTGTAGAAAATGCAATTAAGTAAGAATTACAGCGTGAAATGCCCAAATGCTGTCTATGCATCTTTTCTTAACCGTGTGGTATGCAGCACTTAAACTGTGAGCACATACATTTTAACACAACATTAACATCTATTTAGGCGGACAGGAAATGTTACTGCATCAGGCGACTAATCGGAATGCCTGTTGCAGTCATAAAACAAGTATGGTAAGTATGTGGAGTGCAGATAAAAATGCTGTCGCTTTGAGTTTTGTCATGAGACACGGCAACACGACGGCTGTGCCAGGAATTTCAACACTGATGTCCGACTGGGGCAGCTGTCGCAGTGCACACAAGTCTCTGATTTCACTGCTTTTCATGAACATGCAGACATGGAAAAATCTCATTTGTTAATAAAATATTGTTTCTTGTCCAGTCTTTTGTTTTATAGGACTGTCAGAGATTTATTGGGTGATTTTTATGATGGCAGGTGTCATATCCGTATTACTGGCATCACAAGGTTTTAAAAGGACTTTGGTCAAAAGAAGGTGTTTCTCTCTTACGAGAGATGTTCCTGAAGCACACGTCTCCTGCCGAGACGCCGATGCACAAGTGACTTCACCTGCTCTGTAGGTATGTGCTTCATTATTTTCGATATACTGTATAGCATCACGTTATAGTTTTATGCTATGATGCACTTTGAGTTGGGGTGTTTGGGAATTTTGTACTTTGCTAGAGCACAAGTTTCACAATAACAAAAAATACAAATATTGATAGTCAAAATAATTATCAATATATAACATTCTGCTTCTGCAGGAATAGCTCTACATATATAGAAACCTTTTTTTGTTGTAATATAATCACACTTTTACATTTCAATGTAATTTGGGGTTTGGAGGACGCCATAAACATTAACAGAGTCATATGATTGTCTGTGTGACTGCCTGTCATATAATAACCAACCTAAGCTACTTGCTTAGATTCTAGCAGAGTTATCAGCACAAAAACAAATAATTTATAAATGTAATGCCAGTGTTTTAGGGGGAAAAAAGCAGTATTATTTACAGGATGTTTGCATTTCTATTGTCTTCATTCTACTAGCTGCTGTTGGAGGTACAAGAGCGATGGAGACGTTCAGCCTGAGGAGGGCGCAGTCCTTGAAGAGCCTCGCCAGGGTTCAGGAGAGGTCATGGGACATGCCAGCTCCCACCCGCTGGGACAGAAAGTCCGTGTCGCAGCTGGTGCATCAGTAAGTCCTGCAATGTGCATAACTGTGCAGAAGTTTCTTACAAATGTTAAATACTGAAAAATCACTTTGTTTTAATAAGTGCTTCAACTCCCTCAGAGGATTATATTCGTATTTTCCTGTTCAATATAATTTGTCAGTTGTGATACTTTATTTTTTTTATCCTTTGTGTCATTCTTTTATGACGGTAATGCAGTGAGGCTTGCAGCAAATTCTGTAGTGTTAAATTGAGCTAACAATCTAGTGGTAATTATTTTTGAGTTACTGGGTGTTGATTTGGGTGTTATTTGAACACTCAAAGTGAAGAAAAAGCTCTACGGGTGGTGTTATTTCAGCAAGTCAAACTCATTGACTTTAGGCTAAGTCACCTTATACATCCCATTTACTGTGGGTCGTGCGGGAACAAGACCTACAAGAAAGAATTTTGCAGCGACAAACATGTACTATCTCGTGGCGTACTTGTTAGTGTTGTTGCCTAGGTTCGAGTCCCACTGTCTTCATTTGGGTTGGAAAATACAAACTTGTCAAGGAGTAACACTAAAACTGTGAGAAATGATCACAAAAGGAAATGAAAATAGCACTGTGGTTGAAAGTGACAACAAAACTGTGAGAAATTAATACCAAAAAAATGAGTTTGCTAGGTGACCTAACAACAACTGACTTACCACATAAACAATTTCAATCTACACTTGTAGCCCTTACTATCGCTAAAAAAACAATTCTTGTTAACTGGAAAAATAAACAAACTCTGAATATCGACCAATGGTCTAACCTCCTCATAAATCACATTTTAATGGAAAAAATATCTGCCTCAAATAAAAACCAAATATCAAAATTTATAGAAACATGGTCTACGTATATAGAATTTTTTAACCTAATTCTGGTTACTTAATTCTGTCTGTTAGCGAGAGCCACTACATCGTGATAACTTACATTGATGTGTCTGCATTTGGCAATTTATTATTATATTATATTATTAGTATGGGATTTTTTTTAATGGGCTTTAGGTGAACTGATGAATACACACACGCTCGCATGCACGCACGCACGCACACACACACACGCACATGCACATACTCACCCACATACAAAAAAAGTGTATATATATATATGTGTGTGTATATATATATATGTGTGTGTATATATATATATATATATATGTATTTAAAAAATTAAAAAAAAACTTTTTTTTATTTTTTTAAAAAAGGAGAGCAATGATGATGTCAAATCGAATGAACAATACTGAGCTCTCCTTAGAAAAAAAGAAAAAAAAACAAAAAAATGAAAGGAAATAACACTTTTAAGAGTTAAAAAATAACACTGGTAGGTGAAAGTAGATAACACTTTAAAGTGCAAAAAGTTCACTTTTATGTGTCAAATAACGCTATGGGTGTTGTAATTTCACTCCAGCAATGAGTTAAATGTTTACACTTTTGGAAGTGTAACTTAAACTCGGAACTGGTGATAACTATATAATCGCAGGGAAAGTGTTAAATTTAACACTATGGGAGTTAAATGTACACTTACGATTTTTCTGTGTATAATGTGCTAATTACCTGAAAATGTAATAACGCCTGAAAATGCATACATGTTTGCACTTAACTCGATCAAAGCATGTAGTAAAAAACAATAATGTAATAAAATTTCTGACTGAGAATGAAATAACATTTTTACTGATAATATAATACAATCCATCCATTATCTGAATGGCTTTTACTGCCTTATGTCATATATATGATCATATCCCACAAGTCTTTGTCGCAGACCAGTTCTAATCAAGGGGGCGGATCTTCCTTTAATTAACACTCTGCAGAGTTGGTTTAACACTATAAATAAATCAACTCTGTCTAATTGCGCCAACAGTGACCTCCATTTAAATCAATGTTGAAAATGCACTTTGGGGGTTGAAATCAACTCTAAAACGTTTAACACCAAAATTTTAACACTCCATTTTTTTTCCTGTGAATGTATACAAGAAGTCTTAGATTCTCAAAACACCAAATTTAGAACTTTGGACTGAAAATGAACATATAACATTCTGTCATGTTTAACATGGTCAGTTTTGAAAAAAATGGCCCATCTTAAAATGTAATAAATCCCCAATAATGTATATATCATTTCCCTCTGCTCCATCTCACCTGCTCCCAATTTTAATGCACCACACGCACACACTTGTATATAAACTGGGTGTGGTCACATCCACTGTGTAGGGGTAGAGTTCGCCAGTCGGCAAGCTTGCTAACTCAGTAACAGGGTTAGTTTTCACTAGGCACGCCAGCATGACGACCAGGACCTTTCCCCGCCGGGCCTGGGGTTCGGGGGCGCCTCCTGCCTCCCGGTGCTCCCTTCCCCCCTTCCGTTGTGTGTGGGTGGGGGGGCGCTCCGGGCTCCTGGGTTTGCTCTCCGGCCGGTGCCCCCCGCCTGCCCTGTCCTGGCCGGGGTCGACGGCTCCCCTCTTTGGTGGAGGTTTTTCATGCATGCCAGATCCACCAGAGCAGTATCTACTGAAATTCAAACACAATCTGCTCCTTGCTCTAGTCGCTGAATCGGTGGAGGCTGATGTCTGTGGATCTCACTCCGCTTCATCTATCCTTCCTTCCTTTCTTCAGTCTTTCTTTTGGTCTCTTGTGGTCTCTCTAATTTGTTGGAATATATATGCTTCTGGTTTGTAACTGTGTGTAGTAGGTGGTGTCTGGCCGATGCTGGGTTCCACTTTTCTTTCTTTTCTTTGATCCTTTCTCGGGTCTCCTGACAACTTCACGACTCTATCGGGATTCTGAAGTATTCGGTTTAGGAGAAGGGTACGGGATTTTTAATAGGTTTCAGGTGAATTAATGAGCACAAACTCACATGCGGGTACGCACATACTGATGCACAAAAAAAAAAGAAAAAAAAGAGAGAGAACAATGATGATGACATGTTGAATCGGTAAGATTACCGAATGAACAATACTGAGCTCTTTCAAGAAAAACAAATCCCCAATAATGTAATAAGTTATTACATTATCTGTAAAAATGTTATATCAGTCAGGAATTTTTATTACATTAATAGTGAAATTATTACATTATTTTACATTATTAGTTTTATTACATTTTTGATGGAGTTAAGTGTGAATCTTATTATGTTTTCAGGTGTTAAATTTTCAAGAAATTAGTACATTATGGTGCAAAGTTGCCGGCAAACGCCGAGTAGTCGATCAAAAAATGCCATGTAGAGTACTGCTGAATAATTAACATTACTGTACTACCATAAAATATAGCTTTGAATGATCAAGTCTTAAAACATTTGCATAGAATTCTATATCTTGGTTATTCTGAATTACAAGCTACAGTAAATAGAATCTTTTTGATTCAGAAACTTTGAGGTTTGAGGTACTTTGAGTTGGTATTGAATCAAGTTCACGTTTTAAACTGGAATCCACAATTTCTAATAACATCATTCAAAATGTGACAATCATCTTTTCTCCCCAGTTACCAAAGCTGTGGTGACCTAAGGAGTCAAGAAAATATGACACATAAATTGCAGGTACAACAAATGTTGCAATACAGTAATGGTGACTTGCACAAGTTGTTACAGTGTTCAATTACAGATTTCCGATATTTGTGGCAGGGCTCTGTCTAATAGTGGGTGAAAACTGTTATGAATACAATTTGAAAAAAACAAACTATCTTCCAGACATCAGACAGAATTTTAGCAGAAGGATGGAGCGGACCAGTAAACAGAGACAAAGTGGGATCTTTAAGAACCGAAAGATTGTCAAGAAGTCGCTCCATGGACGTCCTCCCTCAGAGTGAGAACACAGGTACCAGAGCTCTGTGTGTGCTATTCGAATCCAAGGCCAAGCTGCAGCAGAAGTCCAGCTGCAGCCCCAACCTCAACTCATCAGCGTCTGCAAGAAATGGCGAGAGAATAGGAGACTGCCCCCTGCAGGATCGGAGAAGTCACAACACCAGCGCTCAGGTGTGCAAATTCTGTGTATATGTAAGAAACTGAATCAGGTATACCTGTAATCTGTCGGAGGTGACAGAAGTACTCACACTTTGTAGTTAGTACAGATGTTTGCATAAAGGAACAAAACTTTGGGAAAGATAGAAATGTTAAATCTACTACTTTAATAAGTACTTCAGAAATTGGAATATAATCAAGCACTTTTTTTTTATCCTTCCTCGGGTCTCCTGACAACTTCACGACTCTAGCTGGATTCTGAAGCATTTGGTTTAGGTGAACGGTATGGGATTTTTAATAGGTTTTAGGTGAATTAATGAGCACACACTCACACGCACGCACATGCACACGCACGCACATATAAAAAAGAGAAAAAGAGAGAGAGCAATGATGATGACATGGCGAATCGATAAGATTACCGAATGAACAATACTGAGCTCTCTATAAAAAAAAACAAAGAAATGTACTCAAGCGTGTTGATTTGAAAGGGAACCACTTTGATTGACAGCCAATCAAATCAGCTGTGTTCACACCTTTGTCAAATGAGCCAAGCACCTCGTGCTAGGCACCAAAACAGAGCCCTCGGTGTTAGAGCCTAAACATACAGTACAAAGCAATGATGCAGTAATGATGTGCGAATGATGCCAGGTCACTGTCGCAAAGTCTTCCTTTAGATGACTGTGTCTGTGGTCACAGATCCTCGCACGGTGTCTGGGGATTGCCAGCATGCGGTGCTGTATTACCTCTCTTCACAATTCTCAACATTTCTACTATAGCAGAATCATTCAGCATTCATGTGCAATTGAAGTTATTGCAGTTTTTGCCATTTACTGTCAATCTAACAAATCGACATGCGTTTATGCTTACCAACAAAGACGGTTGTAGCACAAAGTCATTTTTGTATTGAAAATAAGGTCAACAGACAGACATTTCTTTACATTTTGAAATCAAAATAATCCTCACAAGTCAAATGATAGCGTCCAAAGTCCAATGCTTTTCAATGAGTGGAGAGCCTCCTTTCATTGAGTTTTGACTTGTGATGTCATTAGAGTTGCCTGGATTAGTTGCCAGTCTTACAAACAACCATTCACACTCACCTCTACGGATAATTTAGAGTCTTAATCAAACTCACATGCATGTTTTTGAAATGTGTGAGAATGCTGGAGCTGAAGAAAACCCACTCCAGAACCTGAACTGAGATTCAAACCCAGAACCTCGTGACTGTGATGCAGATTTGGCTACAATTCCTCACTGTGCTGCCTATTATTGAATCATATTTTTAAAAGAAGAATGGATCTTGGACAATTTGTTACAATTATGAAAAGAGAAAAACAATCAATTAACTCTCTATTTTCTGAACTGCTTAAATCAATTCTTAGTTTGAATAGCTTTTTAAAAGTGTCTGACTGCTACACAATTGGCAAAACATTATAAACACTTCTCAGAAATGTACTTCTACACTATTGTAAACTACAGTACAACAACAATAATAGACATACTATTACATAAATAACACTATATAACAAAGTCACGCATTATTTTCTTTGTCCAGGCTAAGTTTTGAATTGAATCTCATTAGATTTGGAAAGTATAAGTATAATGACATGTCTGGTGTCACTATGTTTCTTTTTTTTTTAACTTGGAAAAACCCCATCTAATTTTTAGGGTGGCCTCACAATAACGCAACACGGATGACAAAATACAAAACAGAGTATGGCAGCACATTACAAAAAGAAAAGTTTTACAATTGAAATGTAGAAATATTAACTCATTCACTGCCATTGACGGCTATAAACGTCAAAAATTAATTTGAACTATTTCTATTAGTTTAACATTTTTTTCCACTTTTGTTAACAAGAGTGTGAAAATGTACTTTCAGAACAGATATAAAATTTGAGATTAATTGTGAGTTAACAAAGTCATGCAATTAATTACAATTAAAAATTTTAATCGCCTGACGAGATGATTATTAAAAAATTAGGGGCGTCAGGCGATTAAAATTTTTACTTGCATGACTTCAATAGTTAACTCACGATTAATCACAATTTTTATATCTGTTCCAAATGTACATTTTCATACTCTTGTTAACAAAAGTAGAAAAAAATGTTCAACTAATGGAAATAGCTCACATTTTGGAATTTATGACGCCTACTGGCCACAGTGAACTTAAAGTGGAAGTCAACCTTAAACATTTCTTGACAATAATATTTTATATGTGACTTCACTAGTCTAAACAAGACATTCTGATTAAGGTTACATTTTTATCCATCTCAGGGAGCGGCCATTTTGCCACTTACTGTCTGAAGGTGACAACACGGTTGCTCAGTGCTCAGGTAACAACCAATCACAGCTCACCTGTTTTCTGAAGCTGAGGTTGTTACCTGAGCAACATTGATGTCATCTTCAGTGACAGCAAGTGGCAAAATGGCCGCCCCCTGAGATGGATAAAAACGACTGGCTTTTGCTACTTAACTCATATTCTACTGACACGATATTAACCAGAATACCATATTTAGACCAGTGGGGCTGCATAAGACATATTGTCCCCCCAACATTTTTGGGGTTGACTTCTCCTTTAAACACAGTATTAAGTTAAGTATTAAGTTTTCTTACTTTAAACATACTTCAATGCTCAGTATAAATCCATACAATAGACAAGAAAGTGAATGAACATGTCCATTTCCTTTTCTTCATGTTACTTATTCTAGAGGGTGACCCAGTCGGAGGGAGGAAAGACCACAAATGGCTTCCCAGAGTCCTACAACAAAGTTTCCAGTTCCAGATACTCATACGGTGAGGCCTGCTGCTCAATTTCACGTTTATACTCACAGAAATAATTATGAAGGCACACAGGCAGTATTGAATGTTCTCTATTCGAGTAGCGTGTCGTAGCCAGAAATCCCCCTCAGGGTCTGTAAAAGGTGCATGTCACCATTGGCTCAGCAGCGTTCTGTTGCCCTTGGTATGAATCAACTAAAAAAAGATGAGGATGTGGTGGTGTAAATGCATACCTATGCGTATAGCACAGCCGCTTAAGATAGGAGTGACATCGGTACTGATGGATTATGACGCACGCTTTGGCTCTATAACCAGAACATTTTTGTGCACTGTTGGTGTTTTGACACTGGCTCGTGTCAGCTTTGACCTTGTGTGAGACAAAGACTACAATGATTTGTCTGTGGATGACAACAAAAGCCCCAACATGCCAAACCTGTAAAGCGACGCAACTGCTAATTGTTATTTTTAATCCACTCCATCCCAGACGCACCAATATTCACTCATTCACTGCCATTGACAAATATAGATGTCAAAAATTCATGTTAACTATTTCTATTAGTTTAACATTTTTTCCAATTCATTTCCTTTTTTATGAAAACCTAGGAAATAAAATTGTATTTTTATAACAGATATAAAATGTGGGATTAATCGTGAGTCAATTATTGAAGTCATGCGATTAATTACAGTTCAAAATTTTAATCGTCTGACGCCCCTTATTTTTTAATAATAAAAAAATAATTAAATCAGGGGCGTCAGGCGATTACAATTATTAATTGTAATTAATCACATGACTTCACTAGTTAACTAACGATTAATCACAAATTTTATATCTATATCATACGCTTGTTCGCAAAAGTGGAAAAAAAATTTTAACTAATAGAAATAGTTCAAATGAATTTTTGACGTCTATAGTCGTCAATGGCAATGAATGAGTTAGTCCCTGTACATTTTGCTGTCCTTAAGCCACCCACTGACACGAATGGGGGCTTTGATAGGAATGACAAAATATTGGTGGGAATGGCAGAGTGAGGGGTGTCCCAGTCCTTTAGTGACTAACAGAGGTGATTGAGTCAGTCGAGTATCAACCGCCAGTCACCCACCCAAAATAGCCGCTCTTAGGTCGGGGTGGGGGCGACAGCTCTGATAAAAATCAGCTGTCACGGGCCGAGGCCAGTGAAGTGCAGAGAGTCAGTGTGGGCTGAAACACAAGAGAGGAGTCGGCCTTCATCACACATCACTGAGGCAGCAGGAGCACGAGCGCTCACTACACAGCACGAATACCAAAGGAGAAAGACCATTGGATAAAACGTCTGTGAGTAGCGGAGATTTCATTTGATTATTATTTATTATGTGGTTGGATATATGAACAATACTCAATCATTGTTAATAGAGATGACTATAAGTTAACTCTTAAATATCACAAATGATTGATGATCATGAAACAAATGTATATTTGCTTTAAATGTATACTACGTTTGATGTGCATACACTAATATAATACAACAGGCAAAATTTCTAAATATAATTCTCAGTTTTAAGAGACACCTCAAAGGTTGTAAGTAAAACAATGTGTTATCTATTTACGTAGCTTACAGAAGACTAAAATATAGAAACATCTCTCAGTATGATAGTGTATATTTAAGTGCATGAATAAATTATGAATCAAACTCACGATCAGTGAAAACTGAGCTTTATATTGTCAAATCAAGTGTTTTATGAAAACAGCTCGTGTTGACTTTCAGAATGCGCAGGTGTGGCTAATGCTGTAAGTAGGCATTGATCGGCCGATCAGAAAAAAAGAATAACTGATCACTAATTCAATGGAGCAATATATCTATTTAAACAACTTTTATATTTACTTTACATTCCACCTTCGCCATTCACAGAGTATAGGGACTATATTCCACGAGTAGCGAAAACCTATACATTATTGACGCCAAAAGAAATACATTGGGGGGGATTATTAAAAAAACAATGATAAACACTGAAGTGAATATAAATGTCTTATTTAGCGGAGCCAATCAACGATGTAATTGATTGATCGTGCAAATTAAGACTTTACATCCGATCACTAATTTTTCATAAAATGCAAAATATCGACTGAACCCGATCAGATCAGTGTAAAGTCTAGTGGTGAGCAACAATGGTATGTGTGTGCTATTTTTATTTTTTTATTCTCTTTTGAAAAACACAAACACTTGAGTACAGTATCATTTCCCCAAGGAATGTCCAGTATTGTACTAGGAATTTTAAATCAGCACCATTCATAAAAGCAGCATAAAAAGACATGCCAAAGTTTTACTGCAAGTGTCTGGAGTACAAAAGTGGTAAAAGTACTCACACTCTATACTTGAGTAAAAGTAGAGATTTAAAGAAAGACTGTAAAATTAGTAGTACTGATTCAACTCCTGTATTTTTTTAAAAGTAAAAATGTACAGACTCTAAAGTACAAAAGGAAAAACTGAAAAATCATTTTCACTGTTAATTATATGCAACATTATTTTCCCGCTTTCATTAACTTAAAGAGGAAGTCAAATCAGAAATGTTATTGACAATAATATGTTTTATGCGGCCCCACTAATCTAAACACGGCATTCTGATTAATATTGTGTTTGTGAAATATGAATAAAGCAGCAAAATCCACTTGCTTTTATCTATCTCAGGGAGCGGCCATTTTGCCACTTGCTCTTGAGTGAAAATGACATCAGACTTAATCAGGGCTTAGATAATGACCAATCACGGTTCACGGTTGTGTTCTGGGCTTGGTCATGCGACGTTCACAAGCTGAGCCCTGAGGCACTGTGATGTCATTTTCAGTCCACGGCAAGTAACAAAATGGCCGCCCCTGAGATGCTTAATTCATAGTCCACTGATGAAATATTAATCAGAATGTGGGGTGCATACAACATATTGTAAAATTTTTTTTTTGATTGTCTTCCCGTTTAATAAGACTGCTTAACCGAGATGTTGTCATTCTCTATTTACATTATCATCCGCAAAAGTTGAAAAAAAACAATGAGCCTCTTTTGACGACCTAAGGTTTAGAAAGTACATTTCTTTTTTCCAGTAGTGCAAGTAAAAAGTCATCAGATAAATGAATAGTAACAACTTGCCACCACTGCTAGTGTAGCACACCATGGTGGTCTTATGTAGGTGTTATATGGTTGGTCTCCTGGCAAAGTGGTTTTCATTACAGTCTGCGAATGTGGAAACAATCACAAACAGCTGATGGGTTGGGAAGGCGGTGCCCAAGAGAGAATACCAACCACATTTCGCCATCATTTGTACAGCTGTTAGCTAGCCACAACACCCTCACATTACTGCACCGCTAATAGCTACTCCTCATTCCTTGAGAATGAACCCTGATCAAATACACGTCCGCAGTAAATTGAAAAACTCTTTTTGTACAGTATCATTAGTCATGATTGCACTTTACGAACGAGCAATTCATCGGTCTGTCATACGAGTGTGAATAATTACACAAGTTGACCTCTCAGCGTCGCTCGCTGCCTCATTCTATCTGCTCACCCATCTATGAAAATGTTTTAAATCCGGACTGGTGAGAGGCGCCAGCTTGCTGCTCAGGCCTTTTGTCCCGCTCGGGCTTACTGTGTGAAAAGAGGAGGTGTGTCCAAATGTGGCCATGACTTACAGCTGGAGAGGATATAATTCATAGCATAAGCTGTTGATGTTATCCACCTCACAACTATAAATACACGTCTGAATCTTATCGCCACAAGTGTTGTGGTGAAATTTGTCCTCGGGTTAAGAGTAGGATCCATTTCGTGCATTTCCTGAGGTCAGTTGGTGGCATTCTTTCAGGTCAGGTGTTGATCGTTTGATGGCACGGAGCTCACATGAACAATGTGCAAACAATCTGTGTCATTGCAGCTGAGCTAGCAGTTGCTGCTGTTGTTTTTTTCCGCCTCTTCTTGGGCATCAGTCGATCGTTGCTGTTGACTCCGGCAACACGTGGGGGACATTTTTTTTTTGTCATGTCAGTTGTTACAAACACAATTCTCAGAAGCCTGTGTAACAAAAAAATCCGCCTGATACTTCAAGTTGCTTCAAAACTCAATACAAGTGCTAAACTCTAAAGGAGGTCTGCGTTATTTTCAATTGATTGTGTGGAAGCAACATAAACTGATAGATTAGAGTCCATTTAAAGCCTCTATAAATACATGCACTATGGACATCACCATAAATGAACACACAGAAGTGTTGCGTAAACTTGAATTACTAATAACTATTCCTGAGAGGTTTCCTCATTCGTTCCTTTTGTATTATTTTTTGCAGATGACAAATATAGCACATTCGCATCGCTGAGCAAGAGTGGCATCCTAACAACACAAGCCAGCAACAGGATATCAACTTGCTCCTCTGTCAGAGACAGGTCAGCTCTCTATCTGTCAAGAGCAGCATCCATTGACTCCATTGGACGTTCAACACAACCGGTAAGTTCCTGAGATGCTTCTCATTCCTCACCACACTTTGGGCCCACGGCATTCAATAGGACGTGAACACTGTTTTCTTTCAAATGGAGCGCTTCCACATTTTCAATCTACATCTCTCTGTCACTGTTATAATAGCAATGAAGGGATGATTTGTTTTAGGGCTTTGTTTGTTTGAGTTAACATCATATCTTAACAATTCTGTTTCTCAACAGGGATTGATTGCTACATCAGGGACAAGGATTAAAAGCAACAAGGTACTTTTTGAGTGTATTTTTGTTTGCTTTTGAATGTGTGTAGTATAACGGACCCTGTGCTTGCTTCATTTTTACTTTGGGGTAACACAGTGCATAGTACAAAAAAAATCTAATAATTTACAGTATATTTCTAATAATATTAATCAAGAGCATAAGAGAACAAAATTATACTAGCTTTTATGATTGTTTTCAAATCACAGTAACATGTACATAAATCATGCACATACAATTTTATTAATTAAAAAAAAAAGCTAAATAATAATCATTATTGTTGTTGTAATAAAAATCTTTCATTTATTTACTCTATGTATCAAATTAAATTATGTAACATAGAAATTATAGAACTTTACATGATAATTGCACAAAAATTCGAACAGAAAAAGCAGTGGTTATTACGTGGAAACTCACCAGCTAGCTTTTGCTGTGAATCGCATGAGAACTATAAGTACAAATTCTGCACCAGCGAATGTGTACCATCTCGTGGCATAGTGGATAGAGTGCTCACCTGAAGGTGCTCAGTCATGGGTTCAACTATCGCTCTATGCATTTTTATTTTATTTTTTATTTTTGGCTGTGTTCTTGCAGTCAGTTGGGAGTTGGAAATGATCTGATGAACTTGATTTGCCCTCTAAACGTTTGAAAGAACGTTTCAACAGTTCATTGTCTCTCTCGGAGCTGAACAGTCAAATTTGCAACAGATGTTTGAATCATGCATCAATCAATGCATTTCTGGTTAAATTACAATTGATATTGGATGATAATTAACAATTGATCAACAGTAGGATGCAACAGAGATACAGAGAGACTGGAGGAGTCACAGAAAGGCATACATGTGGACACCCATGGGGGGGAAAAAAATGTACGTTTTTGCATTAATATCCTTGATAGAGAACCGCAAGTTGTGAAAACGTTGGACAGTTGCACATGTGCATTCAAAAGTTTAGAGAAGGTCAAATTGAGCTCCCCTGTAAAGGTTATTGTGCCTTGAAGGTTCGTCATAAATTTCCCTCGAAGATTAATATCTCTAACTTGTATGTTAAAGAGAGCTAATAAAAAAAAAAAGACAAACAGTTTTTGAAGAACGCCTTTGCTCCACTAATAGCTGTGTGTAGTGTTTTCCTTAACCTTGGTGTGACGAGGATGGTTTGCAGTGACAAACATCAAGTGAGCATACAGGAAGGTAACGTATGACTTGACTTACATACTAATTGCATGCCATTTAAACATATCTCCATCTAGTCTAATATTGGTTGTACTGAATGAGTACTGACATTATTGGATGCTCTGTTTTTGTTTTCTTTCATTTGAAGATGGCTGAGACAGCTAGGAAAGTCACAGTTTCTGAATCATCTCATGATGAAGACGATCTTCCTCTCCCACCACCACCACCTCCTCCTCCTGTGCCCGCAAGGCCCCTTGACTATGAAGGGTCCTCAGCATTAAGTAGCCTCCCTATGCCGCCGCCTAAAGAAACCTTTTCCACATACTATCAGCAAAGGCAGAAGAGTGAACTGAAGAGGCTCTTTAAACACATCCACCCAGACATCAGACATCTTGGTGACGCTGTGGATGATGACATAATGAAGGCGATGCAGCCGGCGGACACTGAGGCAACAGATGCAGAATATCAGGGTGAAGTACAGTCAATGAGGTGGATCTTTGAAAACTGGAATCTGGATACTATTGGGGATCCCCATGCAACCAAGAAGCTGCTGGATGAGGAGGACTTCACAAGTGGAAATGTCAGAGGCACCTCCTCCGTGTTTGAGCACTGTGATAACAGACCTCAAATTTCAGAGGCATTTGCAAACAGGCAGACTTCCGTCAAAGGGGACGTGAGAACATCTACCTGGCTCTTTGAAACAAAGCCCTTAGATTCCCTTAACAAAAAAGACGAAGGAGAACTGGTTGAAGCCGTGTTGAAGGAGCCCATCCAGCCAGGAGATGTCAGTGGGACACGTCTTCTTTTTGAGACCAAACCACTAAGTGACTTTGGCCGCTGTAACTCCATAGAGGACAATAACTTCTTGAAACTGATGTCGGAGCTCCAGGAAGAAAAAGGAGATGTCCAAAAGACTGTGAAACTCTTTCAGGCAGACCCGAACTGTGCTATTCGAGACAAAATTGGCAATATCCATACAGTGAAATCCATCTGCAGGGAGGAGATCAACAATGGACACACGAGCAGTGCTCGTTGGTTATTCGAAACCCAGCCTTTGGACATGATCAACGAGAGAAGCGATGGCGTGAAAATAATTCGGGGCATATCTCTGGAAGAGGGAGACAGAGGCGGAGTGGACAGAAAGAGGTGGATGTTCGAAACCCAGTCTTTTAATGCTATAACGGAGGTTGCAGAAGTGGACAAGTTCAAGAGCACATTGGCTGAGTGCACAACAGAGGCTGACGTCACCAACAAGACGATGCTCTTTGAGATGCAACCACTGGCAACACTGCGAGGAAACGCAGAGGAAAGGATGTTGGAAAAGGACACAGTTATTGGAGGAGATGTCAAGACATCGCTTTGGCTGTTTGAAACTCAACCCATGGAGACTCTAAATGATAGCTATGAAGTTGGCTGTTTAAAGAAAATAACCCTTTCCGCTGATGAACAAGGAGCGATTAGAGACAAAAAAATCATATTTGAGGGCCGTGGCACCGAAAAGAGCTCCTCGGGAAAACAACAAGTGATTGAAAGGGGTGATGTCATGGGGTTCAAGCAACTTTTTGAAACGATTCCTCTAAGTAAAATTGCTTATCGCAATGAGGAGAGTAACAATACATCAGGAAATCAAATTCCTGAGAATTCTACTTTGTATGCTATCAAAGACAGTTCTGGAAATCTCCACAAGATAACAACTGTCAGTCGTGAGGAGTGCATCAAGGGAACGGTCCAGAACTACAAGTGGATGTTTGAGACCAAGCCTTTACACGAACTAACAAAAGGAAAGGAAAATGTTGAGGTCATCAAAGGCATCACAAGAGAGGAGGACACAATGGGTGATGTCAAGTTGGCAAAGTGGCTGTTTGAAACCCAGACGATAGATGGAATTCATTCCAAGTTCAACCAGATGGAGCCAAGTGGTTCTGTTGGAGCCCAGCCTTGTAAAGGTGATGTCAAGGCATGCAAATGGTTATTTGAGACACAACCGATGGACGTTTTGTATGACAAATCAGAGAAAGTGAATGACAAAGAGACCATTGATAGCTCAAGCGTTAAGTCGATGACATGGCTTTTTGAATCACAGCCATTAGACAGCATAAAAGATGGCGAGGAGTACAATCTAAACCTCTGTACCACCATACAGGATTCTGTCAAATCCAAGACTGGTGTTCAAACAGTCAAACATCTTTTTGAAACAGAGACCCTGGACAGAACAAGAAATAACCAAACAGAACAAGACCTGAGATGCGTCAGCCAAGTTAACTTTCAGTCAGGAGACGTCTCAAGAGTTAAAGAACTTTTCGAATCCCAGTCCCTTGATGAAATCGGATCAGAAATGCTGATGACTTGTGACGAACACAATGACGACGATCAAATCCAGAAAGGATCTGTACACAAATTCACTTGGTTGTTTGAGAACTGTCCCATGAACACAATTAACAAGGACAACGATGATGCAAACGTTGAGAAACCCAGTGAAGCTGTGAGCGGGGATGTCAAAAACAAAAAGTTTATTTTTGAAACCTCATCACTGGACAAAATCCACGATCAGCCTCTTGAACAGAAGTCTGTCAGTTTGGAACAGCTGGAGAGTGATGTGGATGTGAAGTCCAGCACCATGATGTTTGAGTCCCTGCCCCTGTATGCCATAAGGGACAAGGAGGGACAGTTTCATGAGGTGACAACTGTGAAAAAGGATGAGGTCTTAAGTGGTGACGTGAGAGGAGCCAGATGGATGTTTGAGACGAAGCCCCTGGAGGCCATCAAGGCAGAGAATGAAGTTTATGTGATCCGAGCTGTCACTCAAGAGGATGTCGAGAAAGGAGATGTCAAATCAGCCAGATGGAAGTTTGAGACACAACCACTGGACTCCTTTACTACCAGAGAAGAACCTTCTGTTAAGGTCACTGAAGACGTTGGGGGCCGCAATGTGCAGTTGAATAAAAAGATTTTTGAATCCGAGGAATCAAACAATACGTTTGTAAGAATGGTTAGCGTCACTGACGTTCAGCGGGGAGATGTTAGGACCTCCACCTGGCTCTTTGAGAATCAAACAATTGACAGCCTCAGGGGAGAACCTCAAGAGCAAGGTCCAGTTAAAACAGTCCACAGAGAAGACAGCCAGAAAGGAGATGTGAAACGCTGCACTTGGCTGTTTGAATCACAGCCACTTGACAAAATCAAGGAGCCAGAAGAAACATCTTTCCAAGGTTCGGAGGAAATCATCCCAAAAGCAGACGTGAAGTGCACAACCTGGCTTTTTGAAACAACTCCACTGGACAAAATCACCTCCAGCAGTGTTTCTGACACCATGTCACTTTTAAGTGAATTGAATTTAGTTATTTCAAGTGGCATAATAATAGAAGCAAAAGAAGGTCAAAATGTTACCATGGCAAAATTCAGTCGGGAAAGCACACATGAAGTCCAAATTCAGAAAGAAGAGGTTGTTGAAGGAAATCTCCGAAACATCATCTTACAACTCATACTTAAACCAAGCAACACACAAGTTACGCTTCTTCGAGAAGTGGAAAATGGAAACGTGAATACTACTGTAGTCCAACTTCCAGTCTGTCAGTCAGCTACAGCTACTGCTATTGATCGGGATCAAATACTTCAAAACGTTGTTCAGATGATTGACGAACTACTTACCCAAGGTAACAACTTCAAGAAAGGAATCCTAATGCAAGAGACCACTGGTGGACAAGTGGACATGTCTATCTATTCACTTTTAAGCCATAGTGAAATGGAGACTCCAAGTCAAGTTATTGAAAGAGGAGATGTGAAATCCGCCATTGGAAATCTGTTATCAACTGCCAGCAGTCCAAGGATAGCGACAACATGTAGAATAGATGAAAATGAAAAGGGGAATGTGAACTTGTACAAAAGCTGCATCGAGAAAGGAGATCTGCACTACCTGAAAAGTCTTCTTTCTGAGGCATCAGAAGATGATGTTGATCACAAAACTCTTGGCAAGGATCAAATTGAGATTATACAGGGCGATGTGAGGGAGGCAAAAAGAAGTCTCTGCCAGCAAAAGGAAGCGGCAGAGCGAACTATTTCAGATGTTCTGCCAGGGGATGTGAAGAACACCAAAAGGGTATTTTCATCAGAATGCTCATTCATTGCTGAAAACTGCATTCCACGGGATGAAATCATTCCTGGGGATATTTCAACAGCAAAACAACAACTTGCAGCAAAGCAATCAGTCGTGGTTGAAAAAGAGGAAATTGTGGCTGGGGACATCAAGGCATCAATGGAGTCATTAGAACGTGCAAAGCAACAGAGCATGAGCATAGAACGGGAGAACATTACACCTGGAACTATTTATGACATGGACTTGTCATCTAAGTGCCCGCAAACAGAAGCAAGTCAAGTACAAAGAGAGACAATCCTATCTGGAGATGTGAAGGCGGCAAAAAAGTCCCTGCAACTGGCCAAGCAGCAAAGCATGCAAGTAGAGCGACAAGTCGTTGCTCCGGGAAAAATATACAACCTGGATGTCTCTGTCCAAGAAGGAAGCTCTGTGGTGGTTACGCAATCATCTTCGACCTCCAGAAGCCACCCAATCAAGACTTGTCCAAAGGTCAGTGATGCCGTCAAAGATTTGGAAAGCCATGTTTCCTTAGACACTTGCCAACAGGGAGACAAACCCCGTAGTGTAGTTGTAACAAATTCGAGTGCACCACAATCACCTTTTGTAAGTTACGAGTGTAATGGCGTGACAAGCGAAGATGGGCCACAAGATGTTTTTAAAGGAGATATAAAGTCAACAATTAGATCTCTGCAGAGTGCAGCAATGGAGCAAAGGCTCCCAGATAAAGAAGCCATTGTAAGAGGTAATGTCCATCTCGCATTGCAATCACTTGAGAAGTCTAGTGTAAATGTCTCCAAGGGAGACTTTAAATCAGCGATGCTTTACAGGAATTCAGGGAGATCTTGTTCAGAGAACAGCAAAGCTGTTCACAAGCAGAGTGTTGCGGTGTCTATGCCTCCATCTGACACAACATTGTTTCCTTCAATTTCAGTAACGTGCGAGGGGCAACCGTCCATCACAGCACAGAACTCAACATGCTACCCGCTAGAAAATGGAGGCTCTAAATCGTCCAGTTCTGAGGTTGGAACTGCCCCATCACGCCTGATAAAGAAACCGCAGAACCTGAAGCCAGCTTTGCCACCAAAGCCACAATGGACTAAACCAGCGGCCATAGATGATCCGAAGTTGTCACCTGCCATTAAAAGAGAGCCAGTTTCTCACCAAATTGCCAAACATAACACTCAACTTCCAACAGGCAAGTTTGTTGATGATACAAGATCAAACTGCCAAGTGACAAAGTCAAATACCACTGAATTGGAGATGGAGAGAAACGTCATACAGAAGATTAATGCGGCCGAAGAGATACAAAAGTGCATGAAAGATTATGAGGACAATTCCAAGCATGAAACGAACATGAGCTTGAAGGCTGCATTCAATAACTTTGAGAGAACGAGCAGCGGGAACCGGAACAAAAAAGCCAAAAGCCCCAAAAACGTCCTAAACATCAAAGATGAAGTGAAAAAAACAATCAAAAACACAAGCACTGCTGAAAACAAACAAATCTGCAAGAGTGACACGTCCGAGACAAACAGTGCGGCGAGTGCGTGCCAAATAACGAAAAACACAAACGACAATGAAAATAAAGTTGTTTTAAGACAGAAGAAAGTCAATGAGACTGAAAGCCAGCGACGACAAAGGCTTTCTGTCCACCTGGATGAGATCATGAAGGGAAACGTGAAGGCAGCCATGGAAATATTTGAAAATATGCGGAAACGAGAGGAACTCAAAGGAATCTTGTCTCAGGTGCAAGAGATAGAAGGAGAAAGCACAAATGCAGATGTTAGCTCATTAAAGACATTTTGTAATGATGTCCCTGGTTGGATGGTATCATCAAGAGAACATTCAAAGCAAAGCAAAGTTGAGGCACAGGATGATGACCTAGAAAGTGTTTCTTCGGTTGAAACTGCATTTGAAGATTTGGAAAAAGCGAGCAAGGAAATAATGCACCTGAAGGAGCAAACTTTAGCCAAGCTTCTTGACATTGAAGAAGCCATTAAGAAAGCACTGTACTCGGTGTCCAACCTGAAATCTGAGGCCGATATTGCAGGGTTGTCAGGACTTTTTGGTGAATCCTTGAAGTCAGAGCAACATGTTCAACCTGCCAGCAATATCAGGAAAATCAGCATTGTGTCAAGCAAGGCCAAACCAAGTCAAGGACAAGACGCAAGAATTCACCCCAGTGACTCTCGTCTTCCCACACACGAAGCGACCAGGCAAGCAAACAAGTTGGTTAGACAGTCATGTTCCCAGTCGTCACCCTCGTTTATATCCATCCATTCAGCTGCCAGGAAGCCCGCTGAACAACCGAAGCCCACCATGTCCACATTCAAACCAACGCCAGAGAGGAACGCTCAAGGGGATCCGACCCAAGGGTCTGGTCACAGCCCAGCAAAGCGCAACGTCAGCGTGCTCGAGGTGCAAACAGTTCCAGAGGAACCTGCAGGAATAATCGGCACGAAGACTGTCAGTGAAACATACAAAGAGACAGACGGCTTTGGCAACGTTTTTGTATCTTCTGTAACGTCAACATTTGTCACCAAACAGTCTGATAATGAACCAGCTGCTGTTTTTGAGGTGGTAGGAGGGCCAAGCACATACAAAGTCATGACATCGCCATCACTGCAAAGATGTAGTCGCCCTCCTGACGACAAGAAGCCGAGTAACACCAATGAGAAAGGGGAAGTGTTTGTAACGTTTAGCCAAGCAAAGGAAAAACAGTGAACAAACTCATCTCTTGAACAGACCAAGGAATTCCATTTGTGTGATCAGGTTTTGTTGATCATGAAAAATATCTCATGTAGTGATGAAGATGTTGCCTTTTTATTGAAGAAACTTTTGTCTTAGAGATTTTATACTGTAACCATATTATATAAAATGTTTAATTCTTTTGAATGAAGCAAAAATAGCAGATACCGTAAGGTTTTGTGTAAAATGTTCAATAAATTACAGTTTATGGAAACACTTCCCAGTGCCCTATGTTTTCTTTAAAGGACATCCAGAATTATTATTATAATCACCATCATCATCATCATCATTATTATTATTCATTTATTATTATGCTCATTCATATGACTAAAACAAAGAGAACATGTGTAGACATTTTAGATTTTTTTTCTGTGTACATTCATTTAAAAAACCCACTACTAATTTCTTCTTTTATATTTTTTATGATACATATATATTTTTACATTAACTTCATATGACAAAGTCCTACACAAACACAATGGTAAGTTGATTGTATAGAAAAGCATTATTTATGTTGTTAGTATATGCAGTATTTAAACAGAATATTTTCGGTTGAAAAACTTCCTGTGCACAACTTTTGGAACTGCTACAGCAAATGTGTTCGATTTATTCTGCAGTCTTTTAATTTAAGACAGCAAGCTAGTTTGGCTTTCTCTAGTTAGAAGCTATCATCAAGACAGAGCAATTACAATTACACACTAGACCAGCCCTTCTTAAATACGGAGGCTGTCCCACCTTGGGGATACGGGGTGCTGCGTGACCCCAGAAATTTTTTTTTTACTTATGAGAATAAAGTGTAATTGCACATCCACTACAAGAGGTGGCAGTGGTCCTCTCTTTGTCAGAGATTACAGTACGCCAGGGGTGGGCACACTCGGTGCCTTAAATGCCGGAGTCCTGCTGATTTTGGATGTTTCCCTTCTCCAACACAGCTGATATATGATTAGCTCATCAGCAATGTCTGCATAAGCCTGATAACGATCCTGTTGATTGGAATCAGCTGCGTTGGAGCAGGGAAACATCCAAAACCTGAAGGACTCCAACCCTGGAGGACCGAGTTTGCCCACTACTGCAGTACGCAATGATTATAGCTCCCCTGCAGAGGTATACTTACAACAATTTTATAGACAAATGATGCTATTTATAGTCGTGGCAGCGAATTGGGGTGCAAACAAAAAATAATTAAGATGCACTGCACTAGATCATCTTTTTTTTGTCAGTACTGTATACGATACATATGCACGATCACAATGCAGTCATCCATTTACAGTTGAAGGACGCATACTGTGCATTATTTTCACCGTTCCCAGGTGTTTCTCTGACACGTTTTTATGAAAATAAATGCATTGAGCACATTCCAGATGGCTGTTGGCCATCTCCTCTTGGGTGTGGCTTGATATCAGTAAACGTTGTGACCGCCCGCTAGCTTCTATTTGCGGAAGCAGAGTGCAGCCTGTGAGTGACCTTAAGACAATAAAGCATTTTTAAGTCATGGAGGCAGCAGCTCAATTGCTGTATTCCGTGTGTATGGTGTCTCGACATTTCGACAAACACAAATAGAACACTCGAATAAGTGCAGCTTATCAGATGCTAAAGCAATTAGCTAACCTGTGCACCAAACAAAATCCTATGCAACTCTGCTTACCACATGCAAAGCCACCATGGGCTAACTTTGGTTAGTTTCTTTCTTAAATGGGCGAGCAAGCAGTCCAAAGACAGTTATTTGTATATACAGCAAAGGAACATTTTCAATATTACTCTATATCCACTTTAAGTGTTTGTGGAAATGAAAACAGAACATTTAGGTCTTATAATGTTCCTTTGTTGTTATGCGACCTTGTCTCCATTATTTACAGTTCTCGTCACCTGTCAAGGAAATATGCTCAGCCTGTTTGACACCAGTGTATCCAATGGAAAAAATGGTGGCCAATAAACTTATCCTGCACAACAACTGCTTCTGCTGTAAACACTGTCAGAAGAAGCTCAGGTAAGCTGTTTGACCATTTCGTTAGCATTTCACTTATACTCCAAAGTAATTCAGGCTTTTCCCTTTTTTCCAACTACAGCGTTCACAACTATTCCTCTCTTTATGGCGAATTTTACTGCATGTCTCACTACCAACAGCTTTTGAAAAGAAAGGGAAATTATGATGAGGGATTCGGGCACACGCAGCATAAAGACCGCTGGCTTCAGAAAGATAAAGAAATAGATGAACCCGACACCACACCTGCACCAAAAATGATGAAAAGCAACTCAAACACGCCCACTGTCTCCAGAGAGTCGTCCGCTGACGTGTTTGTCACAAAGTCCCGCGAAAGTGAGATGAGGCATTGCAGTCGGGCTGATATCAGGGGAAAACTGAAAATTAACTGGCCACCAGAGAAGAAGAAGCCTCTTTGCCATGTAAACGCACCAAGTTTGAAACAAAAAGATAAGCCCGCGACGTTTATACATGCCAACGTGTCGGAAATCAGGGCCAAACCTCAGACGATGGAGAGTACCTCAGAGAAGGCAATCTTCAAGGAGCCCAAATTCAGGACTGGTGCCACAAAAAACAAACATTTTCAAGACAACAATTCCCCAAAAGCCCTTGACTTGCCTTTTCCTTTGCTTGAAAAAGATAACAGTTTGTCAAATGCAAATACGAAGCAGGCGGCAGCTGTACCCACCGACAGATCAAGCTTGAATACGGCATCAAACAAACTGGATCCCACTTTGAAGAAAACAAGGAAATCTGTTTGGTTTGCACCGAATACTGACATTTCTCACGATGATCCGCTGCCCGACTCAAGTCAAATGGCCTCAGCAGATACAGAGGAGGATGTCACTGAGCTCCATGTTAAAACATACAATCATGAAAATAATCATTTGGACAAAAATGACCCCGACCAGTCAAGTGAGCTCAGAAAAATACAGCATGGACAAAAGCCCGGAAGAGAGGCAACCACTGAGGAGGCTGATGTCGGGAAAAGTCCACAAACTGAGAACAAAAATGATGAACAGACAATTCTTGGTGACTCAAGCGATGATGTCAAAGACAATTCCTCTTGTGTCTCACAAGAATTATCTGATAAACTGGACAAAGAGTTTGAAAAAGCAAATCCTCTTACAGAACCAAAACCAACTGAAAGCTTCACTGAAAGCAATAGACGTAAGGACGACCAAACAAACTTAGCAAAAGAACACAGTACCAACAAACAAAGGTCAAAGGTCAAATTAGGATCTTGGTCCAAAGGAAGAAGCCCTTTGTCAAAACTCTTTTCTGTGCGTGGCACTGAAAAAACTATCAAGACCGAAGCAAAAAGTGTCAAGAAAGCAGATGGTAATCCTTCTGTTGGACTCTTTCAGTCGTCCTCAGACAAGAATGAAGACGCCAATGAACGCAAAACGCACACTGATGATCCAAATACAGCTGCGGTCAATCCCCAGGAAGGTGACGATGACACTGAAAACACACGACTCGCTTCTTACTCCGACACGCTGGATAGCAGCAAAGACGCAGAGCCAGAGATCCTAAGCAGTGAAACAAGTGAGAGCCCACCAGATTTGGTCCAAACGGAGACCAACAAGCCGCCAGTAGCTGATGCTGAGACAGCTGACCGCAATCATCTTTCTTCCATTGACATTGATCAACAGCAAGCTGGACAAAACACAGCTCCTACCGTCAGTTCTGCTGATCCACCATTTACGAAGACCAATCAAGAAAAAGATGAGCTTGATAATGCAACAAAACCCAAAGAAGAGACTCCTGACCACAACACATGTTTTGATGTCATCGAAGAAACTACTACGCAAGCTAGTCCTAATCCTCTTGACCAGTTTATTTCCCAGGAGAGTTTGGGGGATATGTTTTCACTCACAAATGATACATCCTCTGAGAGTGTTTGCCTGCTTGACACTCAGCCAGGATCGACCCAAAGTGAAGTCCTTGGATTGGTCAAGCAAGTGACTGCCCCAGATTCCGTCTGCCAGGCTAGCAATCAAGGCCTGGTAACTTTGACAACAAACAGCCTGACACCGATTCAAGAGTTGGATTTTGACTTATTCATGTCAAATAGCAGCTTGCTCAGCCAACAACCTGTTAATAGCCCACCGGCCGCCAACGCTGTTGATGTCATCGCAGCGGGTGAAAGGCCAACGAGTGCAGAGGTTCTCAGTGCTAGTCCAACGAATGGGCTGCTTGACTGCGCTACAACACCCGCTGTTGGGCCGTCACCCCAGGAAGATCTTTTCTCTCTTGACATCTTTGCATCCGAGGCACCGTTGCTGCCCAAGTCCCAAGAGTCAAGTGATGGAACTTCTTCTTTGGACTGTGGAATGGAAATAAACAATCCTGAGCAAACTGTAGAGAATGCTGTGACACACAGTAACTGGATGGATGATTTACTTGGATAAGTGAAGAGATCAAAATGTAATCATAGATGTGTGTATGATTTTATATGAGTAATGGGCTTAGCAAGAAAACCAAACTATTATTTTGATCTGTAATTACATTTGTAAGAAAATTGACATTTTATTAGATATACTGTATATTATTTGATTATTATTTTTTACCCTAATTTTACATTAGCTAACAAATGATTTAGTTTACAAATATTTGCATTTAACTCATTTACTGCCATTGACGGCTTATGAAGGAATTTAAAGGAATTTTGTCCTCTTTGCGTGTTCCAAAAATTAAGATAGATTTAATGTAAGAAAAATACACCTTTTGCAAAAATGATTTAATAAAAAACAGAGAATCTCTGGACAGATAACAGCTTCCGATTACATCACTTAAAAAACGTGGGATTTCAGAGCGTCAAATGTGTCTTCTTCCGGGTGGTGGATGGCTTTTATTGTTTTAGGACCTCCCCTCTTTTATTTGTAGACAAAACATATCTCAGTACTTTTCCAGAGCAGATGGCGTAAACAAGGTCAGATCTCGGTGTATGTATTCGGGACTGAATATGTTATATAGTTGAAGGATCTATTTTTCCCCATAACAACATCTCACAAACAAGTTGAATCAAATTCACGGTGGCCGTGACTGATGAAGAAAGTAAAAAGTGTGTGTGTGTATTATTTCAAAGCAAATTCTGTTTTCATGACCGAGATGTCCGTGTACAAATAAAACAAGGAATTTTGGACCAATCAGTGTATACCAGCCTAAGGAGTGTGTGTGTGTGTTTTTGAGACAAATTCTGGTTTAAGGGCTAAATGTGCTTTCACACAAAACGCTGAGAAGGAACTTTTTTAGACTAAATAGTATGACCCAGTTTAAGGTCATATTATACTGAAATCAACACCATCTGCTCTGCACAGGACACAAAATATTTCGTAACAATAGTTGATATATGAAATTAGGTATTAAAAATGTTATATCTTTCACTATAGACGTCAAAAATTCATTTGAGCTATTTCTATTTAACATTTTTTCCACTTTTGTTAAAAAGAGTACGAAAACCTAGAATTGTTTTTATTGTACATTTAGAACAGATATAAAATTTGTGATTAATCGTGAGTTAACTATTAAAGTAATGGGATTAATTTTGATTAAAATTTTAATCTCCTGATGCTCCAAATTTTTTATCTTTTCTTTTTCTTTTGAATTCATTCACTGCCATTGACGGCTATAAACGTCAAAAATTAATTTGAACTATTTCTATTAGTTAAATTTTTTTCCCACTTTTGTTAACAAGAGTTTGAAAACCTAGATTTTTTTATTTTTACATTTAGAACAGATATAAAATGTGTGATTAATCGTGAGTTAACTATATGAAACCACGCGATTAATTACAATTACAAATTCTAATCGCCCGATGTCCCTAATTTTTTTTTATTATTTTTTATAAAACTTCTCTTAAAAAAAAAAGAAAGAAGAAAAGATAAAAAATTAGTGGCGTCAAGTGTTTGAAATTTAGTGTAATTAATCGTGTGACTTCACTCGTTAATTCACGACTAAAAACAACAAAAGATTATTAAAAATTAGGCGTCAATGGCAGTGAATGAGTTAAGAAATGCAATCATTGAGTAAGCGCAAGCAAGGAAGTAATAATGTATGAAATCATGTGAAAATTAAATGTCTTGAACATACAATTCATGATTGTAATACTAAATGGATAAGCATCCAGTATTTCAATGAAAACATACTTTATTTAAATATTTTTAGTTTGACCCTTGCGTAGGTTTTATGATGTCATTGTGGTAATTCTACATCACTTGTACAAAGTACAAAAATCAAAATCAACCTGGAAAGGTTGTAAAAATTATTGGTTGCCAATGTTGGTGAAAATAAAATAAAATTTCAGTTATACTTTTATCACATATGACTAACAACTGCAATTAAAGAGCATGTTGCACTACGATGCATTCTTGAACGCTCATTCATTTCACAATTTTTTGTACTTTGAAATATTTGTACTATCACGACACACACCACACAAAGCATTGTCTGTTATCACAAGTTAATATAAAAGGATAAATGGGGGTAAACAAAACATGAAGTTCCATTAAGGCAAGTGGTGCCAAGTAACCAAATATTTGTTGACGACGCTTACCTTCTTCAACTGGAAAAAGTTATTGGTACTTTCTATTCCTTTTTGTCAAAATAGGCTCATTTCTAACCACCGCAGATGATGCAACCGCTGTTGAGATCTTGACTGAAGATCTTGTAGGTGGAAAAAACAACAGGACCAACAGTGACATGGTCAAACGAAGCAGCTGACGATGACGCAACCATTTTGGGGAAGCAAGACATTCCCCATCCATGGCTTTAATTTAAGAGATTTTTTTAAAGGGGGGGGGGGGGGGCTCGTGTAATGCGGTGCTTCTGACATTCAAAAATCTCAAGCTCATTTAGCATTTGTTGTTTAGCTCATGCAGAACACATCAGTTCAGACAGTAAAAATCAATTTTTAATTCTTAAAGCCACTATGTAAAAAATGACCACTAGCGGTTGCTATAGCATAGAAAAATGCAGCCACACCCACTTTCTTGAAAGACAGAAAGTCTGGTTTCCAGGTTAATGTACTGTATATGCACGTTAAAAGGTAAAATACAAATGACTCTGGATGGATGGAAGCATTTTATATACGACACCCCTTTACATAGATTTCAATCATTTTAAATGACACTTCAGAAGGAAAACTGCAACAATAATTAAATACATTAGAGTTTACTTGATTTGAGGTCTGAAATATTTGAGTTTCTCTCTTTCCTCGTTGCCTTCTTATTCCTGCAAGAAGAAGGAATTTCAAACATTAGTAGTAGCAATATGTCATTGTTGGGGATTCCTTTCAAGCAAACCCTGTGACAATGAATATCGAATAAGTTTGTTGTCAGTAGATGGCAAACATGGACATAACATATGGCCTGAGCATATTTTCTAGGGGTGTGCCCAAAAAAAATCTATTCTCATTTAGACCGATTCAGAATCCATTTTAAATGTCCCAAAATTGATTTTATTTCAATTATGTCTTCCCTTTGTTTGTGTATGCCTTTATTGGGAGCGCTGTTCATGTTGTACCCGATTTGGCCACTTAGGGGCAGTGTGGTTCCACGCGGTCTGACACACTTGTTAAGTTGTATCCACATTAGAGAGAAGAAGGAAAAAGTCACAATCCAGTTATTCCAATAAAAGTTTTTTTTTGCAGCGTGGAGCCGTTCTTTTGAGTGAAGTGCCGCGAGTAGCGCGCTAATTAGCATTAGCGAGTCAGACTGGAGTAAATCATTACAATTCCTTGAACATCTATAAATTTAAGCAAAAATCATTGTCAATCAAATCATTTTGAATCAAAAATCGCTTCTTAATCGAATCGCACACCCAAAAATCGGAATCGAATCGAACCGTGAGACATAAAGAGATTCCCACCCCTAATATTTTTCTCCAATGGTTTACCTGTTGCTTTCAGCCTCATCAAATGAATCTGGCAGCTCTATCCCCCGTGTCTCAGGAAGCAGGAAGCAGAGACCCCCACTGACCAGTGTGAGGCCACTGTAGCTTATGATGGGTATGGACCAGTGGTACATAGCCAACATGTTGACCAATGGAGCGATAAGACCGCCAGCCCGGCTGGCAATGGAGCCCAAGCCAGAAGCTGTTTGCCTGAAGCAAGAAAAAACACACAAGGAACTTTAGCTGTAGTCACAAATCAAAACAAAATAACCCCCCCCCCCCCCCTCAATTTATTTGATATGTTTTGGTGGTATCAGGTGTGACAGTACAACATAATTGATGAGAGAAGTGTGAAAAGCGGGATGGGGATTCTCTTACCGACAAGATGTTGGGAATAACTCTTGAACATAAATGTTGCATATGGTTGCAGCCCAATTCATTATAAAGCGTCCTGAGGTGGCCAGTACCGTAACAGCAACAGAATTCCCTTAAAGAAAATAAGAAATTAAAATATTATTATCATGAACCTGCTGGCTGTGTTAGCGGATATAATAATATTAATACAATTTGGCAATTAACTAATTCACTGCCATTGACGGCCATAAATGTCAAAAATTCATTTGAACTATTTCTATTAGTTAAACTTTTTTTTCCACTTTTCTTAACAAGAAAATGCAAATGTACATTTAGAACAGATATAAAATGTGTGATTAATTAGTTAACTAGTGAAGTCATGTGATTAATTACAATTTAAAAAATGAATTGCCTGACAAGATGATTATTAAAAATTACTGTATAAAAATAAAAAGGCAATTAATATTTTTACTCATAATTACTCGCATGACTTCAATAGTTAACTCAGGATTAATCACAAATTTTATTCTGTTCTACATGTACAATTAAAAAAATCTAGGTTTTCCTACTCTTGTTAACAAAAGTAATAGAAATAGTTCAAATGATTTTTTTGACGTCTATAACCGTCAATGGCAGTGAATGAGTTAAAATCAAATGAAAATGATTTGTGATTTCATTTGAAAACGTACTATTGTATTTAACTACATAGCAGCAGATACAGGATTCTGTTTGGACCTTCCATCCATTTTTTAAGTTGTTGTTTTTTTTTAAACAAGAAGGCAACTTCTGCCTTACCTTGATGAAACGCGAGCATCAACATACACAAGATGGTCCCAGACAGAATTGTTGAAATGGAAGATATTCTTCTCCCCAGTGCTTCCAATTGCCAGACGCAAAGCAGATGAACAGGTATTTCCGTCAGTCCGAATATGAGCTGCGTCAGGAATATGTCCAAGCCAAAATTCCCCACATTGAATGAAATGCAGTAGTATGCAACATTCAATGAGAACCTGGAGAAAACAAAATCATTAGTCTGCAAAAAGGCCAAAATGAAACTCAAATATAACAAATTATTATTATTTTATTGTTAAATGATTTTTTTCAAATAAAACATAATTTACTTTTTATTATTAAATCACATCGGTGGTCTTAATCTGTGTCACTTACATCAATTGTGTAATTTAACTCACCATGTGAACAATATGGCAAAAAAATATTTACGAAGCACAGGTGATTGGATAAGCATTAAAAAGTTGCTCTTTTTCTCAGGTTCTTTGATAGCAATCTGTAATACACACAAACACATCATTCCGTCTTTTATCATGCAGCATGTTATCTGTGCAACAATTTTTTTTTAAATAAAAGTTGCTTTAACCAATGAGAAATAAGTTGTTTATGTAATTTTGCCATTATATTTATGAGTTGTATGGGAAACCGTGTTGTCACATGGGTAAGTTGTCACATTGCAATTATCTTCTCCAGCAGAGGGCGCAACAGAAAATTGGAACGCAAGTTCTTTTTTTCCTTGATATGGTCAGGGGTGTGTAACTTTGCACTGACACTAAATATGACAATTACTGTACATATATACATTACATATTGATTCCTCATCAAACCCCGGTCTCCCCTAATCTAAACAAACCGTGGATGCCATTCCACATTGAAGTGTTCTTGAGTCCAATACAGACCTGTTCTAACATAATGGCATTCACCAATGTAAGTATGATGAACCATAATCATGAATGCTATATCCTCTCCAAATGGAATGAGGCGGGTGATCATATCTGCTAGTTTTCAGCGTAATTGACAGTAATGTACTGTATAATGTATGCTTAACAACCCACTTGCCATGTTTTTTATTTGTTTCTTTACTTTTGACTGTACTTGACCAGACCTCTGAGGTTTCACCAGGGATATTTGTATTTCTTCCCAGCAATCTGCAACGCAGCATTGAGTTAGCCCCACCCACCAAACAGATTGTAAATATGTATTGGACACAACACAACCAATAGGCGAAAAGTTCAACACACACTCACACACACTTAGGACCACCCCCTCATTTTAACAATATAATGAGAGGCGCACCAGGACAGGAGGAGTTTTTCTCCACGTTGGGTGGGTTTCAGTACTTAAGTCCTTCCAGTGCTCCTCCACAAGCACCTCAGTCTTCCTCTGTTCCTTTGTTCTCTCCCTCTTCTAATCAGCCAGGCCTGATTTAATCAAGGGGCCTAAGTGACCACACCTGTTGGGGTTGTGAGGCATCCTGGGAGATGTAGTGTCCAGATGGGCGGCCATTTTGGTTGAGGTCACTGGCTTCTGAAAAGGACTGTAGCGTCCCTCCACTACACGTCCCCTCGTGATGCCACATATCCCTCCCTCTGGGGCTGACGTCTCCGGCAGGATGGCAGATGACCAAAAGACATCACGGCGGGACAATGCATCTGCGTTTCCATGTTGGGTTCCCGGCTTGTGCACAACAGAAAAGTTAAACGGCTGCAGACTTAAAAACCATCTTGTCATCCTGCTATTTGTTTCCTTGTTTTTCGCCATCCACTGCAAAGGGGAATGATCAGTCACCAGCATGAACCTCCTTCCCAGCAGGTAATATCTGAAGGTTTCCAGGGCCCATTTAATTGCTAGGCGTTCCTTTTTTAATATCGCAGTTTTTCTCTCTCTGTAGCAACTTTCGACTCAAGTAGAGAATGGGATGTTCCTCACCTCCATTGACCTGGGCGAGCACGGCACCCAGACCTACCTCGGAAGCGTCCGCCTGGACAACGAATTCCTTGCTGAAGTCTGGGGCAGTCAGCACAGGTGTTGAACACGGGGCCCTTTTCAGGTTGCCAAATGCCACTTCAGCCATCGGATTCCACTTGACCGCCCGGTAGTGTCTCTTTGTCGTCAAGTCTGAGCGGTGCAGCTACCACAGCAAAGTTAGGAATGAAACGTCTATAGTAATTGCCCAAGCCCAGGAAGGATCTCACTTGCTTCTTGGTTACTGGCTTTGGCCAGCTCTGTATGGCTGCGAGTCCTGGGGCTTTACGAGCCCCCGCCCGATAGTATACCCTAGATCAGAGGTGGGCAATCTCGGTCCTCGAGGGCCGGAGTCCTGCAGGTTTTGTAGGTTTCTCACTTCCAACACAAGCTGATTCCAATCAACAGGATCGTTATCAGGCTTATGCAGAGCTTGCTGATGAGCTGATCATATATCAGCTGTGTTGGAGAAGGGCAACACGCAAAACCTGCAGGACTGCGGCCCTCGATGCCCACCTCTGCCCTAGATAGTCCGTCTCGCTAAACGCCAGTTTATATTTCTTAGGGTTAGCTGTTAGACCAGCTTGTCTGAGGGATTCTAGAACCATCTGAACTCCTGGTAGGTGGCTTTCCCAGTCTATACTCTGAATTACCACATCATCTTAATAAGCTGCAGCGTAGGCGCGATATGGTTGCAGGACCTGATCCATCAAGCGTTGGAAGGTGGCTGGAGCTCCGAACAGACCAAAGGGCATCATGAGGTACTGCTACAAACCTCCCGGAGTGGCAAAGGCCGTTTTCTCCTTTGACTCTGCAGACAATGAAACCTGCCAATATCCTTTGGTGAGTCCAGCATCTTCTTTACATTCTCAACTGCCTTCTTGCGGGCCTCTGGTATTCGGTACATCTTCTGGTTCACTCTTTTTCCCGGTTGGGTACGTATCACGTGTTCTACCAGGTGGGTGCAGCATGGAACGGACGAGAAGACATCCTGGTTCCCATCCACTAACTCCTTAGCCTGCTGGAGTTGGTGGGAATCAAGGTCCGGACCAAACTGCACTTGGTCCCGGTCAGGTGTGGCTTCCACTTCTGGGGGGGGAAGACAGGTGAACAACGCCTCTCGTGAATGCCATTTCTTTAAGAGGTTAACATGATAGATTTGCACACCTTCCCTCTTCCCGGGTTGCCGCACCTTGTAGTTGACATCCCCCACTTTCTCAATCACCTCAAAAGGGCCTTGCCATGTAGCTAGAAATTTGCATTCCACAGTGGGGACCAGCATTAGTACCCTATCTCCCGGTTTGAAGTCCCTGGGATGGGCTGTCCTATTATACGTCCCGCTCTGTTCTCTTTGGGCTTTCCCCATGTGTTCCTTCACAATGGGCATCACCGCGGCCATTCTGTCCATCATGGCTCCCACATGTTCAATTATGGTGCGGTGGGGACAGGGTTGTTCCTCCTATGTCTCCTTTGCAATGTCTAACAGCCCCCTTGGTTTGTGGGAATATCGCGGCTCAAAAGGTGAGAAGCCGGTAGAAGCCTGTGGAACTTCTCTCACCGTGAACAGGAGATAGGTGAGGAGCTGGTCCCAATTTCTTCCATATTTGTCGATGGCCTTTCTCAGCATCGCTTTGAGAGTCTTGTTGAACCGCTCTATTAACCCATTCGTTTGAGGATTGGTAGACCGAGGTTCTCAACTGTTTTACTTGCAAAAGAGTACACATCTCTCTGGTAACTCTTGACATGAAGAGGATACTTTGGTCTGTAAGAATTTCTTTTGGCAGCCACACCTTTTCGTAAGGGGATGGCTTCCGGGTACCGGGTTGCATAGTCAATAATCACTAATATGTATTGGTGTCCATGAGCACTCTTGGGCAGTGGACCTTTAATATCCATTCCCACCCTTTCAAAAGGAGTTTCTATGATAGGTAGCGGGATGAGCGGATTCTTATATGACTGTTTGGGTAGGCCTTCAACTGACAATCGGGACAACTGCGACAGTAGTTTTCTATTACTTTGTGCTGTCCCGGCCAAAAGAACCTTTGTAACACTCTTTCTTTTGTTTTCTCCACCCCCCAAGTGAGCCCCCATTAAGTGGGTGGGCCAACTGTAACACTGTGGAGCGGTGTATTTGGGGAACAACTGTTCAATTATTTTATCATTACTTTGAACTATTTCATACAAGAGGCCATTTTTTTCGGCAAAGTGGGGATAGGTTGGATTGACCCGGGTTCCCACTAATGTACCCTCAATCATCTGAAGGCTTTTTACCATGTCTTGTAATTGTGCCGTTCCATACTGACCTTTAAGGGGTGCTTCTGCTTTTTGGGGTTCCCCGTCGTCTTTGCTGGATGCCGACTGTGGCTCGGAGCTCCTCGACTCCCTGTGTGTGCTTGGGCAAACTGTTTTCTGGGTTTGCGACGGAGACATTTCTATGCTTCAAGCCACAGCATCTCGAAAGTCGGGCAATCACGGCCAATTAGGACAGGAACAGGAAGGGCCTTGATCACTTCCGCTTTCCCCCAGGAGGGCGGCAAAGTGCGTATGTGTGCTACTCGCAGTCTCCGCAGTGGGCATGGGCACATCTGATTTCCCGCACTGCCAGGGGATATGTCCCACCTCCACACAACGATAGCCCTGTCGAGACTCAAGGCCCAGGGCCACTTGTTGCTGTACCGGTGTTCTCAATCTTGTTGGCCCTGCCATGGGGAACCGGTCTGTCAGAGAGCTACTCAGGCAAGACACTCGGGGCCGAGGAGTCACAGATGCTTCGGACTGTTCAACAGCTTCGATTAGCTCTATGGCCGTCATCACTTTCTGTTGGCTGATAAATTTTTTGGGCCTCATAAGGCAGGGCTCGTAAATAACGGTCCATGGCTAGAGTCTCTATTATTTCTGCAGGACTTTTCTTGTCCGGTTCTAGCCATTTCCTCGTTATTCTGATGAGTTCATGCATCTGTGAGCGGGGCGTGGTCTAAATGACCAATTATGAAAACGCTGGGCCATGCTAAATTTCGTAAGCCCTCAGGATCTCCGCCTTTAGCCAATCATAGTCCTGTGCTATGTCAGTCTCTAAATCCTGATATGCTTTGAGTGCTTCGCCTGAGAGAAACGGCGCCAGGAGTCCAACCCACTGGGCTTTCGGCCATCCTGGTTGTGTTGATGTTGCTTCAAAGGCATGAAGATATGCGTCCACGTCATCGGTCACCCCCATTTTGGGTATGAAGTTGCTGGCCTTGGCTTTAGTTCTTGTCAAATGGAGCAGCTCCTCCTCTTTTGGTTGGTTTGCCTTTATCTTCTGCTGGATTAGGGCCACGTTGATTTCCTGTTGGGCCTTCTGGGTCTCCAACAGCACCTGCATTAATTGCTCCATCTGGTTTGTGATTTATCTATGTGAAGCTCGGATATCCGCTAGATTAGATCATCAAGGTCGTCAGTCTTCACCATCCGCCTCTACGTCCTGGTGCCCGCATTCTCCACCATATGTGACATCATGAGAGGCGCACCAGGACAGGAGGAGTTTTCTCCACATTGGGTAGGTTTTAGTAGAGATGGGACGTTTGACACTGAGACTCCGGAGCATGTGTCAGCCGAGTGAGACAGACTGCTCGAAACAATGTATCAAAAGCCCCGATGAAACCTCCGTGATCACGTGCTGATGACGTATGCGGCTTCATGCGCGCTAATGAGATACCGGAAATTACGTAACTGATTCAATTGTTTTGGCGCGGTGTCAGCTGTTAAAAGGAGACACCGAAACAACCACTGCCTCCCCCGCGCCCACAGCCTTTTGAGAGAAAACTGACTTGAGAGAGCTTTAGGATGGAGAATTCCAATGCAAGAAAACGATCTCGTGTTTGGCAACACTTTGACGTTGTGTCACCCACAAAGGTAAGATTTTAATTAATTGGCATAATATTAAATGGTATATTATCAGCATTATCATCATCATTGTACTGTTGTATTTACTATTGTACAGTTTTGCTAAATGGCTCACCGCAACATTTGCAATAATAAATGCTTACAGAAAATGAATTAATATTACTGTATCACTTTAAATAATGTTAAAACTTTAAAGGATTTAAAGGTCGCTGGGAATCTTGGCTGTATTACCTACATTTAAAAAATATCACATTCCCAGGGCAACAGCCTCTGGGGTCCTCTCCTCTGGACAACCATGTGGGGACGCAGCGTGCTTCAAGTAGCACTGCCAATGCAATTGCAGAGGTTCCGAGGTGAGGTACTTACAGTATACATATATGATATGAAAAGTGGCACTATTGTTATGTTGTAATGAATGTAATGTTATGCTGCTGAAACTAAATGTCCCTATCTATCTTTACTTTGATTTATTAATCCAGTGCAAAAATGATTATCTGTCATATTTTTCTTTTCTAGATATTTGAAGGACAAACTGCTTCCCCGGACGGAGAAGCCACTACAATATTGGTTTCTCCACAAAACCACATACCCACATCTGTATCCAGTGGCTCTGCAGTACCTCTCAACACCAGCATCTTCAGTCCCCTGTGAGAGGATTTTCTCAAAGGCTGGTGAAATTGTCAGCCAGAGAAGAAGCCGCTTGAAGGCCAACACAATAGAGCAAATATTGTTCTTGAATAAGAACTTGTAAAACAAATAAATATAAAAAGTTGGGCACAAGCACAATTCCCTCATGTACGTACTGGTATTTGCTTTATTTTCACTGTTGCACAAGCACAATTCCCTCATGTAGATATTTGGTTCACTTTATGTTCACCTTCCATGTGTACCTGATGATCATTAGACAGACACAAATGTAAGACTGAATGTACTGGTGTTATGTTGGAATATAAAATCAGGCGAATCACTTTGAAGATTATAGCTGCTATGACTCCAGCTGACCACCAGATGTCACCGGTACGATCTATCTTATGGGGCTTTGAAGCTTCGACTCTTTTTCCAAAGCAATCAGCCGAAAGCCTCAAAAGCGTCACAAGGCTTCATTTTCCCATCTCTAGGTTTTAGTATTCAAGTCCTTCCAGTCCTTTTCCACCACCACCTCAGTCTTCCTCTGCTTCTTTGTTCTCTGCCCCTTCCAATCAGCCAGGTCTGCTTTAATCAAGGGGCCTAAGTGACCACACCTGTTGGGGTTGTGAGGCATCCTGGGAGATGTAGTGTCCAGTATTTATGAGCGCAATTTCCTGTGTCTGTGGTCAAACTGACTCTGACCAACCTGAAGCTCATGCAGACTTGTCAAACAGAGGAGCAGTTTGCAACCACAATGTAATTTCCAAATAAATTTATAGCCTCTATTTTTCCATTTCTTCTTCTACTATTAGTATTCTTGCTTTTTTCCATTTTCCCTGCTCTGTGACACCAAGCTGCTTTTCACAGGTCAAACTTGTTACTACAACAGACGTGTTTAGTCATCCTGAGTGCATGACACTTATAAGAGCAGTAAGGCAACACTTGCAATTGCGGTTTCTTTTGACAATCATGCAACAAGCCAGTCGAAGCCTTCGTACCTTTTCTAGAAGAGAGTCTGAAAATCTGCGTTTATTGATAGCCGCCACCTTTAAAATCAATTCTTTCGCCTCCTCTGTCCTCCCTCTCTCCAACAACCACCTGGCGGACTCTGGAAGGAACCTGATTGTTATGTAAGAATATTGTGTTAGTTATCAGTAAGTTATTCGAATGTTTCAAGTAAAGTTTGATGCTCACCATATATAAATAACAATGGCTCCAAGTAGAGCTGCAGTGATAAGCTGAGATGTTCTCCAGTCTCTGACAAAATAGATCAGACCAGCCAGGATGGCCTGTCCGACCGCACCACATAGTTGAGTTGCGCATGCTCCCCATGCTCTTTTGGATGCACCAATCCACTCGGTGGCTGTCAGAAAAGAGAAACAAAACCTTTATTCATAATATTTACCAAACATTGTCAGCGGAAGACCAGTGTAGCAAGGAATGGTTGTCTTACAGTTTGTCTTAAATTGCTGTATGCTGTGTTGTCATGTTTTTTTTTATTCTGTTACTTTGAAAATTAAACAGTTTGTTTGCAGTTTGTTTTAGAATTACACACAAATGCACATTCTGTTGTTTTATGTTATTCTGTATATTATGTTGTTTTAGCGTATGCGACTATGCCTCCTATGTAAGGGTCGAAAATAAAACATAACTCTTTCGAATTCTTACTTGACAAATGCCCGACCTTTATTGCCCCAAGATATACTTTTTAACCAGCTAACCTCCTACGATCGTCAATTTTTGTTTATTTTTTGTTAATTTTGGTATATTGGCGGGGCGGAAATCGAACCCACGCCACGACCACAACACCGGTTTGGAGAGCACAGAGGGTTACCAGTGTGCTAAAATTACATTCCGGGCCGCCGATATAGCCCAGCACCTCAACAACAACAGTGAAAGGTAGACAAATGCATTATGAAGCAACATTACAAACTTTACGAACCATTTACATCACTATAAATATAACTTACATTTGTTTAGCTCTTTTTTTTTTTTTTTTTTATACATTGCAATACTTTACCCAAGATAATGCCATTTAGTCGAAAACCTCCATAGCCAAGGCCCATCAAAAACTGTGATATCAGATACAGGAGGTAGTTTGGGCACAATGCAGTGGTGACAGTAAAAGTGAGGACCACCACCAGCGGAATTTGAGCCGCTCGCTTGCGACCAAACCTGGACAAGACAAAACTCATTGAGGATAAAATGTGATGAGACTTGAGACGGATTCTTCTTACTTACGATTCAGCAAAAGGTCCGAATAAGAGACAACCGAGCAAAATGCCAGACATCATCACTGTTTGCGCCACTTGTAGTAAATTAGCCCGATCACATACGAGATCAAACTAAAACAAGAAAAGGTTATTCTAAAAAAATAAAAATAAAACGTATTTGGTGAACGTGTCAGATCAACAATCATCACTTACATCAGTGACGATGGTGGCAGTATAAAGTGAACTGCAGTAGACCCAACCATTCTGACACACCGTGGTCTCATTGAGTCCGTGCTCCCTGATGGTTCCGATGGCCCAGTCCACCGGCACAAACATGCGACACCTGCTGAAAGAACCATCGTGCTCCCGAGGAACGGTCAAATTGAGCTGCTCATCTGAGGTCAGGTTAGCGTCCGCCTTGAGGATCCAATCTGTGTTGCAATGCCGCTCTGGATCGGACTGGATAAAAAACACGCAGGCAAACTCAAAACCTAAAATAATATTTGGGAAGCTGAGCGCACAAATGATGAGCTTCTGGAAGATTCCAAAATCCCCGATGTTCTGTAGGATATCTCCAAAAGTGGTCATGTTCAGGGAGTGCGCAGTTCAAGAACCGTACTCGAGTGTGATCAATATTCCCTTGTTGTTGTCTAACACGTGAAACACTGAGTTAAACTTAAACTGACTTAATGACACATTAAGTCATACTACAAAACAATTTGAGCTGGTACAACATTTTTGTCGGAGTTCGGACCCAGCCAGACTCCTCCTCTCAAATAATCCAAATGTTCTTGAACAAAACACGGTGTCTGCTCCTTTGTAATTGCACCCTCCACTGCGACTTTTTACAAAAGCCACCCTCAGCCTGTAATGTGTGATTATTGCTGTATGATGGCACTGTACTATGACACGAGGTTACATCACAAAGTGCTGAAGATCTTTCGGTAAGTTTTACTGCATGTTGACATTCCCGGAGACCTTACTGGCGTCAAACTGCATTGTTACATAATATTCAAGTGAAAATAGCAATGACGGTTGTAACGCGCGGTGGCTGAACAGACATGGGCGGAGCTACTGGATAGCAAAAATAAATAAAATAAAAATGTAGAGCAAACAAAGACACTAGAAGTCCACAGGTTTAATAAGAAAAATTAGTCCTCTTGGCTCTACCACGCGTCACAATTACGTGTACACATCCACGGCATGAAATTACTGATCTGAATATATGACTGGATAGCCGAGGAGTATGGAGGTAAATATGGTGCAAAACTAACTTGTAAAAAAAGTCTAAATTTGTATGTGTAAAAGTCGTGATTTGTACCTGTAAAAAAAAATGTGTACCTGTAATAAAAATTTGTACCTGTAAAAAAATGTGTACCTGTAATAAAAATGTGTACCTGTAATAAAAATTTGTACCTGTAAAAAAAAAAATGTGTATCTGTAATAAAAATGTGTACCTGTAAAAAAAAAAAAGTGTATCTGTAAAAACAAATTTGTACCTGTAAAAGTCATGATTTGTACCTGTACAAAAAAAAATTGTACCTGTACTGAAAGTGTAAATTTGTATCTGTAAAAGTTGTGATTTGTACTTGTAGAAATGACAACTTGTAGTCAAAGAAGTCGCCACTAGGAGTCGGAGGATAGCTTGTACCTGTAAAAAGTAAAAAATAAAAAACTCAAACTGCTGCTTAGTGCTTAGATGTGAAAATTACTATAGAGCTTTTGAACCCTATTGAATGTTTTACAAGATGACCTGAACATTAACCAAAAGTGGACAGTACTCAGCTACTTGTATTTGACTAACATTATATTCAAGCATCTGTTCTCTTACTATCATAATAAAATGAAAACAAAACGTTTTTACTGCGAGTGGATCATTAAGCCGCTACAGGTATTTTAACCTCAAACCTTTATCCTCTGTATTTAATCATTTTATTTTAAATATTACAATTTGACAAATGTCAGTATTTTTGCAATGTATGCTTTGCAAACAGTTAAAATAAAAGGCTCTTACACTCTTTGTTTACTCATCATTCACAGTACTCAAATATTTGTGCAAGTATTTTTTCTGCGCTTTTAATTTCTACTTGAGTTAAATTTTCCAATGTAACATTACTCTTATTTAAATATTGGCTATTCTGCTTTTTATCACTAAGATGTGAGCAGTGTCACTGTCACCTAGCTACTTTAACAGAAGTAACTAGGTCAAATGTTAGTTTATTTATTTTTAATTAAATGAGAATCTCATAAGTTTCAAAATCTTGCTCAAAAGGTGGAGACAACTGCTGGAGACACATCTGAAGCATCAGTGAAAAGGATGACCCACTCCATCAGCAAGCAGCCAAGAGACAGGAGATGACACCTGGGGGGGTATTCCATCAAGCCGGATTATGTAAAATTATTTTGCAGATCTTCTGCTGATGTGAATGTAGCAGGCGGTGGTCCCCTCGCCCCACCTGTGGTCTTAGTCTTTTTTTCTGGTGGCTACAATAATGGGCAACATATATTTACAGCTCAACACCTAGTCTTATTTTTCATATATATTGTTGAAGGCTACTTGCCGACTTGTTGCCTTGATCGCTTTTGGCTACTGTTGAGATGTAACAGTGAAGAATGAATATGTAGGTCAATTCGAAGTGCTTTACATTAAATCAATAATTAATAACTCGATTAATGTGAAATACACATCTAACATGAAACAATTATAACTTATATATTTAGTCTGTCGGCTTTTTTTTTTTTTTTTTGCCAATGATATTTCCCTCGTCTTATTGATAGCAGCAGTATTGCCTTTTTTGGTGAGTCTTGAATTCCTCATACAGCTCCATCAATAACTTTTGTTCTGTTTGTGAGAAGAATACTGTTCTCGTCTTGGATGAATGCAGAAACGGCTCTTCTGGACATCAAATAAAACATTTCAAATGATGCACAATCTTGTTTATTGAATGCTACATGTTGTTATTTGATCTGACTATTTCAAATAACTCTCAATATGGATTCAATTGTACTCCTTTAACATTTCAAACTCAAAATTGGAAGACATTTAGAAAGCAGAATTTCTTCACTTTCCCAAACGTGATTGCAGTGAAATTCTCTCAGAACAGTAACCAGTGTATCAAGGATTCTCATTTGTTGGACTTCACAGCCACTTTGAATCAGGTTTGATGTCACACCATGTGCCACCGTTGATTGACGGCATGCTGGCATCTGTGCAAATCGAATGGTTGGGTCAGCATATTCATTCAATAAAAAATGATCATAGCTTCCTAGCTGGGTCATTATCAAAACACAGCCATTGACGTTATACGTAATCAGTTAAACGTTTAGCATTATCTTGTTAGCCAGAAAAAAAAACAAAGATTTTGTCACATCTTAATATCAGAAATAGTGGTAATACTGATAGACACAGACATTGTTCATATACATTCTCATTTGCATTATCTTTTATTTGGCTTCAGTGTTGAAAGCAAATGCGTATGTTTAGAAGTGTAAGAGCCTTTTATTTTGACTGTTTGCAAAGCATACATTCCAAAAATAGTAATTTTCACATCTAAGCACTAAGCAGCAGTTTATGAGTTTTTTACTTTTTACAGGTACAAGCTATTGATCGTATGTTTACACTGGTGGGCTTCAAATCTTGAAATAAAAATCGTGACTTCAATGTGTTCAGTTTTCGTGACAACATGAGATTAGCTAGCTAGCACCGGACTACGAGCTATGTTCGTACAATAAATCTTACCTTCATACTAAAACTTCTTTCTTTCTGCCCACTTGGAGTGCTCTGCATGTCAACCAACGTTTACGCTGTTCCACACGGTGTTTGTATATTAAACCGTGTTGAAATTTTCACGCTGGGACGTCCTCTTCTTCCAAAATGACGCGTAAACTGGTGTGGGCGGGTGGCTACTGGGCGTCATTTGAGTTCAACCCACTGTCGTTCGCTCAACCAATGAGGTTGAGCTTTAGCCCGCCCAAATCCTCCAGAGCCCGCCCTCTTCTTTACGAGTACAAATCACGGCGCGCTACAAGTACGAATCAGTTTTGCTCCATTTGTAACGGTAAATTTGGTGCAAAACTCACGTCACTGGAAAGCAGCAGAAAAAACACTTGTGACTCCTAGTGGCGACTTCTTTGACTACAAGTTGTCATTTCTACAAGTACAAATCACAACTTTTACAGATACAAATTTACACTTTCAGTACAGGTACAATTTTTTTTTGTACAGGTACAAATTTGTTTTTACAGACACATTTTTTTTTTTTTTTACAGGTACAAATTTTTATTACAGGTACAAATCACGACTTTTACAGATACAAATTTAGACTTTTTTCTACAGGTAGAATTTTTTTTTACAAGTTAGTTTTGCACCATATTTACCTCCATAGTGGAGCCCATAGACACAGGGTGGCCATCTTGCTACTCCCATCTCGCGAGCATGGTGGTATAAACCAGAGGTGGGCAATCTCAGTCCTCGAGTCCTGCAGGTTTTGGAGATTTCTCACTTCCAACAACAAGCTGGTCATATATCAGCTGTGTTGGAGAAGGGAAACATGCAAAACCTGCAGTACTTCGGCCCTCGATGCCCACCTCTGGTATAAACTATACGGTACACGTACAGATTAGACATATACAGCTCTTTTTCTTTTATCACTCAGTTCCTTAGACCCCAATATTAGATTTGCCACAGGCATATTTTGTTGAATTAGTTATAATTCTTTAATAAAAATATACACGTTTCCGCCTGTAAAAATCATCAAGCATATCATTCATATATGTATTTAAGGCTAAAATGTCTGAAGTCCTGAAGTCCTCTTGTTTAAAACATCATAAATCATGCTGTTTTTACTAAGTACTGTTTTAAATGTTCTTCAATTTCGATACTGCAAATGTATAGGATCTATGCCAAGAAACGTTTATTGGGAGGAGTAATATGGCTGCCTCGCGGCTTCAAAAGTCTTCGGTTTTTCTGCCACCATGATGTGACCACCTGGATCTTTCTTTTCTTCCGTCGGGACAGTTTTGCTGCTTCAGGAAGTCGTGCAGCACAGATGGAGCAATGGTCACATGTCACCTTTGTACTTATGAAAGCAATCTCTGAAAGTTATTTCAACAAATTGATGCAATTGATTTCTCCTTTCCACAAGTATTTGCCTGGCTGGCCTCTGTAGTTAGTTGTTCGTTTAGATCTTCTAAGTACTCCACGCTCCCAAACTATCTGTGCTCCCTTTCACTAACTTAAACCTGCCTTCTTGCAGGATTCATTTAATCTTCAATTTACTCCAAGAGTAGCTCTAATCCTCACTCTTGCAATTGGCTTTGCTTAAACCAGAACAGGCTGATTCGGTGACTGTTTTAAGATACATCTGCGCAAGTGACTTCAAATGAAGCCAGCTCAAACAGCATATTAGTCTGAGACTAGTCCTAAGCCTTTTCTGTGAAACCGAGCCTTAGTTTGTGACAGGTGGGAATTACAATACAATTACTTGTTTACTGTACGAAGACCCATCATCATCATCATCATCATCAACATCATTTGTGCACTGAGCGTCGCAAATATTATTATAGATTCATATTTTGAGTTTGAGTTATTTGTTTTCAGTCCGATTATGTTATTATCAATACCCTACAGACAATACTTAGGCTGACGCTCCCAGTCAAGTCTTGAATGATGGCCATTGTGACAACCGCTAGCATGTATGATCATAGAAAACACTTACAGTACATATCGCTGGCGTCGGGCTCAAACCTTGTACCTCCAAAATACGTAGTCACTTTTCAGGAGAACCCAAAAACAGTATTTACTGTTTGTTCAACCATTAACATTACATCATCAAGGACAGCAAGCCATTTTCAAAACTTTAGATTGGTCAATAATTTGCACAACAACAACAGAATTATTAATATTAATAATAATAATAACACCCACCCATGTGGTTTGATCAATTTTTTTTTTTTGGAGGGAAAAAAATGAAATTCACCAAATTGTGACTTATGAGGTTCATCAAAATGTACATGAGAATATTTATTTAGCAACAGAGCATAGGATTATCCAAATAAAACATGAACTCATGTGCGTAATATCGTACCTTGGTAGACACACAACAAAGCACACAATATAGACTAAAGTTTGGTCGATTTTTTTCTCTTTTGTTGGGTCAGCTGTAAGTCAGTTCCTGTCTTCTTCGTAATATTTCTGTAAGGACAACATACAAAGTTTGCTTAAAACAATAATTGACTTGTAACTGTCAAAAGAGAAAGAGAAGAAAAAAACACTTAAAAAATATATATGAGTAATGTTCTATAATATAACTGACTAACTTGATAAGCGCATTTGAAGAGCAATGCATTAAATACATGATCTTTTTCTTTCTTTACATTAAATAGAAGCGATAAAGACAACCTGACCTCTGATCGTGTACATCATCCGTTTTGTCAGTTCTTTTACTAATTGGAAATTAACTGAAGAATGTTGTCATTGGTCCTCAACGTAACTTTTCTTTGTTGCTTATTCCACTCGTAAAATTCAAGTTGATAAATGAATAGCAATTGTTTTACTCGGGGTTGGCTCCGAATGGTACGTTTTTCTACCTACCTACAGTTTAATACGAGAGCAGTTTAGAACTCAGGTCCTAACAATGATCTACAGAATATGCTGCCCCATCACAGCGGTTGGTTTACCTATTGTGCTGAACCTCACTGGTAGAGTCAGGCAGTTCTTTTCTCCGGGTTTCAGGAAGTAGGAAAGCTAGAGCTGCACTGAACACTGTGAGGCTGCTGAAAATGATGACGGGTATGGACACGTGGTACACGGCCAACATGTTGACCAGCGGAGCCAGCAGTCCGGCTGCTCTCATCGCTATGGCCCCGAAGCCAACAGCTGTTTGCCTGAGGAGAATAAACAATGAATCGTCATTCTGTGACAACCCACATTATTTTCAAACGTACTGTTTTCCCATTCAAATCATTCATAGTAACACCAAACCGCGCCAGACTGCAGTCTCCACAAGCCCATTATTAATCAACTGACATGTTTTAATATAGAATACAGGTGGCACACTGAATTCTATTGGAGCATTAACAATAGTCAAATAGAAGTGTAAGGTGACTTGCACCAATGAGTACTAAAAAGTGGTATGGTTTAGGTATTACCGGTATTTTTTTTGGACCCTGTACAATAGAAACACTGTAAATTGCGGACTGAACTAAAGCATCTACATGACCTACACCGAAATTTACAGACATTAGGGGTGTCAAAATTAGTGCATTCATTTTAAGTTAATTTTAAGTTCCTTTAACGGCGCTAATATTTTTAACGCGCAATTACTTGGAAAGCCTGTACCGAGGGAATTCCAGTCGCAACGCAGCAGACACGTCAACATTTAGCAGTAATACATTTAATAATAATGCATATATTTGTGGAGACTGGAGTCAAGTTGTTTTTTTTACCATTTTAAAAATGTGCAGAATTTCATAAGTTACCTCATGTTAAAGATTACACTGTAACAAATTTCTGTAAAATCTACAGTAAAAAATAAATAAATCACAGCATTTTGTTGTTTTTTAATTTTACGGTATTTAACTGTATACAGCAATGCATTATGGGTCAAACAAAGTGCATTGTGGGTAAAAACAAAGTACAGTAATTTGCTGTATGATTAGCGTTAAACACTATATTTTACAGCAACTATGTTTTGGCATGCATTTATGTGGATTACAGGTAAATAGTTTAAAGATTGTTGGATTTTGGTGGGTATCCCTATAAGGGAGCAATTAGCGGACCCTGTGTGGTCACCGGAGCAAATACAAGAGTAATATTTTAGCATTCTACATCGTCTTCACATCGCATTTCTCCAACAACCAGGCAACACTACAGCTGACGTTCATTTATGCACTCGAGGATTGATTTGACAACAAGGGCGGCATGGTGGTTAACTGGTTAGCACGTCCGCCTCCCAGTGCTGAGGGCGTGAGATTGAGTCCGGGCTTCGGCCTTCCTGGGCGGTCCGGTCTCCTCCCACATTTCAAATACTTGCATGGCCGCTTAATTGAGCAAGTTGTCCGTCCCTAGGTGTGATTGTGAGTGTGGATGGTTGTTTGTCTCTGTGTGCGCTGTTCAGGGTGTACGCCGCCTACTGCCCAAAGCCAGCTGGGAGAGGCTCCAGCGACCCTTTTGAGGAATAAGCGGTTAAGAAAATGGATGGATGGATTTTACAACGACATACTACTGTATTATGTATTTAGTTAATTATGTAGAATACAAGAAACTGTTGTAAACTAGATTAAAGTGAATTGCTGTAAAGGTAAATACAGTAAGTAACTGAATTTTATATACAGTAAATAAAAAACAGTAATGTGCTGAGATTTTACAAGAATTAGCTGGCAACTTTTTTGCCAGTTATTTCCTGTAAATTCTATAGTCAATTCGTTACAGTGTAGATAGCTTTTAATGTGAAAAGAAATTTGCATTGAGCTGTCACCAACGTCTTACAAATGCAATTATGCCATCTAGTGGCAGACAAATGACCTCAACACTACTCAATATCACTTGTTTTGTTTTTTTACAGTACAGTACCTCTTTTTGATTTTAACTCAATTTTATGCATTTTGAAATTATTGTATCAATGACTAAAAGATGCAGCCATATTTCTATTACTTTACCTTTTTTCACTCTCTTGTTAAACAAGAGTATGGAAACTAAGAAAAAAAATATTTTATTGTACATTTAGAACAGATATAAAATTTGTAACTAATCGCGAGTTAACTATTGAAGTCATGCGATTAATTACATTTAAAAATAATAATCGCCTGACACCCCTAATAAACATATGTAAGCTTGACACCTTGTTATTGATGAGGAAAAATATTTATGTCTCTCTTGGCCCAACTCAATTTCTTTGTGGCCAGACAGGATAATCAGTATAGAAAAGTTTGATATTTTCTTACCTGACTGAAGTGGGAAACAGCTCTTGAGAGTAGACCATGCAAATTGATGTAGCCCCATTCAAAAAGAACTTCCCTGTTGTTACAAGAGCCGTAATTACAACAGCATTTCCTGGAATGACAGTTCAAGAAATTAAACACCTGCGAGTGAAAACAATACCCGTCCTACAAAAGAATATTCATGGGAGGGAATAGCAAATTACCTTGTGAGAATGCAAGGGTCAAGAAGCAAAAAAAGCCACCAGTCACAAGTGTTAAAATGAGGGATATTTTTCTCCCCAGCAATTCCAAAACCCAAATGCAGAGGAGGTGTACTGGTATTTCCGCGATGCCAAAGATGAACTGAACCAGAAAGATGTCCAAACCAAACTTACCCACATTTAGGATAAGACAGAAGTAGCCTAGATTTACGGAAAACCTAAAAAGGGAAAATGAAAATGAAAGGTGAAAATGTTAAACAATCAAGTCTTCCTCAACCCAACTTTTTTTTTTTTTTTTGCTGTACATGGACACCAATCAGTCATATAGGGGCAGCAAATACAATGAAAACAGCAAGAGCCCCAAAATAGAAGCCTGTGGAACACCACATGACAGAAAGTATGCAGGCTTTATATTTTTAAAGTGTTGCTTCTTATGTTGCCCACTCAGCCCACATATTTGCTATATACAGTACATTGACATTTCTGACCCCTTTGTATTTGAAAACGAGAAACTAGCAATATACCCAAATAAGTGCTCTTAATGTTAGCAACATTCTCATTTCCTGCAGGGTGGAGATTTGCGGGTCAAGGGGATTTGCCCCAATACTACACATATCAACAGTTTCATAGACTTTTTGCATTGGGTGCATTATAATTATCAGTTTATATTTTTAAATAGGGAGATGAATGACTTCAGATTTATTTTTATTTTTTTTGCAGTCGACGCTAACATCAAGATAGTCGATGACCATGACAGATAATTGGAAAGATAATAAAAAAAGATAAAAAAAAAAAAAGAATACCAACATTGCATTTTCCCTTCAAATTACAATACCTTGAAATAAGGTCGTGTATTGGCCCGATATCGATACCTGGTATCAGTACGCGCCCATCCCTAATCTTTTTTTTTCCGCAGTCCCGCCATAAACCCTAAACTACATTTAGACAGATGAGGAAGAAAAATGTGCTTCACCTACCATGAAAAACACACAATGAGCAAATATTTCAGTAAGATTGGTGTGGTAAAAATGATACTCATTACTCGAGTTTGTGATTCTTCTTTCTCATGTCCCTGTAAATGTTTAATGGAGGAAAACAAATGATTAAACTCTGGGGTAAAAGTCAACTTTTTGCTGAAATGCATTTGCAATCAAAACTCACCATGCAGTCAAGCATATTGTCAGGAATTTCCTTTTTATTTATGGCTGCAACTTTCCTGATCAACCTCTTTGCTTCCTCGAATCGTCCTTGACTCAACAACCATCTCACAGATTCCGGGATCCACCTTTAATCATGTCCAATATTGGAGTAACTTGGCTGCCCAAAGGTTGAATTAGAATGTTTCAGTCCATACCAAATGTAGATGGCAACAATGGCATAGACTGCTGCCAGCCCATATTGTATTATTCTCCAGTTGCGAATTTCATAGACGAGTCCAGCCAGGACACATTGTCCCGAAGCAGCAAACAACTGGCACAAACAGGAAGCATAGGATCTTTTGGTCATCCCTAACCACTCTGTAGCTGCAAATACATTTCAACATACCGATTAGAGGGGGAACAAACAAACTCGTTTATTTAGAGGGCACACGTGAGGCTCGCTACCACCTGTTTCATTAGCCATACCTAATACAGTAGAGTTAATTCTATATCCTGCGAGACCAACTCCAACCAGGAACTGTGCAATGATGTAGACGTAGAAATTTGGAGATGTGCCAGACACGACATTGCATATGAACAGGACCACTGCTGGTATCTGTGTGGTTTTCAGACGGCCACATCTAAAATCAAATAAAGTCGCTTCATATCAATCAGACACACGGTCAAAGGTTAGACATATTCAAATATTGTTTTGATCAACAGCACTCCATGAAGACCTTAGGAGAAAAGTAAGTATTGAAACCAAATCCACTTCAATCCGCCCTGGCTTTGGCCCATCCCACAATGATGAAAGCGTAGAATTTTCCATTGTGCGATTCAGGACGAACTGAGAAGTCGATTCAAATTGCAATTTATGTTCTGTCTATGACTTACGGTTCAAGAATGGGCCCAAAAAGAATCGAACCAAAGAGTATACCGGCCATGAAGATTGTCTGCACAACAGAAGGCATGTTGGACACGTCACAGACGAGATCAAACTGCAATTCAAAAGTCACAGGATTAGCATGACTTGATCATTGATAATAAGACAACCGTATACAAGCACTTACATCAGTGACTATCGTGGCTTCATACTTGGTGTCTAAGTATATCCAACCATTCTGGCACACTGTGGTCTCATTGAGTCCACGTTCCCTGATGGTTTCGATGTCCCAGTCCACCGGAACAAACATGCGACACCTGCTGAAAGAACCATTTTGCTCCCGAGGAATTGTCAGGTCCAGCTGTTCGTCCAACGTCAGGTTGGGAGCAGTCTTGAGAATCCAGCCTGTGTTACAATGCCGATCTGGATCTGGCTGGATGAAAAGAAAACTAGAAAAGCACAACGGCAGTAAGAAATTTGGAGAGCTAAGTGCTAAAAGAAGAAGTTTCTGAAAACGTCCAAATTCTCCAATGGCCGTCAGGATCTCTCCAAACCCCATTGTTGGGCATGTGAGACAAAGTGGAAGATCGCTCTGTTACGGTTCAGGCAACAGAGTATTTAACACTCAATGAGTTAATGTTTGATTGACAGCACTGTGCATATTTGTGGGTTTAAATAAATTTAAAAAATTCAAGGTTAACATCATTCTATTAGTCACTGCTTCATTTATTTTTTACTTTCATTTTTTTTTTAACCAAATGTGGCAGAATGCTCAATTTGGACATATAACTTGGAAGTCCAGGTTTTCTGACATGAGGTAACCTTCCTACTATGTGCCATTTTTCTTGAACATATCTCCATGCTGCCATACAAATTGTCATTCATTCATTCATTCATTCATTCAACTTGTAAATGGAGATGAGGTTAGGGTTAGGGATTGGCCTTTCACTGATTTTTTGCATCCCTCGTCCTCTGTCTCCATTTCTTCCTCACACAGGTGATTTTTTTTTTTTTTAACAAATTAGCCATAGCTCTGTGATGTTGCCAGCTTTAGCTAGCTACATACATCACAAACAGCACTTTGGTGTAAGTCACCTCCCCACCCCCAAAAAAAATTCTGTACAGTAATATGATCTATGTAGACCCATTAGTCTAAACACGGCATTCTGTTAGTTAACTAATTTTCTCCCCAAAAAGTATAAACATGTTCTATTTTAAATATTACCATGCTCCCAAAGACGTATTTGTATGTTTTTATGCTAGAGCATACAGAAAGCTTGTTAAAGCAATTGGAAAATGGTTAAAGCAATTGTAGTTAGTACAAAAACGGCCAACAGGTGGCAGCAGAGTATAAGAGATCAACCAGGACCATGTTGAAAAAAGCAATTTCGTCACAGATTTGTGAATAATGATGAAACTTAGCTATATTCTAATATTAATTACTGCAAAACGGAAACAACTTTTTTCCTGATTAAAGAAGAGACTCTAAACATTCTTTTGGTAGGTTCCATGTTTTTATATCAATAGAACACAATATTCTGACGGCCTTGCAAAATCAGTCAAAATCCAGTAAAACAGGGAGTGAAGGGGGTTGCTTCAGTGAAAATGGCTGAGAGTAAATGAGTTAAGATGCAACATCTACCTGTTTTTATTCATCTCATGAGGAGGCCATTTTGCCACTTGCTGCATGTCACTGGTTGCTCAGGGCTCAGATAACGACCAATCACTGCTTAGCTTGTGAATGTCTCATGACCAAGCAAAGCAGCTGAGCCGTGATTGGTCGATTGAGCAACTGTGTAGTCCTTTTGAGTCGACGTGGTGGCATTAGCCTGACTAGCCTATCTCCATGGAGGTTCACTGATACCAGAAACAAGGGAGGCAGATTGTGAAGGCAGTGAAGAAGATGAGCTAAGTGGAATTGGAACAGGTGAAAAGCTTTGCACCATTGGAGCTGAAGTGACATTAATTTAACGAGGTGAGGAAGACAGAGGGGTGGAAGTTTGGAACAAAATGATGACCAAACACGATCAATATAATGACAATGACATTTTCCAAACAATGAACAGGTACTCAAGTAAAGGATCACGAGTCAAACGCAGGTATGGGAAACATGACAAAAACTGACAAGTCCACCAGGGAAAGGACCAGGGAAATCAAAATCTGAGTCAAAATCAGACCATTTTTCTGTAGAGACAGAAAAAAAACATTTCATTGAAAAGAATTTAAAAAAAATAAATATTTTTGTTGTAGCGTTATAGGGACAGTGTGTAATATTTGGTGCATCTCAGACTCGTGGTGAACTAATCATTCATTTTAAACCCCCACCATTAATTTCAATAACATGCAAAAAAAAAAAAATCCTATCATATCAATATACATTTCTTTTTAAATGTATAATTGGTCTAGTAAAAGTTAATTAAATTAATTAGGTCGTGCCGCACCTTACAGGAGGCTGACATGTTTCGCTGCCATCTTTCTGCTACAGAACCCCAAAGGAGATGAGCTTCGCAAACGTAGTTAGCCTCTGGCGGTAGTTGCAACCCGTGTCGGACCCCAATGGGTAACCTGCCGCTTTGGATACCTTTCACAGCTCGGGCCTGCAGGTGGTCGTCGCCGAGTGATTCGGACTCACGCCGCTTGTCTCCCTCTGCTTTGCTCTCGCTAGCTTCTCACGCTAGCCGCTCTTGTTAGCCGCTTCAGCTAGTTCTTGCTAGCCACTCAATAATATCGGCAATAATAGCTTGAATCTTAATCACTTTTGGACCAGAAAGGAAATAAAATTTGCATCGAATGACATTTATCAGTATACATTATGCTTATTTTTTTTTAAACAGTTAATTGTGGCTCAGACTGACACATGATTTATGGGTTACTGTTTTACATCAAAGCCATTTTGAGGTCAGGTTAGATATCCATGCTGCCACATGACAACAGTTACATTATTTGGCTTACCCGTCGCCCTTGACATCACCGGTAGATTCAGGCAGTTCTTTACTCTTCAGGAAGGAGGAAGCCCATAGCACCACTGAGCACTGGAGGGATGCTAAAGACGATGGTGGGCATGGACCAGTAGTTAGCAGCCAACATGTTGATTGATGGAGAAAAGAGTGAAGCTACTCGTGTTGTTATGCTTGCCAAACCAACAGCTGTTTGTCTGAGGACAGAGGATCGTGGAACATGAATACAAACAAATACATAGCGGATAAAATTGACAACACTGTTAAAATGGTGAGCTTCTATGATTAGAAAAAAATAAGACCAATATATAAGAATATTAAAACATGTCACTTTATAATGAAAAAATATATACTGTTCCTGTCAGAATCAAATTTGCAAAGCACGTTTTATTGGTGAAACATGTCAGTGCGAGTTTAGCAGTCATGCTAGCAAAACGTGTCCTGCCAACTTTATGGCTAAACATTCACTATAAATGCTGGAAACATTAACTAAACGCAACTTGATTTTATTTATAGATCGATTGAAAAATAATTGCACCTGAAAAAGTGCTGTACAAATGAACATAACATAATTGAGAACAAATGAAACAATAACAATGTTGAGAATAAGTAAGACACTAAAACAGTGGTTCTTAACTTTGTTGGAGGTACTGAACCCCACACTTTACTATGTGCATCCACTGAACCTTTCTTGATGGAAAAATAAAGAATTATTCCACTCCCAAGATATAGGCTTTACTGGTGAACAAAATGAACGGGGAGAGTCACCTTTTCATCAAATCTGGTTCTCTTCACCTTGAACTCAGAAAGCATTGTGCTCCTTTAGTCCCCATCTCCATGCAGCTTAAGGAAGTGTTCCTTTAGTTTTTGCTTGTTGGACTAGAATTGCTCAAATTGGCATTGCAAATTATGCAGTTATGACGATGACTCCCAACACTCAACTCAACTCTATATTTAGGGAGCATTTAAAAACAAACACCACTGTTTCCTTAAGATGGAACCCAGGGGCAACAAATACAATGAAAACAGCAGAGGCCCCAGAATTGAACCATGTGGAACACCATACATTCCGTTAAACATGTGAATTCATATTGCACATATAATAATGCATCAGATTTATATAGCGCTTTTCTAGACACTCAAAGACGCTTTACAATGGAATGGAGACATTATTCATGCACTCACACATTCACACTGTGGAGGCGGTAAGCTACTTAAGTAGCCACAGCTGCCTTGGGGCAGGCTGACGGTGTGCGCTTACGACCCCCACCAAACATTCGCACCTTCCATACACCAGTGTGAGTAGCACTGGAGGCAATGTGTGTGAAGTGCCTTGCCCAAGGACACGACAACACATGACTTGGGGAGAGCGGGGATCAAACAGCCGACCTTCTGGTTTCTGAACCACCGCCTCTACACCCTAAGCCACGGCCATCAGATATTCATCTGACCACTTTCTTTTTTGCTCAACATAGTTGAGTAGAAATCACGCAATGTACCATCACAACAGCCACAAGTCGACTACTGAGCGCACCAAATTCCCTGCAACAGATCCCTGAAAGCCAACAGTGGCCGAGCGGGGGCGTATAATCACAATTCATTTAAAACTGAGGGCCAAGACTCACAAATGGCCTGGGTTTTTCCTACTCCTCCTTTCCCGCTTAGTGGACAATGGCAACAACTCAGTTTCTCCAACATAAGCCCTGTCCTGGCTTGACAAATCCTCTGTACTAGAAGACTAAGTGAACTTGGAAACTGTCTTTTGCCTGCCCACAGTTTG